>NW_026294540.1:23666699-23974199 GCF_007827085.1 Peromyscus californicus insignis
GCTTAGAAGAGGCTAAGACCAGCTGAATGAGTAGTCTGGAAGAGGACACTCTCCAACCTGTTGAACTGCCTGCAGGTTGTGCAGCGATCCCCAGGTTCCCAACTTTTCATTTGTAGTGTGTGTTCTGGGAACGCTTAGGTTTTCTCTTGTTTTATGTCTTCATAGGAAGCATTAGAATCAGACAACTTCTATATCACTGCTCCAGCATTTGGGTATTGTCGCTATTATATATTTTACATCTATAGCCTTTACAAAGCAGTATTCACATTTTAAAGCCCCAAATAGTCATGAATCCTTAGAGGATTTAAAGAGAATAATTAGACATTTCTATTTTGCTGCATGTGATAGTTAGCTTTAATTGTCAATTTGACACAACCTGTAATCAACTGGGACAAAAGTCTCAATGACGGATTGTCTAAATTGCATTAGCCTGTTGGCACATCTATAGGGATTTGTCTTAACAAAGCTAATTGGTGTAGGAAGACCCAGCCCAGAGTGGGTGACACCATTCCTTATTCAGGGTCTCCTGAACTATGTGAGAGTGGAGAAGCCAAGCGAAGTATCAACAAGCAGCTGAGCATGCATGCATTCATTTCTCTTTGCTCTTGACTGTGTGTACTACGCAAGCACTGTCTCAAGCTGTGCCCACTGTGATTTCCCCGCAGCAGTGGACTCTAAACCTGGAGAGCTGAAAAGAAAAAAAAAAAACAAATTTCTCCCTCGATTTGACTTTTGTCATTTTAGTTTATCATTGTATTATTTATTATTTTACAGCAAGAGAAAGGAAACTAGAACAGCAAACACAGCAACCACTTAAGCATTCACCATAATATCCTATAAAGTCTTTACAGACACTGAATCAGCAAATGGCAGCAAACTCTATTCCTGAAGAAAATACAAGGCTCTAATCACAAAATTTCCAAAATGTAATCTTGTTCCAGGTGTATTTATGTCTAAACACATTTCTGTGAGTATGTCTTCTTGATACACATGCACTGAACTCGTGGCCAATATGCTTTGAATCATACTTGACTGCAGCATCCATAGCAGGCTATGTGTTCTCAGAAAAACCCATCCCAGGTAGGTTGCCTTAAGACCAACAGGCATATTGAGGTTCGAATGTGAACTGTCTCCCACAGGCTCACGTGTTTGAACTTTTGGTACCTATTGAATAGTGTTGTTTGAGGAGCTTACAGAGCCTTTAGGAGGTGGAGCTTTGCTGAGGGAAATATTCCACTGAGGAGCAGGCTTGGAGACTCTGTAGCCTAGCCCTACTTCTGCTCCCTCTCTGTTCCCAGACTGCTGGTGCGGTGTTATGACTTGTTTGCATTTCAAAACCTCAAACAATAAGGCAATGCTGTCTTGTTCAGTCTCACTTGGTGTGATGCTTGACATCATCAACCTGACTGAAAAATCACCTAAGAGACAAATCTCCTAGTACAACTGTGAGGGAGGTTTCAGATTAGGCTGATTGAGATGGGAAGATACACCCTGAATATGAGTGGTGGCATCCCATGGACTGGGGTCCTGGACTATACACAAAAGATAAAGTGAGCTGAGCATCAGGATCCATCTCTCTCTGCTTCCTGACTATGGATGAAATGTGGTCAACTTCATCAGGCTCCTGCCGCCACGCCTTCTCCACCAGGATAAACTGTACCCTTGAACTGTGAGCCAAAGCAAACCCTTCCACTCTTCAGCTGTGGTTCTCAGGTGTTTTGTCACAGGAAGAAAAAAAGAGTACATAACACACCTAGGAATGTGGGCATCATGAAGCTAAAATATTTTCCACAACCAACTTTTACAGTGATTTTACAGTTTCAGGTAAACTCAGTGAGCAAGGAAATTCTCAGATACATCATCTACATGGTTGAAGATTAACTGTGTATATCAGGTAGGATGCTCTGTATTCCTTTATACAGATCTGAGACTCTGGTTTCATTAACTTCCACCCTGCTACAGTGTGAATCTGAGACACACCCCACCCCATTCATATTTTGAACACTCAGTCCCCACTTGGTTGTGCTATCTGGAATGCTTGCAGAATCATTGGGAAGTCAATGTTTGGATGATGGAAATAGGTCACTGAGGGGAATTTGAAGGGTATACCTAAGGCTGATTTCAACCTGACTTCTTTACTTCCTGGTTTCCCACCATGAAAACATCTGTCACAATAGATTACTATTCCTATGGACAGAACAGGGTCCAAACTTGGCTTCTCCCACAATGATAGATTCAAATCCCTCCCAAACCATGTGTTAAAATAAGACACAATAGGAAATCAGTGAACTCACAACCAGAAGAAAAATTTTGGGGGTGTCTATTTTCATTCAAGTCTGCTGACCATAGATTCTCTCATTTTTTTTTTCGTAGTCTGGGATGACTTTATTTTGTTTTTCCTATTTGTAGAATAATTTTAAAAGGTGTAGAACTTTGGGTAGATAGTTCCATTGTCTCCTGACTGTCATTGTTCCTCTCTCTCTATATATATATATATGTTGCTTCTCTTTGGATGCTTTGAAACATCCTTTTTATCTTTAGTTTCCCACAGCACAATCGTAGTGATGTACCCTCAAGTTGCTTTTGATTTAATTTTTAAGTATTTGCTGTTTTTTGAGACTGTATCTCACAGTGTAGCCCAGGCTGATCTTGAATTTATAACAATCCTTTACAGCCTGTGGTGATATTTTGTTTGTGCTCTAACAAATAAAACTTGCCTGGAGATCAGAATATGGAGCTAGCCACTAGCTAACCATAGAGGCCAGGCAGTGGCGGCACACACCTTTAATCCCAGCACTTGGGAAGAGGAAGAAAGAAGATTAGGAGTTCAAGGCCACTCTGGGCTACAGGAGATTGATCCAGTCTAAAAGAGAAACAGCCAGGTGGTGGAGACCCATGCCTTTAATTCCAGCACTAGGTGGGTGGAGACAGGAAGTGATATGGCTGGGCAGAGAGAGGAATACAAGGCAGGAGGAGACAGGAGCTTGGTCCCTTTCAGGCTGATGAGTTGGCAAGGTAAGAGGTGGCTGTGGCTTGTTCCTTTGTCTCTCTGATCTTTCAGCATTTACCCCGATATCTGGCTCTGTGTTTTTATTATTAGGGCCAATTAGGAGTCACACTAAAATGCCCAGTAATTTTGTCCAATATTTTTTAAGCCTTTAATCTCTATTCTCTTCTTCTAGGACCCTAATTATGTATGTTATAATACATAGATTGAAATTTTTTCTTCAGGTTTCTTCCAATATTATGTCTTCTTCCAAAGTTGCAATAACTTTCTTTCATTGCATCTGATGTTATTCAGTTCTTTCAGTAAAACTAATATTCTAAACATTATGATTTTTTTTAAGTTCTAGGGCTTAAATTTTATTTTTCAATCGTTTCTTTTCTCTAAAAATGGTCCAATTCTGCTCAGTTGCCTTCATCTTTTCCTTTATGCCATTGACTGTATACTTCTGGAAATCCTTTGTTTGTTGATTACAACACTGAGACTATCTTTGGTCTTCATCTATTGATTGATTTTTCTCTCAACTGTAGAGTGCATTTTATTGTTCTCTCCATGTCCAGTAATTGTTTATTGTGTACCGACTAAACACTGTGGGAGTTACAATGCAGACACAAAATTCTGCTGTTTTCATTGATGACTTGCTTTTTTTGCTCTAATGAATGATTTCATTGCAGGCTAATGCAATGTCAATGTTTTATTTCATCTTTTAGTAGGGTGTGCCTGTTTGACTTCTTTTGGTCTCAGTAAATCCTAGTTCCATTTCTATGCCATTATAAAATACCCTGACCAAAAGCTACTTTGAAGGATAAAGGTTTTTTGGGGGCAGACAATTCCAGGTCACAGTCAATAACAGGGAAGTCAAGTCAGGAACTTGAAGACTGGCCAGCTTCCTGTTCACCACAGCATTGCCTCTAACCAAGGAACTCATTTCATAACTGAAGTAGTGTGACTGGCTTCTTGGAGGCTGCGACTTGCTGGCTAGCAGACAGCTCTGTACTTAGCTCACTTTCTTATACAGTTCAGGACCACCCGCCTAGGGAATGATGCCTCCACAGTGGGCAAGGCTCTACTACATCAATTAATAATCAAGAAAATCCATCTACAGACATGCCCATGGGCCAATCTGAGCCAGGAAATTCTCTTCCCAGATAAGTCTAGGTTATGTCAAGTTGACAGTTAAAGATAACCAGGACATAGAATCAAACCTTAGTAATTTGGGAAAATAAAGTCTCACTCAACTCTTGGCAAGTCACAACTGAGATTTTTGTTTGTTTCTTTGTTTTGTTTAGTTTTTTAAAATATTTATTCTTATTTAATTTATGTGTATGTATATGCATTTGTAGAATTGTATGGCATGTGTATACAGGTGCCCACAGAGGCCAGAAGATGTCATGAGATCCCCTGGAGCTGAAGTTACAGGTGGTTGTGAACTGCCTGACATGGGTGTTGGGAACTGAACTTGAGTCCTCTAACAAGTGCTCTTAAGTGCTGAGTCCTCTCTCCAGTCTCACAACTGAGAATCTAGCTCGAGTTTCCCTGAAATGTTTTCACAACAACTTACCAACTGCTGCTTTACGCTGAAGGTCTTTGTATTTATTTGACATAAGTATAATGTACGTATAATCAGCCAAGTATTTGAAGGAAACTTACATGGTCCCCTCATTACCTTTAACTGTCAACTTGTCACAACCTAAAGTCACCTGAGAAGACAGTCTCAACTGAGAGATTGTCTGGGATCAAATTGGCCAGTGGGCTATTTATGGGAGATGGTCTTGATTACTAACAGATAGAGGAGGTCCTGGCCTGTTGTGAGCGGCATCATTTCCCAGGCAGGTGGTCTTGGTTTGTGTAAGACAAATAGCTAAGAGCGAGCCAGTGGACAAACCAGCAAGCACTGTTCTCCCATGGTTCATGCCTCCCTGTTGCTGATTGAGTCCCTGCTCTGACTTCCCTCGGTGAGTGACCGTGACTTAGAAATGTAAAACAGCCGGGCGGTGGTGGCGCACGCCTTTAATCCCAGCACTCGGGAGGCAGAGCCAGGCGGATCTCTGTGAGTTCGAGGCCAGCCTGGACTACCAAGTGAGTTCCAGGAAAGGCGCAAAGCTACACAGAGAAACCCTGTCTCGAAAAACCAAAAAAAAAAAAAAAAAAAAAAAAAAAAAGAAATGTAAAACAAATAACCATTCTGACACCTCACACTAACAACGCTGGCTGTGTTTGTTGGTCTTCTAGGCAATGGGGAGCCCAGCGGGGGGGGGGGGGGGGGGGAATGTTGTACATGCCCAGATCTGAAGTTTCTTTAGCTCGTGAGTTGAGTAACTTCAAGAAAATTCAATATCTGCCAGCTTTGGGTTGCTCCCCTAGTGCCATCAGAAAGGTTGATCTTTAATTTTTGTCCCCAAGTAAATTTTATTATTTGCACGCCATTTAATTAAAGTGTAAAGTACTTCATAAGAACTTGAACTCCTTAATTACAAATTGACATTCTCATTGGTTCGTTTTTTAAATCCTTTAATCTTGTCTTGTTTTGTTTTGTTTGTTTTGGTGCTGAGAATTGAACTTAGGACCCTGTGCATGCCAGACAAGTGCTGTACCACTGAGCCATGCCCCAGCCCCTCACTGGAGGATTCTAGGAAAGGGCTCTACTACTGAGCCACATCCCAGCTCCTCACTGGGGGATTCCAGGCAAGGGCTCTTTTACAGAGTCATGCATCTAGCTCCTTAATCTATTTATCAAGTAGGAGAGTTCTAACATATTTTGAATACATTTCTGCCAGCTCTTTGGAAAATAAGGTGATAGAATGTCTGGGGAGAATAAACCCCTATAAATGGATAGGAAAGAAAATACTGGTGTCTGGAACAGAGATTGCCTCAGTGAAGTCAGCAAAGACAGATTATACCATGTCTGAGTGACTGCTCTTAGAGAAAAAAATGATTTTTCATAATCCTGGGGTCATCAGTGGGGACTGGAAGAGTTAAGTCTGAACATTTGTTCACTTATTCATTCCTGTTTTGTTCTTTGTCTCGGGGGTGCCCGTGATTGAATCCAGGACTGTGCATTCTAGGCAAACATGCCACCACTGGGCCACACCCCAGGCCCTCCTGTGATGATCTAATTTTGAGACATTGCCTCACTAAGTTGTCCAGACTAGCCTGAACTTACTCCATAGCACAGGAAGGCCTTGAACTTATGATCTTCTCTCCTCAGCCTCCCACTCCAGAGGGATGGGGATTAGAAAGCTAGACCACTAGGCCCTGTTGTTTCCCCTAGGTTTTGAGTAGCTTTGACATGAGGAAATTGTGGGTTTAGAATAAGAAAATCAAAGTCATTTAGTGATCAGATTTTTCTCAGTTATTTCTGTTGTTTTTGGCTTCCATTTATTATTTTACATTTCTATTCAAAAGATTTATTTCTCTGTGTGTGTGTGTGTGTGTGTGTGTGTGTGTGTGTGTGTGAGAGAGAGAGAGAGAGAGAGAGAGAGAGAGAGAGAGAGAGTAGCATATGTGTGTACCGTGTGTGTGTGTGTGTGTGTGTGTGTGTGTGTGTGTGTGTGTGCATGCGCACGCACCTGGTATCCGAGTAGTTCAGAAGATGGATACCCTGCAGTTAGAAGGACAGGTAGTGGTGTGAATCACCTGACCTGGGTGTTGGGGAACTAGACCTGAGTACTCTGTATGAGCAGTAAGCACTCTTAACCTCTGGACCATCTCTCCATCCCCTCAAAGAACACTTTTGAAGATATTGTGCAAGTGAATATAGGTTAGGTACCAATAAGATCTAAACACAAACCAATATAAGGAAATAAATATGTATTCCTAACTCACACAGCAGTCTCATACAATTTCTGGTCCCCAAGGTTGGTTCCATGTAGTCACTCAGCTATCCAGGGTGACAAGATTCTGATGTCTTGTGTGACATCCAGTGTCACAAAGGACACTACCATGGCACACAGCAGAAAAGAAAACAGTGTTTGAAACTTCTGATGGAGGGCCTAGGGAGATGGCTCAGTGTGTAAGAAGGAATAATTAATATGTAAGTATGGAGACCTGAGTTTGAATTCCCAGCACCCATATAAAAAGCTGGATGCGGGGTGGGGATTTAGCCCAGTGGTAGAGCGCTTGCCTAGCAAGCGCAAGGCCCTGGGTTCGATCCTCAGCTCAAAAAAAAAAAAGAAAGCTGAACGCATTACCCCAAGCTTGTAGTCATAGTCTATGCCCCAAAACATCAGGTTTGGCCACTCATCCTCCAGAAGTCAGCTAAAACTGCTTAATAGTAAGAAGCCAAATATTCAATGTGACCACATTGTTGAAAGGGACAAAGGGTTCTAAGGTGATATTTCAGTTTAAATGGAGGGCCAGAGATATTCTCATTTAAGCAGTCCTGGTCAAGGCATGGTCCCACCCACTATTGACCCATCGTTGTCTGAGCTTCAATTTTGTCCTGGAAGGAGATACGAGAAGTTACAACTCTCTTCCAGAGACAAGGTACCCCTCTGGATGGAGCCTTTTGCTCATCTCAGCAAGAGGTTCTTGGGAAAATTCCCATTTTGGGGGGTTGGGGGTCCAATAATGGTCTCACAGTCAAACTGAAAAACACCAATGTTCCTTTAGACTGTCTTCATTTCTTCCAGGCAAGTTATAGGCATGGCCTTGTGTGTGTCTATACCCCCTGTGCTCTGGGGATGGGGACAAGAGGCAGGGGGGACCTGACTGGTTTGGTTTGCTTTGGAATTTTTGAGACAAGGCATCATGCCCACCTGGTCTAAAACTATAGAGGGCATGGAGTCCTTGTACTCACAGGTAAGCACCAGGAAAACCACGAATGTCCAACACAGGGGGTTGTCTCTTCAAGAAAGAGATGTATAACCTGTTTTCTGCCCAGAAGTCTGGGGATGGATGTAGTTAATAACCTCGTGACCTCTGTATTATCTATATGGCTGAGGCCACACCTGCCCTGCCCCCCAGACCCTTACAATCAGGATGGGATGTAGTTAGATAGCCTGGTGACCTTTGTGCTGTCTCTATGACCAAGACTATACCAGATCCTCTCTCAGACCCTTAAGATGACAAATGTCATCTATAGAGTCCATCTTCATGAAATAAGCATCATGTACTTTGAAAGACTTTTGATGTAATCATGCCTTTGCACATGGGATTGTGTTACACCAGGAAACTTTTTTCCAGATTGTACTGTACTTTAATATGCTTAAAATAAACTTCATGGTGTCAGATTCTGGAAGTTTGGAAGTTTGAACCATCACCAGCTAAGTCGTGCTAAACTAGACTTCCTTCTTGCCTCTGCTCGCCATGGTGTTTGCAGAGACCACACACACATACATAAAACTCTTTGAACTCCTGATCCTCCTGCCTCTACCTCCCAAATACTGGCGTTACAGGCATGGACCAGTAGCCTGACTTGAGAAAGGTACTTAGGGAGCACAGGTGTGCACATGTCTGTGGTCTAAATTAATATTAAATCGGAGCCATTCACAAAACACCAGCTTTGGCGAACATCTAACAAGGTTGAGAACATTGCAATAAGAATAAGTGTCTTATTTTGATTGATGACCTGACCCTGAAGAGAGTTTGGGTATGATTCATTACAAAATGGGAGGCATCTGGATTACAATGTCTCACTCTTCTGGGTAGCTTATTTTAGTGTGTGTGTGTGTGTGTGTGTGTGTGTGTGTGTGTGTGTGTGTGTGTAGTGCATATGTGTTATATGGACATGTGCTATGCCACAGTATGAGCATTTGGTTGTCCCCTTCCATCATGGGTGTTCTGGGGATTGAACTCAAGTAGTCGAGTTTCACAAGGGCCTCACCCTCTGAGCCATCTCACTGGCCCCAAACCTATAACCACACCCAGTGCTCTGCTCTGCTCCCTGCTCAGTGCTATTGGTGTGGATCAGCCTTCAGAGGGCACCGGTTGAGATTTCTGGCTTCTGTCCTAGGACAAAAGATGGATCCAGGAACACACAGACAGTGGTAAAAAAAAAAAATAAAGGCAGGTAGTTAAGGAAAGACAGTCCCAAGGGTTGAAGCAGCTCAGATAGCTGGAAAACGTCTGATGTTCAAAGACCCTAACGCTCAACAATCCTGACACTTTACAAATCATTCATATAGCACCCGCCTTCTGCCGGATGTAGAGACCACCGCCCGCACTCCGTCCTTCACAGGCAGTTTTAGTGATGAGGGAGCCAGCGGTTTTGCCAACTGGCCTCTCCCACGTCAGTCCTGATGCTGCCCTCTGTGCCCTCTCCTGCCGCACTCAGTGTCTCTATTTCCCCAAAGCAAGGGACAGAAGCCTCTCTGATTCTAAGTCTTCCAAGATGCTAATAAATGCAACTGTTTGCACATGGTTGAGAGACAGGGCCTCCATCCCATTGTCCCAGAATGGGGAGGGGGGCAGGGAGGGGGAGGTTGCTGGTTTCAAAGATGTTCCAGCCGGAATGCAGATAGCTTGGAATGAAGTGACAACGGAGAGGAAGAGCTGGGTCAGGCAGCGGGAGAGAGGGCCGACTGTCAATAAGGTTAAACACATGATTGACGGAGTCGATGCAGGGAGGGAAATGGAATTTTCTGACGCAGAGCCAGCCACAGCCCCATCGAACTGCGCCTCTGCTTGTCACTTATTTTGAGGGGAAGAGGTTATTATCTGTCTTCAAGAGGGTCCCTCTTAATGGAAACAAACAAAAACAAACAAAAAAATTGACACACCATCGGAGGGCGTGCAATCCTTTTCATAAAGCCCCTGGGCTAAGAGGAGAAGAAGCCGGAGCTGGAGAGAGCCACCGCAGAGTCCCTGTCTGAAATGACAAGAGTGGCCTTTTCTTCTCGCGCCCTCTGAATGACCACCTTGAAGGCAAATCAGCAGAAACGACAGCCCAAGAGAGAGCCACAGGGGCTGAACTGTCTGCCAGCCTCAAGTGGGGCAGGGGTGGGGATTCAGTGGGTCTCCCTCCTCCTCCTCACGGGAGGCCTGAGTCAGCCTTGCTGAGATCCGGTGACATTTCTGTCTATTCATGGAAGAGAGCACATGCCTTTCATTGACCAAGTGGAGGGGGGCAGGCTTTGTCTGCTGTACCCTTGTTCCATGGCTTGATTGTTTGCAGGGAAAAAGAAACACACATGCACACACACACATACACACACACACACACACACACACACACACACACACACACACTGAAGCTTCCATTCGATAATGGCATGTTTGGTTCTGAGGAGCTGCTGAAAACCAGAATGCCTTACCATATTAATGAGCTCTGTTGCCAGATAAACACCTGAGAGGAGGGACTCCCTGGAGAAGGGAAGAGCAAAGCTGAAAGCCTTGGGCTGTGCTGATCTTCGCATGATAGGAAAGCTATTAAGAAAACAGCACATTCCGTCCTGAGGCGGGGATTTTTGTGTTAAATAGGGGTAAAAATGGACGGACACACACACACACACACACACACACACACACACACACACACACACACTGCTTAAACCAATATACAATACCAACATTGATGTAAAGTACCTGCTTCCAACTAATTATCTAATATCCTCATTGTGAGGACCCAGTATTGACTTTCCTCGTGGCTTAAAACAAAACAAAACAACAACAACAACAAACAGAACTGGGAGGCCAGTGAGGTTGCTCAGCAGGTGAAGGCCCTTGTCACCAAGCCTGATGACCTGAGTTCAATCCCAGGACTCACGTGGTGGGAGGAAAGAATTGACTCCTGAAAGATTTCCTCTGACCTTCCCACAAGTCCCACGTCATGTGCCCTCCCCAACTCCATGCACAATAACTAAATAATATAACATCCATCCGAATTAAAATAATTTTTAAAAGACTCAAGGAACTGGAGAAACAGCTCAGTGGTTAAGAGTGCTGGCCGCCTTTCCAAAGGACCCAGGTTCAATTCCCAGCATCTCTATGGTAGCATGCAAACTGACTGTGACTCCAGTCCCTGGGCATCTGACTCATGATTCTGGCTTCTGCAGGCACACCTTTGCTGCACGCCAATACACACAGGCAAAAATACCTAATCGTGTAAAATTGAGTTAAGATTAAAAATTAAAATAGGAATCAGAACCGGGAAGCCAGTAATAAGATATGTAAAATTAGGTGAGCTTTGGAGAAGAATGCTTGTGTTCCCCACTCTTGAGAGGCTGGCATGATTCAAAGCCAAACGAACAACTGATATGTTGGTATGATACATTGGTAGGATATGCTACGGCTGGTAATGATATATTACACTTATAATGCTAGCACTCAGGATTCTGAGACAGAAAAAGTGAGTACGTGGTCAGAGCAGGTTAGAGAGCAAGAGACCCCATCTCACCAATCCCCCTCCAAAAAAAAAGAACAGTGAAAGAAGTCATCTTAGGGGCAAGTGGGGGAAACCAAGGTCAAATACACACTTAAAAATTAAATCCTCAGAATCCACATGAAAAGTTAGGTACAGTGATGCACACTAACACCAAAACGGGAGTGGGATGGCAGAGACAGGTGGATTTCTGTACCCCACTAGGCAGCCAGTGTAGCTGAACTGGGGAGTTCCAAGTTCAGTGAGAGAAGCTGTCTTAAAAAATAAGGTGGAAACTGATGGAGGATACTCGATGTTGACCTCTGACACCCTCCACCCCCCGAACATGCGTGCACACACTCCTGCATTCTGTATACACTTACACAAAGACGTGCATATCACACATACACACTGAGAGACAGACAGACGTGCATATCACACATACACACTGAGAGACAGACAGAGAACGAGATGGGTGGACAGACGAGAGACAGACAGACCGAAAAAGCAGTTCTGGGAACTCTAAGAAGCATTGAGTGGAACCGGCTAGAGGTAAGATTTGAGAGTGAAGTCAACACAAAGAAAGTGAATTCTTGGCCACAGCCATAAAGGGCTTTACAGCTCCGAGGACCCAGCCCACCCCCAAGGTAGCAGCCATGACACAGAGTTGTCCCATCAGTTCACAGGGCAGGAGCAGAATGAATGGCCTTTCCGATGAATACAAACACATTTTTTTAAGCACTTAGACTCACTCAGAATGGAATCTGGTCAGTCCTAAGGAGGGTGGGATGGTGGCAGAGAATACAAATCCATGTCTTCGAGCCTTCGACGGACTGCGTTGCGTTAAAGGAATACAAGGAAGCCTGAGTGCTCAGTTGTGGGTGAGTCATCCACATCCAGGCCTCACTATCTATCTACGGCTCAAGGAACTGTGTGGGAGAGGAGGCAGGAAGAGTGTAAGAGCCCGTGGATTGGGAGAGGAGCTGTGCAATGCTGGTTTCTTACAAACCCTGTGCTTACTTGCACAAAACCAACAAATAAACCAATAAACATTTCAGCGTGAGCCGGGGAGGGCACACGGGGCCACACCCATATCTGAGGAGCTCTTGGTAATTGCTGGGTGATGTGAGAAGGAAAATCACTCTGCTTTGGGCAGGTGGCCACTGGTAGGTTGCCCCTACCCCAGTGGATGGGCACACACACATCTGCACATGGACAGCGCTAATCGGACTCAGGGGCTTACCGATAACAATTTAAAAAGAGAGAGGGAATTTATGAAGCTGGGAGTGAGATGGGGTGGGAGGATACGATTAATATACATTCTATAAATGCGTGAAAATTTCAAAATGCCTAAAGAACATTACTTCAAAAAGAAACCCGCCGACCTCTGTTGGATCTGCTCTGAGCTTATGGCTACTCCACTTAAAGATTTTAACCATTCAGTCCTGCGGCATCTTTCACCTGTGAGGGAAGAGCTGGGTGAATAAGGACCCTCGCACCCACAGTTTTGTGCAGCTGAACTTGAGGAAGGCCAACGGGAGCACCAACCATGGAAGCCTCACAGACCAAGTTTACTGTTCTTAGAGTGGGACTGGGGTTGTCGTTTGACTTTTCTCTGAGGACTTCACTGCTGCTTTGAGAGGGGGGTCTTACTATGTAGCCCAGGCTGGCCCTGAACTCACAGTCCCCCTGAAGTTCCAGAGTGCCTGGGTCACAGGTATGCAATACCATTGGTCAGCATTTTCTTCTAGCCCACGGCTTCTCTGTTCATTCTCACTACGGTGTCTTTGGTAGAGCACACTGTCTCTTAATCAGTTCCCATGTTTCTGTAGGTTCCTGAGTGATTGGGCTTCTCTCAGTCATGGTTCAAGTAATCCGGTTATTCATTTGCTCTCTGTCCTGCTTGGTAAAGTGTTATCAGTTACTATATCCTTTCCTTTCCATTTCTTCCCTTCCATTTTTGCCCTTCCTTCTTTGCTCCTTTTTGCCTTCCTCCCCTCCCTCTCTCCCCACCTCCCCCCAGTCCTTCCCGGCTTTTCCCAGTGCCAAGGACAGAACCCAAGGCTTGGTTATATGCTCAACCACTGATGGAGCCACACTCATACCCTAAGCACAAACCACAGACTATGGCTCAATTGTTACTGCCTCTGTTGTCTCTTCGTGACCGAAACTGGAATTCCATGTACACCCTGAAAGGAATTCCTCCAGTTTTGCAGAAAGGAGCTGGCATGCAATTAACTTTCATGAGAGCTTTGGTAAGTGGCTTGCAGACCCATATCCATAGGCAGCTATGACAAGACCTTAAGGAAGGAGGCCAGCAGGAGCAAGAGCATCATAGCCATGGGTAGCAATATGCGGCCTTTAACTGACAGCCTTCAAATCTCAAAATCAAAGAGAGGTTCCTGGTTCTCACAGGTTTTTAGAGAGGCCAGGGGAAGGTTCCATGTGAGATGGAGGTCCTGTGTGGGCCCTGATGAGGAGGAAGGCCACACACAAGAGAGCAGAATTCTAATCTAGGCCCAAGTATCAGGGAGAGGCTGGTCTTGCTCACAGCTCTAACGAGGAGAAGAAGAACTCTGTGAAGGCTTCAAGGACACAACACCTAGAGGGAAGGAGACTGCATGGTGGGGTGCGGCCTGATTTCTGGGAGAGAAAATAGCAGTTATAGGAGCCATAACCTAATGCATTCATTT
The DNA here is from genome assembly GCF_007827085.1 of Peromyscus californicus insignis. Taxonomy (NCBI): domain Eukaryota; kingdom Metazoa; phylum Chordata; class Mammalia; order Rodentia; family Cricetidae; genus Peromyscus; species Peromyscus californicus. The sequence continues at coordinate 23,680,696 of NW_026294540.1, forward strand.
ATGTCAAATATTATCGCTTGTGGTTTTTGTTTTTTGTTTTTTGTTTTTTTTTTTTAATTTGGGAACACCTGGGAAAGTAGCACAGTCTTGACAAACAATGTTTATCTGGAGCTGGATCTCTAACATGCGTGCTGCTGCACTGCCAATGGATAGCCAGTGGTTGGATCCCAAGGACCCAGTGATTGCAATGGACATCCATCTGCATGATGATGTCTGGAGCCCCTTTGGTTTGGATGCAGACAAGGCTAAAAGAGTGATGAAGGAAGTCATTGGAGGATCTGGGTCTCTTTGATCCCAGATTTCTTTGATACTAAGAAACAGTGGATCTTTAATGATTTCCTGCCAGTTACAGATCCTATGGTTCACACGTCTTCCAGGGAAAGAAACAGAGAGCGGAATTAGACGGGCAATCCATAATGAGCTAAGTGCATTAATCAGCTTTCAATCACTGTAACGAAGTGTGTGAGGTAATTAAGTCCACAAGGAGAGAAGGTCTGTGTTGGCTGACACTTTAGAGATTTCAGGCAATGGTCAGTTGAATCCATTGCAACTGGGCCCAGGGCAAAAACTATACCCCTCCCCAAATTCAAAGGAAACATGATTCAAGTCTACAGAAATTGACGTGGACATAAACAAGGCTCCTGGGACTACCACCGGACTTCTGGATAGTTATATATACATTCTGCCTTCCCTTCTAATATAAACACGGTGTGATAAAGGGTTGGGACACATGAGATGACGGCTGGTTTTATGTTTCACTCAGTGTAGAATGGAAACTTCTTTGAATAAATGGATAGATGGATGAAAAGATGCCTTGCAGGGGAGATATGGTAGCTCAGATCAAATACATAAACTTGTCTGTGGGCTGCCTGATAGCATTAGTGGTGATTGACATGTACTGGATTCTGAACTGTATTTCCATTGATGTGATCCAGTATGACAGTTCCGATGTAAAAATAGACAACGGGGTTCAGTGTAGGTCTCTATAAAACATCACAAATCTGGGTGGCCAATCCCCACCAATGGGAGATCAGCAGGAACTGTGAACATATTTTAGTTTCAGTGATTAAATTCAGTTAAATAGCAGTACCTTAGGAATATAAGTGTCTCTCCTGGGAAGGTCACAACAGCATACACCTTACTAGACTGACTAAAAATAAGCAATATGGTCCACTCAGATAATTTCTAAGCACAATTCTGTCTCTTTATTTTGCTGGCAATTATAGCCATCCGTCTTAGCTCTTAGTATGTACATGCATTGGAGATACTTCCAATGACTGTATCAAAATGCCTGAGATAATTAACTTAAAGGGGGGAAAAGGTTTGTGTTGATTAATGCTTCAGATGTTTCAGGCCATAGTTAGTTGATGCCGTAACTATTGGACCTGTAGTAGGGTGGGAGCATAGAGAAAGTCTTCAACTTATGGTCATCAGGAAGCAAAGAAAGGGGAAAAGAACGGGCCATAGCCTCAATCTACCATTAAAGGCTCATCCCCCCCAAAAAACCTAACTTCTTCCTTCACTGGTTCTACCTCTTGTCAAGTTCCATTACCTCCCAATAGTGCCACAGATGGAGGTCAAGCCTTAGTGGATGGACTGTAAATGGACATTGCAGATGCAAACGACAGCATGAAGTGATGTAGCACAGAGGGGAGTAAGCCCAGATTCTACGAAGCTAGCAGCATCAGAACATACCCCTTGGCCACCAGTTCCCTTCAAAAGATACTTAATCTCACTATCTGTGTCAGTTGCTTTCTTCATTGCTATGACAAAATACCCAACAAAAGTATTTTATTTTTGTAAACTTGAAAAAAGAAAGGCTTGCTTTGTCTCACAGTTCGAAGCTATAGTCCACCATAGCAGGGAAGGCATTGTGGAAGGAGTGTGAGGCCATCGATCTTGTTGCATCTGTGGTCAGGAAGCAGAGAGAAATGGTACTGGTGCTCAGTTGCTTTCTGCCTCTCAATCAATCTAGGACCCCATGGGATGGTGCTTCCCTCCTTCACAGTGAACCTTTCCCCCTCAGTTAGACCTCTCCAGAAATGCCTGAATGTTTCCCAGGTGGGTCTGAATCCTGACAAGATGAGACCCAAGTTTAACTACCACAGTCTGGTTTGTCTTTCACAGTCGGTTACTAGCTGACCCGTTAAGGACTCACCCCAAAGTGTTTCTTCGAGCTTCTCTAAGCAAAATGAATCTATAAACAAAACAGTAAAAATTTGCTCTTGTTCAAACCATACATTATACATTTACTTATTTAGAGTATGCACACACACACACACACACACACGCACGCACGTGTGTGTGTGTGTGTGTGTGTGTGTGTGTGTGTGTGTGTGTGTGTGTGCCGTGGTACATGTGTGGAGGTCAGAGGACAACTTTTCAGAGCTGATCCTCTCCTTCCACCATGTGAGTTTTAGGAATGGCCAGGCTTGACAAGGAGCACCTCTCCCCTCTGAACTACCTCACCAACCCAGAACTTTCAAATCAAATTCAGTTTTCATTAGCATCCCTATTTTTAGATAAAACCTATTGGCCTACAAAAACTAATAGAGTTTTTGAGCACATTGATTGTATAAACACAAGCCCCGGGAGAATGATTAAACTACTTAAGACAAAAACATCTCATCTCAAGCTTTGGAGAAGCGCCCTTTCTTTAAAAAGGTAAAGTTATGCTTATCACAAATGTCTCATCCCTATCCAAGCAGATCCCCCTAAGGATCTGGGTTGGGCGATGTTTTGTTGACCCAGTTCTAATTGCTTGACACATCTTGGAAGAAACAAACCTATCTTTATTTTGAAAAACTCCATAATCCATAATCTTTGGATAATGGTTTTGCTAGTTTGTTTTAACATTATAGCATCCATTTGTATTGAGAGAGATTTGAGGAAAGTCCTCTTGCTTCCAGACAGGATTCAGTTGAGAACACCATCCACTTGTGTCTCCTTGTCACTGAAATGATAAATTTATTTTAGAAGTAATTGACAGAAAAAAAATGTAGTTCCCTTAAGGGATTGCTATAGAATTTTCTTACAGGCAGTGGAAAGTATATGACCAAAATGTTCCCATTTTTAGCTCTGGTCACAAGTGATCTGGGAGATAATTTTAATCTTCAGTTCTATGTTTAATCAGTCTCACTGTGTGATTCCTGTGAGCACCAAAATTTTAGAAATCACTGCTCTATTATTTGACTTTTTAATGTTACTAGGGCATTTTCTTCTCTCTTCTTAGGAGAGATTTGTCAATCCAGATCCAATGTTCTCATCCCATGGATGCCAAGATAATACAGGCTGAAATTTGTGTCTCAAAATTCATGACAAAACTCTTTTTATCCTAGGAGACATGAAAAAAATCTGTTCACCCAGATAGGGTACTGACATCACACCAAATCAACAATGCTACCCGAGTCTTGTTTAGCAAAGCATCAAGTTTATTGAAGTTAATTACAGGAGCATGGAGGACTGAAACATCCAAACCAGCATGGGTGGTAGCTCATAAGTTTCATCCCTGGAACCTCCTATACAACTTGCAGGTGGTTCAATCAATCACAGTCTCCTTTCCTGAGCACTCATTACTGTGTAATTTTGTAGAGGAGCCTTGTGAGTCTTGTAAGTTCCAGGAGCTTCCTGAGACTTTTGAGTTTTGTTTACTTCCTAAACCTTCATGGAAAGTTTGAATTTGCGGGAGATAGTTATACAACAAGTGCTAACTCCCAGTGGGCTGTGTTTGGAAACTGGGCCTTTAAGGCTTCATAACAGTTAAAAGGACTCTCAAGGACAGGACCGTGATCCTACATATCAGTGCCCTCATAAGAAAAGACGTCAAAAACTGTGCTTTTTCTCATACACACACAAAAGAAGAGGTCAGTGAACATAAAGATGTGGATAAGACAAGGAAAAAGATTTCAGAGAGACCTTAAATGTGTATTCCTGCAACCCTAGAACTAGTATAAGTGAATTTTTGCTATTTATGCCACCCAGTCTATGATAGAGTGTTGCAGTAACACAAACAGACAAGCACATCCTAAATTCGTTCCATGCTGAATAATAACCGGTTAAGTTTTGATATGTGAATACTTTATTTCTAGTTCGATTATTGCTGTACTGTTTAACATTAAGTCTGCACTTCTTCCTCATTCACCTCAGCAATTTGCCAAACATCAAAATTGGAAAATAACTTTAATGTGTTTTGTTTCTTTATCGTGCATAGATTCTTCAGGGTTGGGAGAGAGTGTGATGTTTATTTGCTAAATCATTTTATTCTGGAGAGTCAAGACCAGGGAGCTTGTTTATGATAGTATCAAGATTGATTGACGTCTAGATCCATGGGCATCCTACCATGGATTGTTGAAGGCCAGTTTTATTTTTATTTCTAGTATGTTCTTTTCTGCTTTACCACCCGGCTCATTAGCACACAGCTATAGCCATCTCTGTTTTGTTATGCAGTGTAAGCTGCCATCCACTGGATGCCATCCACTAAGTAATTGCACGGTAATTGATGCATTTAAAGAACTGAAAAAGAGAGCTAAGCATGGTGATGCATGCCTGAAATTCCAGTACTTGGGAGATAGAGGCAGGAAGATCAAGAGTTCAACATCATTCTCAGCTACATAGTGAATTTGAGGCTAGCCTGCCTGTATGATTCTCTCTCTCTCTCTCTCTCTCTCTCTCTCTCTCTCTCTCTCTCTCTCTCTCTCTCACACACACACACACACACACACACACACGCACAGTAAATTAAGTAGATCTAAAACCATTTTTTTCATTTGATCAGTTTTTGTTTTGTGATCTTATGTAGTTCAGGCTGCACTAGAACTCACTAAGTAGCTGAGGCTGGCTTTGAACTCCTAATTCTCCCACCTCTATATCTTAAATGCTTGGACTATAGGCATATGCTACAGTACCCACTGTAAATTTAGATTTGGAATCAGCCAATGTAGGTGCCCACTATAGTGACATGTTCAGATTGGCACCTAACTTTTCTGAAGTTCAGTTTCTTGACTGTAACAAAAAGGAGGCTGTTGGGTGGTACTATTTTGGTGACATGAACGAATGTCTGCTCAGTCCAGAAAGGGGACCAACAACACACAAAAGGAAGCCACCAAATCCCAACTTGGTGAACCAATGGATTTACTTGGGTTAATTATGGGATTATGTGGGAGGAGTTTCTTGCAAGAGTGTGGAGAAGGGTTACTTATGGGAATATGAGGAGGGTTTACTTACAAAAACAGGAACAACACAAAAGTATCTGCATGACTGGAAGCCCAGCCTAGCAGAGATGACAGCTCACAAATACAGGAACCTTTATCTCTTGGTACAACCTTTAGGCAGGTCAACAGGTCAAAGAATCTCTTCTCCTCAGAAGTCCTTAGAAAGAAACCTTGTGAATAAATCTGGTAAGTTTCAGGGACTTCCTGAGACCTGTGAGTTGTTTACTTATTGAGTGTTAATGATCGTCCTTTTAGAACTTTCTGAGTTTTAATGAATTTTCTTCCAGGAGAGAATGTTTCAATTTGGAGGCAAGTGTAACATAAGAATAAAACCTGAACTATGGGCTGCTGTGGAATTGAGAGGGTCATTCCCATGAAGCATGTGGAATAATGTCTGGACTGTCCAATAAAAGTCAGTTTTCTGAAAGTCTCATCTTTCTTTCCCATACAGCCAATCACTAGCCAAGGGAAATGGTCACCTGATTTCTCAGCGGCTCTCTCTTTTCAAGCAACCAGAACGGCTTTGAAAGCTCTTCATGATCAGCTTTAAAGCAGGACAGGAAGCAGGAGAAGAGAATGGGAGATGTATCTGCTCCAGCAGGTGGCTTGGGCAACAGGGGATAAATGCATAGAGTAGAGGAGCAGGAAGAATAGAAATCAGTTGTTAGAACATTTGTCTAACATGAATCTAGCCCTGGACTGGTGGATCCCAGCACTGCATAAATAGTGTGTATTCACACATGCTTGCAATCGAAACACTCAGAAGGTAGCCCACACAGAAAAAGAAGAGCGGAAATATAAATACTTCTTATGCAAGCGACCTTAGGTCTTATTTATGAGGGGAACAAGACTGAGATGTATTTCTTAGGTCAATTGCCTGGTCCCTGGGATCATTTCATTAAAGTATGTGATCAGTGCAGTGAGAGACATGTGTAAAAATAACACGCAAGTATCACTGCATTCTTAGTAATGTATGAAAATTCAAGTCATGAGTGCGAGGTAAGATTCTCAGATTTGGTCCTCAGCAAATAAATCTGTTAGCTTGATCACAGTCACAGTTTCCCTCACATGTGTTAGTGAAGCGCTCCATCAATTGAGCTCCAGCTCTAGCCCATTATTACTGGTTTTTTCTTGGAAACTAGAGCTTGTGGCCTTCCTGCCTTTGCCGCTCAAGGGCTGAGATTACAAATATGTACTATCATCATTATCTCCAGCATTGCTTATATTAAAAATGTGTGTTTTGTAGAGTCTTTCCTGCTTATGCTTACGATTTTAAATGATATATTTAAATTCCCCTTTCTTCTTATGTACATCTTGGCAGATATTCTGATTTCTTACCATAGGGACGTCTTCCCCATCCCACAATGCCCTCTTCTTTCCCCAGCTTCTGTAAGTTATAGCAGTGCTTTTACATGAGTAAGATTGAAGACACTGTGCCGGGCGGTGGTGGCGCACGCCTTTAATCCCAGCACTCGGGAGGCAGAGCCAGGCGGATCTCTGTGAGTTCGAGGCCAGCCTGGACTACCAAGTGAGTTCCAGGAAAGGCGCAAAGCTACACAGAGAAACCCTGTCTCGAAAAACCAAAAAAAAAAAAAAAAAAAAAAAAAAAAAAAAAAAAAAAAAAAGATTGAAGACACAATCATTCTCAAAACCTGAATGAGGATGTCCTCACTTTATCTATAGGTCCATTCTCAAACTTGAACCCGAGTCAACAAGCAAAAAGTGAAAGGCATTCATTCATGGTAGCTGCATAAATTTCTGAGTTTGTGGAGCTGGAGGGTGTTTGGGGATCACATTTCATCCTTGGGAGTAATGCCTGTCAAAAGAATAAATTCTCTGGCACGTAGACTAAAGTGATTTATCTCTGCTTTACAGGGAACACTACGGGTGACTCAAAAATACTCCTGTTTGGTTTTGCTTCGTAGCTGGATCCTGGGTTTTTCTAATTTCTCTCCCCATCCTCTTTCCTCAACCTCCCTCACTTTATTCCTCCTGTCTTCCTTCTTTCTCTTCCTCTTCCCTCCCTCCTCTCTCTCTCTCTCTCTCTCTCTCTCTCTCTCTCTCTCTCTCTCTCTCTCTCTCTCTCCCTCTATGCCTCTGTCCTCCCTCCCATCCCTCCTCTTTCTTTCCTTCCAGCCTTCTTTCCTTCCTATCTCTTCTCTCTGTTTCCCTTCCCTCATTCCTCCCTTCTTTTACCCTTCCTGTCTTCACTTCTCTCTCCTCCTTCATCCCCTCCTTCCTCCTCTTAATATCTCCCTTCCCCTTCTGATCCTTCTCTCCTTCCTTATTTCCCTTCTTCCCTCCCTCTTCTTCCTCCTTCTTACTTTCCTTTCTTCCTCCATCCCTCCTTTCCCCTCGTCTTCCCCTTCCTCCCCTCATCTCTCCCCCTTTTCTTACTAATACAGTAGGTACATATCTCTGTCATAGTCTCAGAAGAACCTGGTCTGTTAAAGATTTCCGCTGCTCTCATTTGTTTCCTGTACACAAACTTTCTGAAACACTCCTCAAGTCTCATCATAGCCTCCATCCACTGGCTGCCTAGGTTTTGTCCTGAAACGCCTTGGATTTCTTCTCTATAAGGGTCAACATATATGGAAAAGCTAAATGGAATACCTGCTCAGAGCTTCCCCTAACTCCTTCATTTCTCTCCCTCCTCTCATTGTCAAGTTCTTCTCGCCTAGATGTCCAACTGGATGCCCAGGGTTTGCACTCTTGAACTCACAGCAGCTGGGATCGCCTTTACAAGACCTGAACAAAACTGAGCCTGTCAACACTCTGCTGTAGAGGGAGAAGGTGGGGAAGGAAGGTCGGAGGGCTCCATGCGGGATCGGTAGCCAATTGGTACAGGCTAGTGGGGAAGGGCTCAGGAGTTCTCACCCCTCCCTGAGAATCTATAGTTACTTAATGGCTAATGGAAAAGGAAGAAATACTTTTTTGCAGTCACATACTGCTTGGTAAGACAGCCATGCTACTGTACGTAAAACCTCACCCATGCCCTTACGTGTGTATGAAAATGTCATCATAAAAGCAATTGGTGTGTATCAATAGATACATTAGTAACAAATCTTGAAAAATGAAAATATAAATGTGCTACTTTGAGTAGCTGTGATAAGTTGGGGCAAGGTAGGTAACTTTTCCTGACTGTACTCACTGCACATGGATGGGTTCATTGAAAGAGATGGGGAGTGGGGAGGCCAGGTCATCTCCAGGAGTCAAGGACTTCCCACCTTTCTCACAGGACATTGTCAAGGACTCTAGAAAATCAGATGTCTGTGTGCCCAATGTGTGTGTGTGTGTGTGTGTGTGTGTGTGTGTGTGTGTGTGTGTGTGTGTGAGAGAGAGAGAGAGAGAGAGAGAGAGAGAGAGAGAGAGAGAGAGAGGTGAGTCATTAAAGAAATGGTCCAGCTAAATAAAGGATCTCATTAAGTGAGCTATTTTTATTCTTCAAATGTCTGTGTGCCCCCTCCCGTCCTCCCCCCACCCTGAGGTTCCTACTGAAATCTGACAATCAGGGTTGAACTTCACTGTCAGCTTCCATTAGGCAAATCAAGCAGGAAAAAGAGAGAGGCAGCTTGGCCTTGGCGGGGAGCTGATTCAGCAGTGCTAATACTCAGGGGCTGGAGGGGGCCAGAGACCAAAAGGTTTAATTAGTCCGCGGAGGTGCTGTTTCCTCCCCCAGAGGCTCCGTCCCCTCCCCTTCAGCCACTAGCCTCTCAGCTGGGCTCCTGCCTCTTGTCTCATCTGCTGGCCTCTGACTATCATGAATGCAGGTGAAGCAAAAGACATGCACAGCAGACAGAGGAACACAGCCAATGCCCTGTCAAGGGCATTTCCTGAAGATGGGGTGATTCACATCCATTGACTGTCTCCCTCCCCGCAGCAGCATTTGCTCACACATCACGAGCAAGGCTTGACTTCTCCTGGGAGAACCAGACTATGTTGGAATCCAAAGCCACAATGATTTTCCCCCCCTCGGGGGACAATTCCTCCTCCTCTACCTCCTCCGCACCTTGCCTCCATCTTTAAGCAGATAGCCATTCCAGACAGAGCTGAGGAGATAGCTCAATCTATAAAGTTCTCAACAGGCAAGCATGAGGATCAGCGTTCAACTCGCCCTTCCTAATGCTTTGACCCTTTAATACAGTTCCTCATGTTGTGACCCCCAACCATAAAATGATTTCATTGCTACTTCATAACTGCGATTTTGCTACTGATCCGGTGTCTCAGTTCCTAAGACCATTGGAAATATGTGTTTTCCGATGATCATGACCCACAGATTGAGACAGCTGTCCTAGCTGAACCAGTAAGCTCCAGATTCAGTGCAAGATTCTGTCTAAAAATACTCGATGGAAATTGATTGAGGAAAATACCCAGTATTAACGTCTTGTATCCACACACTCCACACACACACACACACACACACACACACACACACACACACACACACACACACATACAATATCATCATGTTCATTATTGAAGAATCATTCTGGCTGTATTGTAGGGAAAATTCAGAGATAGTGGTTCTTCCATCAATGACTATAGGTTCTAGAAGATGCTAAATGAAGAAAAACGGGACAGCCAGTAATGGTGGTCCAGAAAAAACTAATTGGCTTGAACAGACCACAGGCAACTCAAGTATAACACAAGATAATATGTGCAATAAGGTTAAGAGCTCTGGGAGCTTGGGGAGTTGGGAGGAAGATGACCCACTTCTAAAAACAGAACCTTTTGAGAAGTATCCTTGGAACTGGGTTTTAAAGGTTGATGATAGGATAGAATCAGATAGAGAGGAAGTCTCTGATCTCCCAAACTTCCCCTGACTCCCACCTACTGTTATCTTCATGGAGTATATCACACTCCATCTCAGAGGTCACTGAAGATCTCCAGCTACAGCTGCCCCTGCTGGGCTCCACCCCACCTCCTGCCCACAGCCGCCACTCCTGCCTCTTCATCTCCTCTAGTGTCTGGTAATGGCCGCTGTGCCCTTTCCCTCCTTCCCATCCCTGCCAATGGATGGTTACGCTGGGGCTGCCACAAAGGATGCTCTACTAACATTACTTCTACTTGCTTCTTGCGGCTCCTCCTTGTCAATCATTCACACAGTGGTCATCTCAGTGGCTATTGTGCTTATTTCCTTTGTTGGAAAATACACAGTTTCTTTCTGTGGGGGTTGGGAGGTGTATGTGCGTGGCTGTTAGGGGTATACGGTGCATGTCCCCGTGTGTGCGCTCAGAACAACATGCTCCAGAGGAGGACACCAGATGTCCTGCTCTGTCACCATCCACATCATTCTCTTGAGACAGTGTCTCTCACTGAAACCTGCAACTAGACTAGCAGCCATCAAGCCCCTGCAATCTTGCTGTCTCTTCTCTGCTCCGACTCCCATGGCACTGAGGATGTAGGTGTGCTGCACATGACCACACCCAGTGTTTTATGTTGGTGGTGGACATTTGTACTTGGGTCTTTGTGCTTGTCCAGCAAGCATTCTTACCCCCTGAGCCATCTCCCCAGCTCTCGTTTGGTTTCTTAAAGGACCAGTATCTAGAGGTATCTCTGTATCTCACAGCCTTTCATTTTAAGAATTTGGGTTTTATCACCCTAGGAAGAGATTCCAGGATGAACAACGGGAGAGCCACCTGGAAAGGGCTCTTCCTTGCTGAAAGCCAGCCCTCATCTCAAGTCTAAGTGTCACATCTGGTACCTCTGTGTGCAGAGGTGTGGTTGTGTTGGGTCGGGAGTCTCACAATAATGCGGGACAGACCACCAAAGTCTATTAAACCAGAAGCAAACTTTATTCTTGAAAAAAAAAAAAACGCAGGGTACAAAAGCTTATCAGCTATCTGAGACCACAGCCAATGTTCAGGATTTCTGAGGCTGTGGAAGCGGGTTCTGGCCCCCTTTTTATAGTAAGTGGGGAAATCATCAGGCACGGGGTACTTGCTAGGAGTCACATAGAAACATCAGGCATGTGATACATGCTAGAAGTCACGTAGAAAAAACCATTAAAAGTTAACTTTGGTCCAGGCAGTTGTTGGCTATAAGGGGCAAAGGGGGGTTAAAAGTTAACCCCTGGCTGTTGACAGAGGAGCTGGCTGTAAAGCAGACAGCCATTGTTAGCAGTTAACCTTTAGAGCTGATGGCTGTCAGTTTCCGTCTCTTAAGCTTAAACTTTTATATTTCTATATTTCTGGACCCTTCAGTTGTTTGCATGAGAAATGTCCCCTCCCTCACCCCACCCCACCTGCTCCCATAGGCTTATGTATTTCAACACCCAGTCCCTAATTGGGTGTTTGGAAAAGTTATGGGACCTTTAGGAAGTGGAGCCTTGCTAGAGGAAGTACTTCACAGGAAGTGGGATTTAAAAGTGTATTGTCTCACTCCACTTCCTGTTCTCTGTCTGTCTGTCTGTCTCTGTCTCTCTCTCCCCTTCCTGTGTGTGGATGAAACTGTGATCAGCTAGTCCCCTGTTCCTGCTGCCATACTGCCATACTCACCCTAACTGTGGCCACACCTTCTCCGCCATGATGGACTCCATACTCTGGAACTGTGAGCCAAATGAACCCTTTCTTCCTTGAGTTGCCTTTGTCATAATATTTTGTCACAGAAACTGAAAACTAATAACGCATATTGGGGATGGGTGAGTATGGGCATGTGTCTGTAATGTCTGTAATGTGTACATATGTGTTCTGATCTATGTGTGTGTGTGAAGATGGCCAGAGGACAACCTTGTATATAATTTCTCAGGAGTCATCCACCTTTTTTTTTGAGATAGGGTCTCTCAGTGAACATGGCGCTTGCCCAGCAGCCTGAGGTGTCTGGCCAGTGAGCCTCAGAGACTGCTTGTCTCTACCTCTCCAGCACTGGAATGGCAAGCATACACCACCATATTTGACTTTTTCCCCATAGCTTCTAGGCATCAAACTCAGGTCTCCATACTTAAAGATGATGGAGCCTCTCCCCAGTTCACATCTAATATCTCTATGACTCGGACCACCTCCCAGGAGGAAGTTGAGGTGGTACCCTGCTCTCTATTTGGCTTGATCACCATAGTTCTGAGAACTCTCTACACTCTGCCCACAAATGTAAATGGAAAACAGTACTTCTCATAGATAGCTGATAAATCAAGACCTGCAGTGGGAAAAGGAACCAATACTAACTGCTTATCTATTCATCTATCCATCCATCTATTCATCTATGTATGTGTGTATGTATACATGCACACCATGCACACACACACACACCCCACCACACACACCCCACACACACAGAGAGATATGTATATGTGAACCTGCATGACAGTGAGCAATTGAGCCACTACCCGGCACTAGGCTGTCTTGGGGAATAAGCTCATCTCTCAGCTTCCCAGCCTTGAGGGGAGGGAAAGAACAAAGCTACCATTGAAGCCCTGTCTGTATTCTGAGGATAATCACAGAACTTACAGCTCTAATCAGACAAGCCAGGCACTGTTGGGTCTTTCATCTCAAATAAAAGTCTTTGACACAGGGAGAGTGTTATCATGTGTAGCTCCTCGGAAGTAAATTCTGGCATTTGTGGGTAAATAGAATGGATCACAATGAGCGTCCCTCAGAGAAGGATGCTCCCGAAGTGCAGACAATACCGATTAGATGGTAGAACTGGGTCACTTGTCTTCGCCAGCTGCCTCAGCAGCCTGAGCAAGTGAAGAGTGGGTACTGCCATTTACTTTCCCTGCACGAATCCAGATTTTGGCTGGCCCTGGGCATGCATGCAGATGGAGACGGAGCAGTGGGATGAGCCTCAACACAGCGGTGTGCTCACAAGAGCTGGGGACTTTTTTTATACCCTGCCATCCCATCATCCACTCTGGCTACACAAAATGAGTATGAATTATGGGGACCTGCTGAGCCTTTGATTTCCCTCAGCTGCCACCCCAGCAGCCACGTTCCTAGAAATTAACTGTGTGTTTCATCTGCTAGCAGAGGGAATAGGAGTTAAAAGTTAGCCTGTCATTCCGCTCTCAGCTTCTACTCATATTGGCTTCCCCTCCCACCCCAATTCCAGGGTTGCTCAAAGAGCCTCCACACACCTCCTTCTAGAGACTGGCAGGAACCCCAAAGTCTAATTAGTTAGAGAAGTCACCTCTTTGATGAGACAGGTTTAGGTAGATGAAAACAGTTAAGGAAAAATTTACCCTGTCCATGTGTATTAGTCAACTTTTACTGCGTGACAAAAATCCCTGGGGTAAATAACTTAAGGAAAGGTTTCCATTGGCTCAGGGTTTCACACGTTTTACCCAGATTTATTGCTGTGGGCTTGTGATGAGACTAAAATAATGTGTAGGCACTGTGGAGGAAGCTACTTATTTTATGGATCCAGAGGGGGACGGACATAGGCACACAGAGAGAGACAGACAGATTGACATTGACTGGGGACAAGATCTACCTTCCAAAGACACATCTTGTAATACCTACTTTCTCTGATAAGGTCATCAGGTCTCATGTCTTTGTAGCCATTCAGCCATGATTTCATCATGGCTGAACTTAATGTTGTCATAATCCAATCACTTCTCAAAGATGCCACCATCTAGCGGGCAAGACTTTGACAAATGAGACTTTGGAGCAGACATTTGTGGGAGTCATTACCTTTTCCTTTCTTACCTCTTCTTTCTTATTGCCCCCATTCTTTCTAGTTTGATAATGAAAGGGGTGGGGGTTAGAGAGATGGTTCAATGGGCAAACCGCTTGATACATAAACATGAGGAACTGAGTTTAGATTCCCCAGAACCCATATAAAAAGCCAGCTTTGGTGCCATGTGCTTATAATCCCAGAGTTAGGGAGGCAAAGACAGAAGGAACCGTAGGGCACAACGGACATCCAACCTGTGCAAATAATTGAGCTCCTGAAGTTAGGGTTCAGTGAGACACTCCGACCCAACAATAAGGTGGAGATATGATTAATGAGCACACATGACATTGACCTCAGGCCTTGATAAGCACACATGCACACACATGCAACACACACACACACACACACACACACACACACACACACACACACACACACACCAAAAGAAGAAGGAAAAGAAAGGAAAGGCTACCATGTTAGTCAGCTGTCTATCACTATAACAAATACCGCAAATTATCAACTTACAAAGAGAACATGTTTATGTTGGCTTACAGTTTGAAGTGTTCAGTCCAGAGACAACTGACCTATTACTTTTTGGGTATCTGTTGGAAGGCAGAGTGCATGGTCAAAGTTCACAGAGAAGCGCATCTGCTCACCTCACAGTCTGTTTATAAAAGAGAAAGAAGACACCAGACTCCCCTAAGTTCCCAGCACCCACTACTTTGTTGCAATCACTATTGTTTTGATGTTTTTTTCTAGAACAATCTATAAATGGAGGTCTATTGCATACATCATTTCCAGATGTCATTTTACTCACTTAGCAACATGTAGTTAAGATTCCTACTACCTTTCTGTGGATTGAAAGCCTGTTCCTTTTTTATATTTAATCTACTTTATTTGGATAGTGTGGCAAAAAAAATCCAATTGACTTAATAATGGAAGAGTACTTGATTCCTTACACTTTTGGACAATTATAAATTTAATCCTGTAAATATACATATGCAGATCTTTGAATGGACACATGTAAAATTATTTGAATATCAAAATTAGTGTAAGCAATGGTTAAATGTTAAACAGTCCGCTAGAATCTTGAATGGCATACAATTCTAAACATAAAAAAAGACAATCCCAATGCACCAGCCAGAGTCATCTAGAGAAACAGAGCTATTAGAATGTGTGTGTGTGTGTGTGTGTGTGTGTGTGTGTGTGTGTGTGTGTACCTATATCCATTGTACATTAAATAAGCTTATGTAGGAAAAACAAGGGACATCTTTCCCAAAGCCATTAATCTAAATCTCACTAAGTTTTCAGCATTTGGTTTTCGTCCACATTCTTATATCTGGACATTTTAGATATATGTTGTCAGTGTGCCCTTTGCTTTAATTAAACACCATGCAGCTTAGCCCTTATGTCAAGTAACTAATGGATTAATTAAACACATATTAAGAAACCAGCAGACTCCAGAGAGTTTGGCTTAGTAAGAGGGAACATTAAATGTTTTCATAACTGGCTCACACTCACCATCCCTTTTCACATTTGAAGGTTATGTTTTGTACTTTTTCATTATGTATTTGCGTGTCTTTCTCCCTCCTTCTGTGAGTATGCACATGGGAGTGCAGGTACCCACAGAGGCCAGAAGAGGGCATCAGATACTCCTCTGGAGATGTTGTTACAGGTGGCTGTGACTTGCCAGCAGTGAGTGTTGGGAACCAAATTTGTATCCTCTGCAAGAAGAGTGCACACTCTTAACTGAGGAGCAATATCACTAGTTACAAAAACAAACAAACAAACAAAACATTCCTTTTCCCCCTGTACAGGGGAATTAAACATAGAACTTACTGAATTCTAGGCGAGTGCTCTATCAGATACAATCCTAGGTGCCCTTTTCACTTTGGTATTTTACATTCCTTTCTTCATTCTCAATAAAATGGTATTTCAATGAGTAGGAGTATTTTTACCCTTTATTTTAAAAAACAGCAATATGGCAATGTGTGTATTATAAATCTATAAATGTGCCTAATATTGGTTGCTTTCCTGTTGAGTACTTCCACTATTCTTGGGGTATGCCAGGCATTCATATATATCTGTACATGCTGTCAAACTTCATGTCATATGAC
Source organism: Peromyscus californicus insignis (assembly GCF_007827085.1). Taxonomy (NCBI): domain Eukaryota; kingdom Metazoa; phylum Chordata; class Mammalia; order Rodentia; family Cricetidae; genus Peromyscus; species Peromyscus californicus. Next base: position 23,696,630 of record NW_026294540.1, read on the forward strand.
TGTCCCCATTTTATAGGTTGAGAGTTGGAGACAGAGGAGGTTAATTATTATGTCCAGAATTGCAGACAAAGTTTAGCAAGTATTTGAGCTCAAAGCAATATGACACAGAGCAGAAGTTACCTACTCTCTTTATATTAGTTAATATTTTCACTGCTGTGATAAAAACAGTATATGGAAGAGAAAGGTATGGTTTGGGCTCACCATTTGAGGACATACAGTCTAACCTAAGGAAGGCATAACTTCAGGAGCATGAGGCATTGTACCCACGAGACAGAAAGAGAGAGAGGAGAGAGAGAGAGAGAGAGAGAGAGAGAGAGAGAGAGAGAGAGAGAGAGAGAGAGAGAGAGAGAGATTTGTGTTGGGGTGGTATGCTATAACATACATTTGAAGTTGAGGGGATACCTTTTGCAAGTCGGTTCTTTCATACCATGTGAATCCCAGGGTCTAAACTCAGATGACAGGTTTGGTGGCAAATGCTGCTGAGCCATCTCACAGTCCTCTTTCTCCTTTTCATGCAGCCTCAGTCTTCAACCTATGAAATGTGCTACCTACATTTATGGGTGGCTCTTCCTACCTCAATTTACCTAATCACAGACATATCTGGTGATTTATTTCCATGGAGAGTCTAAACACCATCACATTGGCAATTTCATTTTCCCTGGATGCCTATCCAGATAGCACGCCCACCAACACAAGGTTCTTCTTCTCCCTCCTAATTATTATAGAGACTATGAGAACTTGGTCAACAAAGGGCTTAATTACTTTTTATTTGAACTGCTATAGAATCATCAATCATATACATGATCAATTTGTACTCATAAATTCATACAAATGAGCCTGAACATTGTATTTCAACTCTCTACCCCCCTCCCCCTACAAGGCATGCCCTGCACCTTTGGTAGGCAGTACACTCATTCTCTCCCAGGCATACCCTGGCTGCTCTGCACCCTGTCCCTACAAGGATATTCCTTAATGCATGCTTGCAATGCATCTCCCTGGCTTCTTACAGGGTTTGACTTGTTCATGAGTGGATAGAGACCTGCGCATTTACTTATGGTTTTAAACAAGTTTAATTTACTCAGGCCATACTGACTGCTCTGTGGCCTCTGGGAATGTGCGTGATTCTCAGAGGGAGTGTGCAAACTAAATCAATCTGAAAAATTTACCTTTAAGTAACAATTTACAGATCTAATAAGCAAGGAGAGCGGCACTGAATAGAGGCTCTGTAAATCTATTATCGTAAGCATCCCACACGGACACGATTTTCCTTCACACCTCTGAAATCTTAAATTTCCTCCAGACAAGCACACATGAATTCCAACAGCTGGCTTGCCCCCGCATCCCTCTCCCCCCCCCCCCATGCTCATGCACTCTCACTTGCTTTCTTTTTGTGAGTCATATCGGATTGCTAGAAATACCCTTATAAAGAAAAGGCTAAGGACCTGTGAGACGGCTCTACAGATGGTAGAGATGGGAGATGGTAAAGGCACTGGCTGCCCAAACCCAGCAGCCTGAGCTCTATCCTGGGTAGCAAGGTGACAGAAAACAATCAGGTCCACAAAGCTATCCTTTGACTTCCATATGCACATGCCATGGCACATATGCACACAGAAAGAAGAGGAAGAGAAGGAAGAAGAGAGGAAGGAGGAGGGAGAAGAGGAGGAGGGGAGAAGGAGGGGAGACCAAGAGACTAAGAGAGCTGGGAAGATGGCTGAGTTGGTAAAGTACTTGCCACACAGCATGAGGATTCAAGTTCAAATATCAGAGCCCACATCAAGAAGACAGAAGTGGCAGGGTGTGCCTGTAAGCCCAGTGCTGGTGGCGGGCGATTCACGGGGTAGAGCTCACTAGCCAGCCAGAGGTGTCAAGTCAGGAAATTCCAGGTTTGGTAAGAGATTCCATCTCAAAATATAAGGTGGAGAGTGATTGAGAAAGACACTTGAGGTTAATCTCTGGTCTATACACACACGTGTGCCTGTGCACAAGCATATGCACAAGTAGGCACACACCACACACAGGTGCACATACACACATAAACATTAAAAAATGTTATGTATGAAGTAATTATTAATCGGATTACAGGAACACAATATCTTGGGGACAATGTCATGTAAACTGATGTGGATGGCCAAGTTTGGGTGTGGTAGGATTGTCTCATCTGGGAGACTGTTTAGGGGCCTGGGTGGATGCTGTGGGATGTTCTGTATGTCAAATGTGTTGCTGATTAGTCAATAAATAAAACACTGATTGGCCATTGGCTAGGCAGGAAGTGTAGGCAGGACAAGGAGGAGAATAAAGCTGGGAAGTGGAAGGCTGAGTCAGAGAGACACTGCCAGCCACCACGATGAGAAACAGCATGTGAAGATGCCGGTAAGCCACGAGCTACGTGGCAAGGTATAGATTTATAGAAATGGATTAATTTAAGATATGAGCACAGTTAGCAAGAAGCCTGCCACAGCCATACAGTTTGTAATCAATATATAAGTCTCTGTGTTTACTTGGTCGGGTCTGAGAGGCTGTGGGACTGGCAGGTGAGAGAGATTTATCCTGAGTGTGGGCCAGGCAGGAAAACTCTAGCTACAGGTGGGACTACAAAGGCCTTCTGAGAGGAGATGATCATTGTTCATGCAGTGCTCTATAATAATACATATCCTGTTTAGTTTATCATCATTATCATCACCATCATCATCATCAACTTGACATAGAGCTAGAGTTATCTTGGAAGAGGAACCCCAACTGAGAGAATGCCTCCATCAGATTAGCTATAGGCCAGTCTGAAGGACAATTTCTTGATTAATAGTTGATGTGAGACAACCCAGCCTAGTGTGGGCAGTGCCACCCCAGGGAAGATGGTCCTATGTTTTGTAAGAAAGCAGGCTGAGCAATCCATGGGGAGTAAGTCAGCAAATAGCATTTCTCCATGCTTCTCTGCCTCAGTTCCTGCTTTGGTTTGGCTTTTAATGGTGTTCAGTAAGTTTCATCTGAGATTAAACTTTCCATCTTAGAGAAAAAATTCTTAAGACACGTAATATAAAAGGAAAATGAGGCAACAATAATATAGTGTAGGATTATTATAAAAAAATGAGACAACAGATAGTTTAAGTGGAGGTGAAACATCCTTCACTTCACAGAAGTTATTAAAACAGGAACTATACAACTCAAATTAGCTTCAGGAAGCCCCTGAAACTGACCAGATTCATGAGGCCCCTCCTGCCTAAGTGTATATAAGTAGTAAAGATTATTAAGAGCCACTCTTAGACAAACTGAGCTGTTCAGAAGGGGTTGAAACCAAACCAGCCACCTGCAGGAAACCAATACCAGCTAAACTGCTCAGAATAAACAAAGGCCGGTCCAGCTTCCTGGAAGAGGCTCAGGCCAACTGAGCTCCTAGGAAAGTACACTCTTCAACCTGTTGAGCTGCCTGCAAGCTGTGCGATGACCTCCAGGTTTTTAGAGTGTGTGAGCTGTCACCCATGCTGGGATGGGCTTAGATGATGCAACTGTCTTTGAGTCATTTCTGCTTCTGTAAGTAATTCCTCACCCATATTCCTGTAAGTAACCTCAATAAAACTCATCGACCCACTAAGTTGGACTTTGATGCTATCTGCATGTCAGTCTCTTCTCAGTGTCATACCAGGAGTAAGGAGATATTTGTTCCTGACTCCCCAGGAATAGTGTCACACAACAGATGGACTGTGACATGGAACCCAAACAAACCTTTTCCTATCCAAGTTCCTTTTGGTCATGGTCTTTATCACAGCAACAGGAGGCTAACCAGGACAGTCCCTGCGGCTGATACTTCATAAAGAAAAGAGGTCAATGGCTCACAGCCCTAGATACTCAAAAGCATGGCATCTGGTTGGCAAAAATCAAGACTGTTGTGTAGGTTGTGACATCACCAAAGAAAATATAACCATGGGAAAGTATAAAAATTGAATGATTCTACAGTAGAGCATCTACCTAGAATCCCCCAGTGAGAGGCTGGGTTTGTGGCTCAGTGGTAGAGCACCTGCCTAGAATCCCCCAGTGAGGAGCTGGGGTGTGGCTCTGCAGTAGAGCACCTGCCTAGAATCCCACATTGAGCGGCTGGGGACATGGTTCAGCAGTAGAGCACCTGCCTAGAATACCCTAGTGGTAAAGTACTTACTTAGAATTTTCCACTGAGGTGCTGTGTTCATGGCTGGGAAGTAGGACATTTACCTAACACATAAAAAGTCCTGGGTTTCACCCCAGCATCAATAAAAATGAAAGGATCAGTAGGGTATATTTGAAGGGTGATAATGCTGCAAATGTATGTGTTTCGGCCTTTTTCTCCCTTTCTTTTTCCTTCTTCTTTATTTTTGCTCCTTTTCTTACTCTTCAAGCAAGTACATGTATTTGTAGAATAAAGAATAGACACTAAAGGTTGGCTGATGGCTGCAGGCTCCTGAACAGGTGTTGAAACTTAATTCCCTAAAGGGCCACACAGGCAATGAGAGAGAGTGAAGCCTGCCACCTGCCACGGTAAGAAAATATTCTTCACCTCTACACATGACTGCATCCTGTCCTGCTTTCCTGGGGGGGAAAAAGCAAAAACCAACAAACAAACAAACAAACAAAAATGCCTTTCTCCACTTCAACCACAAGTAAGCTCTTAATTCTACCAAATTAAGGCAAATTCTATAAACACAGTGATATTTCTTCAGCACTGGGTTTGCACTAGAGTATAAGGACCCTAGCAAGCAGGAAGTGGAAACTGCAGGATCAGAACACCAGGGTCATCCTTAGCTATACAGAAAGTTCCAGATCAGCTTGGACTACATGAGACCTTGTCTGAAATAGAGAAGTGATAAAAAAAAAGAAAGAAAGTAATTAAGAAGAGTGTGGCAAGCACAAGAGGATCAAAGGGTCCTGCCTCAAGGGGACAGAGGTACTGAGGCTCAGCTAATTGTATTTGTCTCACTTTTGGAACACATGATATTTTGTTCAAAAGCCCTACAAGTTTCTAGCTTGAGTGTGTGCCATAATTTTCATCTGCATTTTTCTTTTCTTAATTGGATTTTTAACATTTTATTGAGGTGTGGTGGATTTAGGTAACGTTTTAAACTAATATGTTAAACCTGTATTTTTCAAATCTACACAATATATTTAATCCCTCTATAAAGAGGCCCATTGCATTATGGGCTGCTTTTCTGAGGTTGACTACTGGACTCCTATCAGCCGTCTCTGCCAAATGACTGCACTAGAGACGGTAAACTTCCCTCCTAGAAGAAAGAGATTTTTGTCACGATGCTGACTGAGATGCCTGAGAATCAGGCTCTAAAATTAGCAGTGAAGGTCCTCATAAAACCTGCAAGGGGGACACGTGGAGCTGTGATAAAAGTCTTGATGCATGCCTCAGCACAACCCATGGCACATTCTCAACACAGGATGACACTTGAGAGACATCCCAAATCAGAGCAAGAACACACAGTCCTCACACTTGCTCATTCGTCAATCATGCCTTATACATTCTGGGGTGAGGGGGTTCTCTACTGTCCCTCAGTTGACTATGTTGTCTTTGTGAGTTTTTCTTTTGAGACAGTCTTACTATATAGCCCAGGCAGGCTTCAAATTCAGCCATGTGCCATCATGCCCAGCATGTAGTTTGTCTCTTGAATGTCCTTCAAAGTCCCCATACATTAAAGACTTGTGGTGCAATATATTGGTAAGTCCTATTGGTAGGGCTTCTAGATGGTAGGGCATAAAAAGGTTCTTGGATCATGTCCTGGAAGGAGATTATACAACCACAAGTCCTTTGCTCTCTTTATTGCCACGAAGTAAGCAATTTGTTGCAGGAAAGCTCCCTACCTTGGTCATCAACAACCTCACCACCAGCAGCCTAAAAGGAATGGCTGGAACTCAGAGGCAAATCAAACCTTTTATCTGTTACATTAACTGTCTTGGTTATTTTGTTACATGAGTAGAAAGCTGACAGGGACTGTCTGTTGGCGTTGTTCCCAGCAGCCGGGATAATAGGTCATTTGTTCCTGGCTTCCTTACAACATTTCCTGCATATCAAGAAAAACAGGAGGATCCCTCTCCTCTGGAATCCAGAGGGAGAGTTGGGTATTTGGTTATGGCTCTTTACCTTTCCAGTGTTATTGAAATAGGATGTATATCCTCTCCTGAGTGGTGACTTTAGTTGTCCCTGGGGACTACTTGAGAGTTTGATCCTGTTCCTCTGGGGAGAATAGGCAGAACCTGGGTCACCCCTAAACACTGAACCTGGGTCACCCCTAAACTCACCCACTCATTTTATAAATGAGGACATGATCTCAAAGAAGTCAATGACATGAATGATCTACTAGCACACAGCCAATTTGGGGTACGTTTGTTCTGTGGTTGTTTCCTCCAAGTGGAAACAGCCTCCCCTGAAGGGAGGAGGGAGGCTTATGAGACCCAGGAAGCTAATGAAGAAGACTCAGGGAGCTGGGAGAGTTATAAGCTTACGAAAGTAGGGAACAGTTGCGGGGAAGGGTCAGGGACGGGAGGACACTGTCTTCAGTGGAGCTGCCTGAACGTTGGGTGGTTGGGGGAATCTAGAGATGTATTTTTTCAGAATCATCACCCATGCTTGTGGGAGGGGCCTCTTCAGTGATGTAGCTGCCTGTGAGTCAGCCATGCTTCTGTAAGAAACCCCTCTCCATACTTGCTACTAACTCCAGAAACATGCCTTGGTTCACTAAGTTGGACTTGGGTGGATTCTTGCTCTATCTAGGCAGAACAGATGTTTGTTTGTTTGTTTGTTTGTTTCACATCTCCCCAGGGAGAGTAACACTTTAAGTTGAGAAACAGAACCAGAATCCTCACAAAACCCCAAGTTCTCTCTGTTTTCAACATCAGACACCCCCGCCCACCATCCCCACTCCACCATTTGAGCCTTGCCACTCTGACACTTCCATGTTTAATGCAAACAGCCACCGTGACCCACACAGGTAATGATGAGTCAAATCTTATATATCCCATAATGAGCACAAACCAAACCAATTAAAGGCCTATGTTGAAATAATTTATGGGCTGTGTCATAGCAGAAATGAGAAATTCAATTTGCACACAGCACTATCGATTACTGTACTGTGTCCCTGTACCAAAAGCCATTCAGCCTGGCATCCAAGGAACTCTGCGACAGAGATAGACAGACACCAGCACACGGAACATCTCTATTTGCGAGCCAACTAAAACGTATCACCAGTCCCAGCTGCCTTTCTCCCCCCTCCCTGTTCCCCCACACGGCAACGTTGACATATCTAAATATGAAGAAGAAAAATGTCTCTGGCAGGCTGTTATTTTGCTGCCTGCATTGTGTCAGGAAAGTGTAAATATAATCACATTTTATCCGCCAATCTGAAATGGATTTCAGAGGAAGGGATCAGAGTGTTAGGAGAAATCTTTGCCGTTGTAGCATGCCTTGATTGAAAATAACTCCCTTGTTACCATCTGTAATGTGTGCAAGGGAGGAAAAAATCCAGTGCCGTTCATGATAGAATTACTAGGCAATTCAATCAAAACTCTGTGCCCTGCTCTTTGGGTCAGAAGAAAGACAGATGAGTCTGGGATCTGCCTCGAGAACACATGGATGGTTCTGAAAAAAAAAATCTTCATGTAAACATCTACATCTTCCATGGTTACAGTGAACTTGGATACCCAGATTGCAAGGCTGAAGTGATGGGCGGGGAAAAATACAGGCAACCCACTGTCTCTCAACCCACCAATCTGAAACACCACTTCTGGGCTCCCGCAGTTGACCACCTGGTCTCAGGCTGGTGCTGTTATTCTGGGAGTTCTGGAGAGTTGAGTGATGGGATATAAGGTTGAAGGTTTGCTCTGCCTCTTGATCCATGGAGATATGAATGAGCCTCACCACAAGCCCCTACTGTCACAGACCAAGCTTCCCTGCCATAATGAATTCTCTAAAACTGTGAGTCCAGAGTGCTGGAGAGATGAATCAGATGTCAAGAGTACTTGCTGTGACCAAGATAATTATAGAAAACCATAACAGGTCAAAACACAGAGACCAACTGATCATGGGGTCTACAGTTCCAATAGATTCATGTACAACACAACTCCCTGCATCCAAAGCTAGAGGAATGTGGGTGGAAATAAGGAATGAGGGGTGGAAAGACTGTCTGAGATAGAGGACCAGGAAGTCTGCTTTGAGCTTGCTTCTCCTAGAAACATCAGAGAAACCACACCCATAATACCTCCTGCCTAACGAAGACCTAAACAAGACAACACTAAATATGCGGATGGGAAAGGGGAACATCTGACAGGGCCCAACCCCTAGACAAAACACTACAGGCAACTAGTGACTGCTGGGAGAGGGAGAATTAGTCTTCCCCAGGAATGAGGAAGTGGTAATCTTCAAATTCCAAACTGGTCATCCAATACCAATCGGCCAACCCTGAAACTGCATACATACGAACAACACTGAATGAACTCAGCAGGTTCTACTTATGTATTTATGAATATATATTCAAAGAAAAAGAGACCATAGATGTGAAGGAGTTGGGGGGAACACAGGAGAGACAGGAGGGAAGGGGTGCTAACTTGCACTGCATTTGCATCCCCAACATTACCTTTGCTGCTCTTTTTAACTTAGGCAAATACATGGACAATTGCCAATCATATCTTCCTTACAAGGTTGATAAGTCAAGATCAATGAATGATTCTATCCCCTATGGATACCTGAAGTGTGTGTGTGTGTGTGTGTGTGTGTGTGTGTGTGTGTGTCTGTGTGTCTGTGTGTCTGTGTAGGTGTGATGTGTATGTATTATGTGTGGATATGCATCTCTGTATGTCTGTCTAGATGTCTGCCTGCGTGTATACATGTGTACACGCATGTGTTTATGTGTGTGTTTATAAAATAGTTTGACATCTCTAAACAAAATATCTAAGGCTGTGAATGCAATAAGGGAAAGACATAAGATTATGTCTCCGTTCATGATTTCAGAAGTCTCAATAAATGTCCTGTTGATGTTGGCCTGTGATGGCACCAGTATGCCATGTAGGGGGTAGTATGTGATACAAACGGCTGCTTACCACTTGGTGGCTGGGAATGAAAAAGGGAGGAGAGAAGGTACTAGAGAGAGAGGAAAGATGCTAGAGTCCCACCACCCACTTCCTGGGCATCCACTTAATAATCTGACTTCTCATTGTGTCCCACTTCTTAGGGGTTTCATTGCCTGTTGTCTCAGTTAGGGTTGCTATTGCTGTGATGAAACATTGTGGCCAAAAGCAAGTTGAGGAGGAAAGGGTTTATTAGGCTTACACTTCCACATCACTGTCCGTCACTGAAGGAAGTCAGGACAGGAACTCAAACAGGGCAGGAACCTGGAGGCAGGAGCTGATGCAGAAACCATGGATGGGTACTGCTTACTGGCTTGTTCCACATGGCTTGCTCAGACTGTGTTCTTAAAGAATCCAAGACCTCCAGCCCAGGGATGGCATCGCCCACAATGGGCTTGGCTCTCCCCCATCAATTACTAATTTTAAAAAATGCCCTACAGCAGTGGTTCTCAACATTCCTAATGCTTCAACTCTTTAATACAGTTCCTTATGTTGTGGTGACCCCCAGCCATAACATTATTTTCATTGCTACTTCATAACTGTAATTTTGCTACTGCTATGAATTGTAATGTAAGTATCTGATATGCCGGCTGTCTGATATATGACCCCTATGAAAGGGTCATTCTACTTTAAGATCGAGTCATGACCCACAGGTTGAGAACTGCTGCTTTACAGGAGTGTCTACATCCCAATGTTATGAAGGCATTTTCTCAATTTAGGTTCCCTCCTCTCTGATGACCCTAGCTAGTACCAAGGTGACATAAAACTAGCCAGCACACCTACCAATAGCACCATGGTCTAGCAACAACCCATGAACACATAGGCTTTGGGGGGGGCCGTATTTCAGATCCAAATTAAAGCACCTATGAGATACCCATCCATTCATTCAACTCATCAAAATGTTTAATGGGAGCTAAGGTATAAAGTAAAACAACTGCAACATAAACATGAGGATCTGAGTTTGATGCTTCCCCCCAAAAGCCCACGTGTTCATGGGTTGTTGCCAGACCATGGTGCGATTGGTAGGTGTGCTGGCTAGTTTTTGTATCAACTTGATACAAGATAGGGTCACCAGAAGCCATAGTAAGAAACTAAAATTATCTGGTGGGGCACAAGTGCTGCAGTGATTGATACAGGGGGATCCCAGGGGCTCATTGGCCAAGCAACCTAGACTACTTGACAAACCCCGGTGAGTGACCCTGTCTCAAAATACAATGTAGTTGGCTCCTGAAGAATGATATGAGAGAGAGAGAGGTTTAACACTGGTCACAAACACACCAATACTTCACCCTATCCCTGCTTCTGTAGTTCCTCGGCATATAAACTGACACCAGAGAACAAGTCCCCTTCAAGATGATGACATGCACAAAGGGGACATTCAGCCAGCTCCTAGAAATCAAACAGCCTGGTTCAATCTGTTGTCGCAGCATATGTACTGTTGCTGGAATTAAGAGCAAGGAGAGTTACAAAGATCACTTCAGGCGCCTGCCAGTCATGTGACTTGACATTTTAAGAGGGCTTCCTATTCATTTGCTCTTTTCGAAGTGAAATATCCACATGACACCTCAGAAGGGTAAAAAAAAAAAAGAGAGAGAGAGAGAGAAAGAAAAAGAAAAAAACCTTGTCAAGATAGAAATGTAGACCTAATACCCCTCCATGGGCACTCAGAGAGAGAACGCCAGCAACCCTCACTCCACAGCTCCACTCTCGTATAAAATTACTTATCTAAATTTAGAACTAGGCCAGGCTTTGAGGTTTGCCCTTCGTTCGAGGTCTAATGCATGAAAGACCTTGTGTTGGACAATTTTTTCAGGCCAGCTTGGAAGGGGGGCATTTAACCCAATTTGATCGCCAATGAATGCATCTGGGACTGATTGTCTGCCACTGGGGGACCACACTGGCCGCCCTGCGGTTCCCAGGCACTTTGAGAAAGATTCTTTTTGATGTCAGTGGGAGTTCTATTTCCAAAAAAGAAACCGCAACAGGAGAAGCTGCAGAGAGACATGGAGAGCTGGGGCCTCTGTCTCAGAGAATCTTTCCCCTGGTCCATTCGCCAGTAATACCCGCCATGTGGGTGAGAGAGCAAACAGTCACACTGCTTAAAGAGTGCTGGGTGAGGATAGGTAGGTGTGTGCAGCTTTTATTTATGTTGAAAAAAAAAACTGCAAGCAGGAGATCCCATCCATGTATTTTTAAGATGTCAAACACCCCTTCCAGCACAGAACAATTAGGAAAGACAACATTTGAGGCCATGTTGATTTTCTGAGCATTTCAGCTACCACACTAGTATAAACAGACAAGTTCCAGAAAGCCAGAGCTGTTAGTGCCTGTTAGTAAAATAAAGCAAATCTGAATTTTGAATCTCTCTCTCAGCCCGAGCCATGCTGTGGTCATGACCCCACCACATGCTTCACGCCCTACGTGCAGCACTACTCTCCGAGACCCTGGGTAGGACTTGAATTAACCAGTTGTCACCCTTCAAAATATCTTACTGAGCAGGATTTAGTGTCTTCAGGGTCCTTGAGACTGTAGTAAAGTGTGTAACAGAGCTAATGCTACATAGTTAATTGGCTAGGGGGATAGATAGCCCAGCAAGTAAAGGACTTGCTGCCTAAGCATGTGTAACTGAGCTTGGATCCCCAAAACTCACATAAATCTGGTTGTGGTAGCACATGTATATAATCCCAGTGTTTCCACAAAGAGATGGGAGGTGGAGACAAGTGAGCCCCTGGAAGCTAGATCATGGGCCAGCTGGCAAACACTGTGCAGTAGAGAACAAGAAATACCATCCCAAACAAGATGGAAGATGAAGATCAACACTTGAGGTTGTTCTCTGACCTCCATACGGCCTCTGTGATACACCCATGCCAGTACACACACACACACACACACACACACACACACACACACACGCATGCATGCACAAAAATAGAACTCTATCAATTATATTTCATGTGGATGGGCAATCAGGGCTTGAATTCATCTGGGTGCTACTTCTGTGCTACTGGTCAGCACTCAGGCAATGGCTTCATTCATATAGCAGGTAGTTGGCCAGTTAACAGGGAGGAAAACAGGGACAGAGTAATTGGGTCACACTCCCCATCTCCCTGAAGGCTGCCATCAGCTGGACTTTGGATGGAAGTAACAGGATTCCCAAGAGCAGCAGGAGAGGAAGCTGCAACGGCAAGTTCTTGAGGTCTCACAATGGAAAGTGAGGATCATGGCCAACAGGTCAGCTCAGACCCAAAGTGGGAGAATTACACTCAGCCCCTTACTATAAGACACTGTGGCCAATTTTGCAGTGTGGTATACAAGCTAGGCTGGGGTTAACCTGTTTGTTCTTATTTGGAACAGGATTTCCATATGTGGTCTAGACTAGCCTCAAAGTTACTATGGAGCCCAGGTTGACCTAAGATTCATAACTCTTCTGCCTCAGCTCCCTAAATTATGGCTTAGATTACAGTCATGCGCAGCCATATCCATCGTGAGATGAATGTTTTAATACTATACGGATTTAGTTGAGACCAACTCAACCCTGGGAATCTGTTGCTTTGTGTTCACATGTGTAGCTGCCCTATTGGATCCAAACAGTGTGCACAAGACCTGTATAAGCTTAAGCTAGACCAAATCCCATCATGGAGAGGGGAGGAAATCTTGAAATCCCACGCCTAGTCAAGGAGCTACTGGAAATTGATAGCTGCTGGGAGATGCACGGACAATTTTCTTTAACAGTATAGTCCCCAGTAAGTCAACCAGGATCCAGAAGAAAGCTTCCTATTCAAGAATATATGGGCAACATAACATGGATTTCACCTGAAAGGTGTTTAAAGAAAAGAGGACACAAAGTCGGATGGGAAGGGAAGGGGGTTAGATCTGGAAAGCGCTGTGGGAGGAGTGAATATGGCCAAACACCGTGTACAAAATTCTCAAAGAAGTAATAAAAATGTAAAAATTATTATTGTGTTTCTGGTTCTTCCACAGACAAAGAAAAGGGTTTGCACCATGGAATCTTTTTTTAATCTTAACGGGTTAAGAGGTTTAATATACACAACTTTTGATAGCATTTCCCCGAGTCTCTTGACTGTCCACATTTTGACTAATGAGCTCTCCCACCTTTAAAGCCATCCACAACTTGTCCAACTTTTCTCATGGCATCATTCCAACATTGGTTCTTTTGCCTTTCTCTTTCCCATTAGAATTTTGAAAGACTTTGTTATTTTTGGTGTGTGTGTGTGTGTGTGTGTGTGTGTGTGTGTGTGTGTGTGTGTGTGTGAGAGAGAGAGAGAGAGAGAGAGAGAGAGAGAGAGAGAGAGAGAGAGAGAGAGAGAGATGTGTGAGCAGGTGCCCGTAGGGGCTAGAAGAGGGCATTAGATCCCATGCAGTTGGAATTAGAGGACACACTGGGAACCAAAATTACTCCCATGGAAGAATAGGATGTACTCTTAACTGTTGAGCCATCTCTCTAGCTCAAAGACCTCTTTTTTCAACAACTGGATCTATCCAGATAATTCAGTCTATAACACATTTAAATTATGCTAATTTAAATACATAAGAGTGTCATATAATGCCCAATGCAAAGAATGAATTAGAGAAGCCAGTGGTGGGAGCAGACTAGAGGGTGCTAAGAGGCAGAAGCAATTGCATTATTATTGTAACCTTGAAGGAAGAGCCCCCTATCCTAAAGACTCAGCGTGCTTCTTAAAGGGATACAACAACCACATGCTACTGTGACACAGTCTTTATACATAAAAATCTCACTTGCAGGACACCACCTAGCCCTACTGCAAGCCCACAGACCCATTATGATGGCCTCAAAAGAGAACTATACATCTTGTCTGCTGCTGTCTTTTGGAAGATGATAGAAACTCATCTGCTTGGTCTTGTTGAAACTGGAAACATGCAAGGATGGAGATATACAAGCAAAGAGCTTCATTTCATTTAAAGGGGCTCCCTTTGTCCTGTTTTCATTTACAGATTCCCTAAATTGAAAACCATGAGTAGGATAGGGTAAGGTAGGGTAGGGTACAGTAGGATAGGATAGGATAGCATAGCATAGCATAGCATAGAACAGAACAAGAACAGAATAACAGAAAATTTGAAGAAGCCTATTTGAAGAATTCAGCAACACTAAACAGTCCATTCCAAGGACTGAAGTGGAAATCCATCCAATAAAGGCACAATGGATAATCTATAGCATTCCAAAAAGAGAAGGCAAGATGTCACCTTGACCATCCCTCCTTCTCTACTCAGCTTCTGTGGCCAGCGCTCTGCAGCCCAGGTGTGATGGGTAGTGATGCTGTTCCCAACCCGTGATTCTACTGCCCCATGGATGACAGGTTCTTCCATAAACTGCTCTGGCCAGTGACAGCTTAGCATAACTATGCAAGTCAAGGCTATGCATATGTAGATGTGATCAAATATGGGCTGTTGCATTTCCATTGCTGCTGTTAGCATGTGCTTTTGAGAGCCAGCCTTGGCCCAGTGAGCTGAGAGGTAGGTCAAGTGGGAGAAACAAATGCACAACTTGGAACCAAGATCAACCAGGCTGATCCCAGGTCACCTGTTACTCGACCAAATTCAGGAACAAGAAAGAGAACAGATGATTGATGCAACAAACCATTGTGTTTCAAAGTGGTCGCCCCTGTGTGTGTGTGTGTGCTGGCGCGCGCGTGCGCGCGCGCGTGCGCGCACATGCATGTGTACACACATAGAGAAGCCAAAGGTCAACCACATTCTACAAGGGACATCATTTTCTTTTCTGAGATGAGGTCTCCACTGGGGCTTGTTGATTCAGCTCGGTTGGCCGATGACTGAACCACAGGGATCCACCCTGTCTTTGACTCCCAAGATCTGGGTTTACAAGCATATGCCATCGTACTTGACTGTTCCAGTTAGCTTTACCCATCAACTCAACACAGCTTAGAGACACCCGAGAGGGGGGGTGTCAATTGAGGGTTTGACCAGACTGGTCTGTGGGAGATTATCTTGCTTACTAATTTGATATTTGATGGCCTATCCCACTGTGGGTGGCACTATTCCCTGGGCGAGTGGTCCCGGACTGCACACACACACAAAATCCTACCTGAACATGAGCTTTCAGGGCTGGAGAGATGGCCCAGAAATTAAGAGCTCTGGCTGCTCTTTCAGAGGTCCTGAGTTCAGTTCCCAGCAACCTCATGGAGGCTCATAACCATCACTAATGAGATCTGGTGCCCTCTTCTGGTATGCAGGCATACATAATAAATACACATAATAAATAAATAAATCTTTTAAAAAATTAGCTTTCAAGTGAGCCAGCAAGCACCATTCCTTCGTGGTTTCTGATTCAAGTTCCTGCTTCTGGACGGTGACCTGAAAGTATCAACCAAATAAACCTCTTTCCCTCCCTAAGTTACTTGAGGTCAGAACATTTTTTATCACAGCCACAGAAATATAACTCGGACACAGGTGATCAAATTCAGGTCCCCATGCGCGCAGGACGAGCACTTACTGACTGAGCTGTCTTCCCTAAAGTACTTTCTTACCCCACAGCTACAATGAGCTGAGTGATACCACCGAGGGTCAAAGAAAACTCCTCCTGATGCCAGTCTGGGAGATGCTACAAAGATTGGAATCCAAGCGCTGGCATCACTGTAGACGGAGACATTTTTTTTTGTCCCAAGTGCAGCTGAGCATGTGTAGCCAAGTCAGCTAGGACACATCAGCTGGGGAACCGCATGAAGAGTCCCATTAACCAGTAACCCCCAGCCACTGACTCAGCCAATGACTCCAGAGAGCTCGAGGTCCTGCTTTCCCTCTGAAGCCAGCAGCTCTGCTCTGCGTTTGACCCCTGCTGGACCAAGTTATTTTGGGTGTGTTCTTGTGACTCTGGGGCTTAAAATAGCCACTGCTGAGCCATCTGCTCTGGGAGCCATCTCTTCACTTCGGAAAAGGTGTTGCAGCTGGGGCTGCTTTCAGAAGAGCTTCTGTTAAGAAAGTGAACAATCTCTTGGCTTTGTTCCGTCCTATGAGTGTCCCCAAGGGAGAGAATAAAATAGAGGGCATTTGGCTGCCAAAAAAGGGATAAGAGCTTAAGAAGAGAATCTGGGAGATGCCGGGCAGATTGAAAATAGCAGCTGGGAAGGCTGCCAGGGGGCCCTGGGAAGGAGCCAGCTTACATAAAGTTCAGGGAAAGAGGCTGTTAGCTGGAGGTGGTGACTGAGAAGGGCACTGGAGATGGTTCTGGAATGACAGATCAGCAAGGTACTGCAGGAAGAGGAAGGGAGCCAAGGGGGCAGGGGCAGTGAGCCAAGGGCAGCCAGGCCACCAAGGTTGTCAGGATGAGACCTTCTCTAACTCTGCCAAGCTCTCAGCTTGAGAATTCGCCCTTCCAGTAGGATGAATAAAACCCGTCTCAAGTTCAAGGGAAGAGAGGGGCCTGGGGAGATGGCTCAGTGGCTCAAGAGCTGTCCACAGAAGCGTGAGGACCAGAACACCCAGAAGCCCTGCGAAGTCAGGTGGAGTGGTGGAACCTAGGTCTCCCGGGGTGAGATTCAGGGGGACAAAGGAAAATCCTTGGAAGCCCATGGCCAGCTAGCCTGGGGTGCACAGCATCAAACAACAAAAGGAGAGAATGGTGTCCAGAAAGTGGAAGGAGAGAATTGAGATCAGAGGCCTGCAGCTGGAATTACAGGTGATTTTTGAACCACATGACATGGGTGCTAGGAGCTGAACTTGGATCCTCTGGAAAAGCAGTAAAGTGCTCTTAACTCCTGAGCCATCTCCTCAGCTCTGTCTATGGTTATTATGATACAAGTGGAATCCTTGTGCAGCTGAGACAAACCAGATGGTCTGGTAGAGGCTTAAAGAGTTACTAGGTGGCCCTTTCTAGAAGCTATTTGCTAACTAACTCCTGATTTGAAGATTAAGTGAAATCATAAACATAAAAAATTAATACAGAATTGATCATGATGGACAATCCATGAAATGCTGGTATTTGGGAACAAACACAAATAGATTTTTAATGGTTTATTGTATGAGTGTGTGCATGTATGTTCCTGTGTAGATAGAGAGTGTATAGATGTGTGTGTGCATGCGTATAGAAGCCAACCTGAGAAGACACAACCATGGGTGTTGTTCCTTAGGTGTTATCCATCTTGTGTTTTTGAGACAGGATCTCTTAAATACCTGTGACCTCACTAATTCAGCTAGGTTGGCAAGCACTTTACCAACTGAGGTGCCTCTGCATCCCCCTGTTTATATAACTGGAAGTCTAAGATTGTCTGGAATTGGAGCACCCATCACAGGATTGCATTTCATTTTCACTGGGTTGTTTGGGAAGTGGGTCATGTTTAGAAAGGCAGGCTGGTGTTTGAATAACCAACAAGAATGCCTGCCTGGATTATAAAGCATCCTGACCACAATGAATCCAGACATCATTTGGCACCATGATTCAGGCAACCTGGACATCTGTGCCACTTCAGAGTGACAAAGCCATCTTCTTAGTGTTACCCTGAATCTCACCAGATGGGGACTCCTGTGGCTCTGTGGAGATCTCTCTGGCCCAGGAGTCAGTTCACTGGAGTTTGATGTCTATAAGAACTGGCATCCTGGTTCTGTCAATTGGTTCTGTCCAAACACAGGGGAAATCAAATCTCCTTCAGAGGCCAAGCATTTTGATCCTGATATGAAGACGGTATAAAAAGGCAGACCCAGGAGTCACACAGATCAAGTTTATAATTCTTCATACCTAGCTGTGTTACTCTAGGAGAGGGTCAGTAACCTTAGAAGAAAGAAAGGACTGTTCACAGAAATCCCAACTGTTCTTCCAGGGACTAGACAGGAACACATGTACCCCATCTCATCTGTTTGATTTCAAGAATGGCCAATTGACATATTTAGTCAATAAATGCAAATAGCTTTTCAACCCATGTTGCTTCGAGATGGGAGCTAACAGTCTGTTCTCTCTTTTTCTTTTCTTTCTTTCTTTCTTTCTTTCTTTCTTTCTTTCTTTCTCTCTCTCTCTCTCTCTCTCTCTCTCTCTCTCTCTCTCTCTCTCTCTCTCTCTCTCTCTCTCTTCCCCTCTCCCTCTCTCCCTTCCTTGCTTTCCATCATGTGTGGCTGTGTGTTTTTTTCTTTCATCTCTAGAGCTCCAGCTCTCTCCCAGTCTCTCTACTTTCATCTTTCCAGATCTCTCTATAGCATTCTCTCCTCCCTTTCCTCCTTCTCTCCCTTCTTTCCTCCATCTATAACATTATTTAGCTGTCTCGTTCTCTCTTGCCCTTTCTCCATCACTCTTTGTGTCTATCCCTCTAGCTCTTCCTTCTCTCTATTCCCTCCTCTTTCCCACTCTACCTCCTCTCTAGCTCGCTCTCTTCCGTTCTCATTTCTTCCCTCCCCTCCTTGTTTCTTTATATCTATTTCTATAGCTCTTCCTCCCTCACTCTAGCTCTATCTTTATTCCACACTATCTCTCTAGCGATCCCTTTCTCTCCCTCCTTCCCTTTCCCTTACCTCTCTGCCTCTAGATCTGTATCTCCACCTCTCTCTAGTTCTCCTTATCTCTAATTCCCAAACTCTGTTATCATCTCTCTGTTTCTCTTTCCCTCCAGCTCTTATCTCTTTCTGCCTCTTTCTGTTTCTATCTTCCTCTATTTCTGTCTTTATCTTTCAATCTCTATTTATAGGTGTATATAGAGAGATAGATATAGAAAGATACAAATATATACAGAGATAGATATAGAAAGAATGTATTCTTTATATATATCAACTCTCTATCTCTACCAATCTCTCAATCCTTATCTCTATCAATCTTTTCTCTATCATCTCTAGCTCTAGCTATCTATCTATCTCTCCCCGAGACTGGCAACCACGGCTGCTCTGCCTCCTGAGTTTTGGAGTGAGGAAACTTAGAGACTAATCTGACAGCTAGACAGCAATTGCACATGTAGTATAAATGAGTAAGAAACACTTGCTGCCGCACAACCGCTAAGATTGGAAAGATATTTGTTATGGCACGCCTAGCCAGCCCTGTCCTGACTGATATATTTCCAGCATGTAGAAGACAACTAAAGCCAGAAAGGCCACACAGCACCTTTGCACAGGATTTATCATATAAAAGGAGATTAATTTCCTTAATCTTTAATCTTAAAGACCTTACTATATACTTGTATGCTCGGAACATATTGCTACATAAAATGAAAGTTGGTTTCTGCTCTCTACTGCTGACCATCTGGAGTTGATTCCTGTCTGGTACATGTTACTCATTGCATACATGGGTAGCCGGCTATGTTTGCATAAATACATTTAGGCAAATAGACAACACTGGTATCTTCTTAGCTTTTCTATAGTAGTGCCGAATAAGCTGAAGAGGTAGGCCTTTGAAGATGGCAAAATGCATCATAGCCACCACATACTATTTAAATAATTTTATTTATTCCATTATTATGTTAGTAGTAGATGTAGTAGTAGTAGTAGGTGTGGAGGTGGGCATGTGCCAAGATGAGCATGTAGAGGTCAGGGGACAATTCTGGGAGTTAATTCTCTCCTTCCAGCTTTATGTGAAACTCACACTCATGCTACCAAGGCTTATATGGCAAACACCTTTATTTACCCACTAAACCTTCTTGCCAACCACATGCTGCATCAGGAGTTAAACTGGAACTGTGCACAGGCAAAACACAACATCTGTGTGATTGAGAGAAATGGGATAAATCTTGTCTTCTCTCTCTCTCTCTCTCTCTCTCTCTCTCTCTCTCTCTCTCTCTCTCTCTCTCTCTCTCTCTTTCTCTCGTATGTGTGTGATTTTTACCACAGTGTATGTGTGTGTGTCAGAAAACCCCACGGGTATCAGTTTTCTCTTTCAACATGTGGGTCCTACAAGGTACCTGAAATGTCCCCTGTCTGAAATTCTCAAGCAGAAGGATGCTGAGACATGCTGCTGTGACCATTTGGTCCACGGATGACTCAGAGCAGATGCTGTCTGTCACAACCCCATCCTGAGATCCCAGTGTCATCTTCAATCTGTGGTTTCATTCTGGGAGAGAGACAGCCACCAGCAGGTTCCAGAAATTTTATTATCTTTGCTGGTTTGACTGATCAGAGAGTGAGGGGACAGGCTCAGTGGGCTTTCGCAGGAAATGATGCCTCTTTCTCTGTGTGATTTCCGCGGTGGAGAACAATAACTCTGGGAACAATAACTCATCACGTCCCAAACAGAGCTCTGTATCTTTCCCTTCTTTGTCCTTTCTCTGCCTTCTCTTGACTAATAGCATTGCTGTACCCTGAGATACCTCAGCTGGGATATAGGAAGAAGCCAAGTGGCTGGAAAAATGGAAAGAGAAGAGTGAAATTTACTCAGCATCTCCACAATCGAAAGACTCGGGCTATTCCACTAACCTCTCTGCACCTCAGAGTCCTCTCCCATAAGAATTATCACATTATCATAATAACCCCAATGTACAGGAGTTTTCATGCCCGGTGTTGCTTCCAGATTGTTTCTGCCTGACCCCGTGACTCCTTTAACTGCAGTGTTCTTTCTGGCCTTGCTAGGTCTGAGCTCTCTGCCCCTCCTCAATTGCCTTGTCATTATCCATCACTGTCATGCCTTTTAGAGGTGACACCTTGTAAATCCAGCTTCCCCTCTCATTGAAGGCTATTCCCAGCCCTGCTGTAGCCATGTGAACTTTGTGAGTTCAATAAAAGGCATTGATTTGGTTCTTGTGAGATGAGATTTGGTTCGATGGGTAAGAGCACTTGCTATACAAGCATGGGAACCTGAGTTCGAATCCCCACACACCTGGTGAAAAGCTGGGAGTTTTAACCCCAGAACTGTGCTTCATAGAGGCAGGAGTATTGCTGGGGTTTGCTGGCTGCCACCCTAGCTCCAGATTCAAGGAAAGACCCTGTCTCAAGGGGATAAGGTGGAGAAGTGAACAGGAAACCTAATGTCCTTCTCTTGCTTTGGTATGCACATCCACAAACATTCAACCACACACACACACACACACACACACACACACAGAGAGAGAGAGAGAGAGAGAGAGAGAGAGAGAGAGAGAGAGAGAGAGAGAGAGAGAAAGAGGATGATGGAGGGAGGGAGAGATGGACTGAGAAAGAGAGAAATCTTATTGTATCAGTTTTTCTGAGTACAGAAGTAATGAGCATCTTTTGTAAATATGAACATATGGAGTAGAATAAAGAACAGAATAAATGCTTCATAGAGTTCATGCCTCCTAAATAACGAGAAATGTAATTTTTTTAAGACTTTCTTCCCACATGTACTTAAGAGTACTAAAACTAATAGCCTCCTGGGTCTGGTGATACAAGCCTGTAATTCCAACTACTCAGGAGACTGAGACAGGAGAACTGTAAGTTCAAGGCCAGCCTGGATAACTTAGTGAGTCCCTGTCTCACAATAAAAAGCAGAAAGAGCTAGAGGCATAACTCAGTTGGTAGAACACCTGTCTGGAAGACAGGGGGCTCAGGGTTTAATCCCCTGGTTTTCTTCCTGCTACTATGATAAAACACTTGAGAAAATGCAACTCAGAAGGGAAAGGGGTTTATTTTTTATCTTACCCTTCCAGGTGACAAGTCGTTACAAGTCCACTATTGTGGGAACTCAAGGCAGAGCCTGCAGACCACTCGTCGCAACCCATCTACCTGTGCAGTCAAGAGCAGAAGAGATGAATGCATGCGTTTTGATTGCTTGCTTGCTTACGCTCAGCTTGCTCTCTACACTTACACAGCTCAGGATGTTTGGTCTAGTAAATGGTCCCACCACGGTGGTCTGTGTCTTCTACTATCTATTAGCATAAGGCAATCCCCACAGATGTGCCAAGAGGTCAGCCCAATGTAGATGACCTTCCATTGATCAACCCAATGTAGATGACCTTTCACTGAGACGCTCTTCCCAGGTTATTCTAGGTTGTATCAAGTTGACCATTAATGCTAACCACATAAAACCATAGAAAGTAAACAGAAAGAAAGAAAGAAAGAAAGAAAGAAAGAAAGAAAGAAAGAAAGAAAGAAAGAAAGAAAGAAAGAAAGAAAAATGGACCCTGAGACAAGAGTGTCTGAACTTCATAGAACAGGTGACACAAAGTGGTCAAGAAGGCCTGAAATGTGAGCTCTCTTCTGCTGGGTGAGTTAAGGTCTGCTCACACAGACAGAGCTCTACCTTAAAGCAGGGAGTTACTTCTGGACTGAAAAAACAGAATGAGGAACAGACCGACTGCTGTTCCTCCAGGCACAGAATGCTTCCCTAAATGATATGCCCAAGAAAAAACTCATTTCAACCAAATACAAACTGTAAATCAAAAGGGCTAAGACAGAACATAAACAGGAACTGTGCAAGGATGAATGAGGGAATAGAGAAAGGGAGATAGCACATCAAAAAGTCCTACAGGAAAATACGGTCTTTGAGCACAGATCTGGAGTTACCAGGCCTTCATTCAAAAGGAAGTTTAATGGGGCATTATAAAGAACTGGCGCTGAAGGCAGAAATATGAGCAATAATAAAGATTTGGCAAGTCAACGGTGAGATGAAATATGAGTTGGAATGCAGGGTGTGTGTGTGGTGGTGCAGGCAGAGGTAGGGAGGTTCAAAATCATCCTTGGTATGATGGTTAATTTCAATTGTCAACCTAGTGACATCTACAGTCACCAAGGAGACAAGCCTCTGGGCATGCTTGTGGGAGATTATCTTGATTTGATTAATTCACATGGGAAGATCCATTATGGATGGCACCGTTCTTTGAGCTGAGATCCTGGACTGTGTAATACACATATGCATGGCATTTAAATGTGGCTGAAACAGACATTAGTTGCATCTTTGGATGCTCTTGAAATAGGCAATGGTTTCTTAGACATGGCATCAAAAGAATGGGCAGTGATAGGGGAAAAAAAAACATAACCCATCTTCTTGAAAACTACAAAGATATGTGCTTGCAAGGACATTGTCAAGAAAGTGGGTGCAAGCAACCCACATCTTGAAGAATGTATTTGCGAATCATGTATCTAACAAAAGGTTTTTTTTCAGAAACTGTAAAAAAATATGCACAGAACCCAAGAGTCAAAAAGCTTAATGATCTAATTGTAAAATGGGCAGTTCAAGATGGCTCAATTGTTAAAAGCACTTACTACTCTTGAAGAGGACCTGAGTTCAGTTCCCAGCACTCACATTGGTGATTCATCGTGATCTGGAACTCCAACTCCAGGAATATGTCTCCCTTTTCTGAACTCCATGGGCACCTGTACTCATGTACACATACCCACACATAGACACACATTCATACACAAACAATTAAAAATAATGCCGGGCGGTGGTGGCGCACGCCTTTAATCCCAGCACTCGGGAGGCAGAGCCAGGCGGATCTCTGTGAGTTCGAGGCCAGCCTGGTCTACCAAGTGAGTTCCAGGAAAGGTGCAAAGCTACACAGAGAAACCCTGTCTCGAAAAAACCAAAAATATATATATATAAATAAAAAAAATAAAAAAATAAACAAATCTTTTTTAAAAAAATGAGTGTAGTCTAAACTCTCCAGAAATAGACTCCAGGGCAGGAGCAGGTGAAGACATACTTAAGGTCATGGGCCACCAAATAAATGCACATAAACACCACAATATGATGATATTCCATATCTGATACAATGGCTATAACAACAAAAGTATACACAGTAATAAAAAATGATCAGTGTCTTAGTTACTTTGCTTGTTGTTCTGACAAAAATACTCTCACAAAAACAACCTATGGGAAGATGGCTTTATTTTAGTGCACAGTTTCAGGGTGCTGTCCGTCATAATTGAGAAGGCATGGTGGCAGGAGCATGGCTGAGCTAGTGACATTGCATGGATTCAAGTTAGGAAGCAGATAGAGATGAATGCTGGTGTTCAGCTCACTTTCTCCTTTTGATGCATTCCAAGGCCCTGGTACAAGGAATGGTGCCTGTGGGCAAATCTTGCCATCTTAATTAACTTAATCAAGATAATATCCTACAGACGTGACTGTGGTCCATCACCTAGGTAATTCTAGATTTCATCAAGTTGGCAACTGAGATTAGTCATCAGGATAAAAATTGAGGTAGAGATGGAACATGTCTATGATGTTGGTAAAAATGTAAACTGATATATACACTTATATAGGACACTTTGGTAGCTCCTCAAAATGATAAGCACTGTATGGCCATTTTACCCAAATATAATCCATAAGCTCCACTCCAAGGTATATGCTCAAGAGAAATGAAAATACACTCCCTCAGAAAAGCCAGATGACACATTCACAGACCAAAAAAATATTAATAACCCCAGTGTCCAGTCATTGATAAATAAAATATGATATAGCCATACAAAAGAATATTATTCAACATGAAAAGGCAATAAACTAAGACCTGCTATAACATTGATGAACCTTGGTGTGATGGTTAGTTTTCATTATCAACTTGATAAAACCTAGAATCACCTAGGAAGAGAGTCTCCATTAGAGATTGCCTACATTGGTTTGGCCTGTGGGCATGTTTGTGTGGAGATTGCCTTAAATGATGTGGGAAGACTCAATCCACTTTAAGTGGCACCATTCCCTAGGCAGGGGTTGTGAACTGTGTAAGAGTGGAAAAATAAAGCTGATCACAAGCAAGCAAGTGATCACACATGAATTCATTTCTCTGTATTTTCTATTAATGTGGATGTCATGTTTGAAGTTCCTGCCTTGACTTCTACACAGTGACAGAATCATGAGCCTAAATAAATGCTTTCTCCTATATTTTTGATAAAGGAATGGAAAAGGAAACTAGGACACTTGGAAACAGGATGAGTAAAAGAAGCTAGTCCAAACTTACTACATAGTGTCTTATTCTATTTGTAAGAAAAATCTATACCAGGGAAAATCTGTAGTGGGTAGCTGTTTCAGCTTTGACCTGGAAGTACTACCCCTAGTGAGGCTTCTGGTAACTTTCACACCTATCTATGACTTGCCCCTGGTGCAGGTCCGAGATGGGAGCCCTTAAGACCTAGGATCCGGATGTGCCAGCTCTCTTGGTTCCTTGTGATCCTGGATGCTGGATGGTAGACCAAGCAGAATTCTCCAGAGAACCCCACTGGACTACACCTCAATTCTCCTGGATCCTGTAACCAACCCCTTTACTGGCTGTAAGTTACCCCAAAGTAAACCTCCTTTTAACTACATGGAGTTGCCTTAATAAATCCCCCAATAAAAATCCACACAATCATTAGTTTTGTTTTGTTTTGTTTTGTTACTAGAACTGGGGGAAATGGAGATTTGGGAGGAATAGGAAGACTGAATGGGTACTGAGTTCCTGTGTGGATTGACAAAAAAATGTCCTAAAATTGCTTCTGGTGAGAATTGCCTGACTCCAGATATGGTTAAGGGCATTGAATTGGAAAATTCAGATGGCTGAATTGTATGGTATATGAATTGTAACTCAATGAAGCTGTTAAAAGGAAAAGGGAGAAATATTTTAAAGTGTATATGAATTTAGAGACTGTAAATCCCATAGGGTCTTGTTAAAGAAATACTGGATGATAAACTTCAGCCAACCAAGAAATGAACAGTATTACTATGGTAAACAGACAGGCTGTAAACACTGAATCCATGCCACTGTGGGATTAAGCTGAAACAAATATGATATCACAACAGTATGTATGTGCTCTGCCCTGTAGATTATAATGCAATAAATAAGAGGAGAATCTCTAGGTCCATACAGATACAATAAATGTGTAAACAGAGAATGAAAAGTTCTTTCTTAGAATAAAGTTTTATCTGAAACAAATAACCTGGGTTGGAGAGATGGCTCAGTGATTAAGAGAGCTTGCTGCTCTTCCAGGGGTCCTGCATTAAGTTCCCAGCACCCGTATCAGGAGACTGCCATCCTATAACTCCAGCTCCAGGGGATCCAATGCCCTCTACTGGCTTCCATAAACATCTGCACTCACGTGCATAACACACACACACACACACACACACACACACACACACACTACATAAAATAAATGAATGAAATTAGTATTTTTAAAAAATAACAGTACTGCTTTGAACAGCTCTGGAATCTCTGAGAGGTGAGATCTAACTGGAGGAAGTGAGTCCCTGGGTATTGGCTATTTCCTGTTTCTCATTATTCCTGCTTCCTGTCCGTCATGCAGTGAAGAAATTCTGACGTGAACTGCCACTGATATGGTGTTCTTCCCAGCATATGGGGGTCAAGCAATCATGGACTGGTCCTCTGAAACTGTGAGGCAAGATGAGTTCTTCCTGCTTTTTTACTTGTTTCTACCAAGTCTCAGTAATGAAACAACAATAAGTATGAATTATAGTTTAAAAATCCCCATTTGACCCCCATCATGTACACTATTTTAGAAAAATCTAGGAAGCACAAAATACAGAAGAAAATGTATTTGTCTTTGAGATAGGCTTACCACGAGTATTTCCAGTTGCATCCATTTTCCTGCACAGGGCATGACTTCTTTTTTTAATGGCTGAATAAAATCCCATTGTGTATCTATCATCATCTTTCATACCCATCCCTCTGCTGTTGGACTCCTAAGTTGGTTGCATAACTTATTGTAAGGCAGTAAACATGGATATGCAAGCATCTCAGTGATAAGTTGACTTGGAGTGCCTCAAGTGAATACCCAGGAATGGTACACTTGAGTCACATGGTGGATCTATTTTATTTACTTATTTACTGATTTATTTATGTGTGTATTTGTGTGTGTGTGTGTGTGTGTGTGTGTGTGTGTGTGTGTGTGTTTGTGTGTGTGTGTGTTTTGTGTGTGTGCTTTGGGGGTATACAGTGCTGTGTATATGGTATAAGGTATAAATGTAGTATATGCCTATGAATATGTATGTGCACGTACAGAGGCCAGAAAAGAGTGTTGAGTGTCTTGCTCTACTATCCTCTCTCACACTGCCTGTGACAGTCTCTCGCTGAACTATATAAGCTCATGATTTGGGCTAGGCTGACTGGTCAGTGAGTTCTTGGGATCCACCTGTCACCACCCTTCAACAATGAATTTACAGGCAGGTGCAACTGTGCCTAAATTTTTATAAGGTTCTGGAGTTTCAAACTCACATCCTCATTCTTGCACAGCATAATATTTTTAGTTTTCTGGAAAAAAAATGCTTATTTCTGAAGAAGGTGGACTGATTTATAACCCCACCATCAGTGTATCAGTATTCCTATTCATTCAAAATCTCGTCAATATTTATTGTTGTTTTCTTAATGATTGACATAGTAGTTGAACAATTGGCAACCACCACAGTGACTAGACAAAGTGAACCAACAGTCACCAGTTCAAATAGGTATTAAATCAGGCATTTTAAAGTAGATGGTAGCTGTCGAGTGATGCATGGGATATGGCATAGGATAATTAACAGCTCAAAATATGATGCAACAAAATAGTAATCTATCACAAAGGAGGAAAAAATGCCTTTATGGTGGAGAACCCTGGAGATAAGCCACAGGACCAAGTGAGGGAAGCTAACTGACTTACAATGGCTGGTCTGGATGGGCGCTGTGCATCTGATACTGGAAACAAAATGTCATTCAGTGACTTCAGTGACACTCTTACCTGGAATGCAAGAGCCAGATAGGGCCACAGAAAGACATCTTTAGATAGACCGTCTCCAAATATTGTAGATGCATAATCTCAAATTTTTGAGAGCATTACAAAAGGGAATGATTCCTGATACAGTCCAGCTTAGAGGGCTGATCACATTTCAACCACACACAAAAAGCTGAGAGAACAAGCAGGAAGTAGAGTGAGGCTATAAAGCCTCAAAACTCACCTCAGTGACAGACTTCCTCCTGCAAGCCTCTATCTTCTAAAGGTTCCATAACTTCTCCAAATGCACCACCAACTGGGGGCCATGTGTTCAGATATATGAGCCTATGTGGGACATTTCTCATTCAAACCACAATACCAGCCGTATCAGCAAAGTCTGAGTTTGATTGAGAGGCCTTGCCTTAATGAATAAGGCAGAAGAGTGATTGGACATGATTCTCAGCATCAACCTTGGGCCTCTACATCCACACATGTGTGCCCACAGTCATTTAAAAACATGCATGTTCCCACACATGCACACCACTTACAAACACACATGAAAAATGGAAAAAAAGAAAAATGTTTTTTAGGAGGATCTGAGTTTGTGTACCCCATACTTAAAAAAAAGGACAAGCTGGGAATAGCTATGTGTGCCTATATCTCATCATTTAGGGGTGGCATCATCAACCCACTGAAGAGTACATAGCTGAATGGACTATGAGAAGGTGGAGCTTATTTGGAGGAAGTAGAAAATTGAGGACATACCTTTGAAAAGTGTGGTGGTTGGTATGAATTGTCAAAGTCACAGAATCCAGAATCTCCTGGAGATAGGCCTCCTATCTGTGGGGGATTATCTTGACTGAAGAACCATCCTAATTGTGGGTGAGATAGTTCTCTGGGCAGGGAATCCTGGACCAGAGAAAATGGAGAAGATGAGGTGAGAACCAACATCCAGGCACTCATGGCTCTCTCTTGCTGATCGTAAAAGTCATGTGACTGGCTGCTACAAGATCCCACTGCTGGAACTTAGTACCATGATGGACTTCAGCCTTTGGACTGGAAGTCTGAAGAAACTCTTTCTCCCTTGAGTTGTTTTGTCAGAGTATTTTTATCATGGTGACAGGAAAAGGGATATAAAATGGGATATATCTTATCCATACCTTCTCCTCTTCATCTTTCTTCCCCTTCCTCTCCCCTTCTCTTCTTCTCCCATCTTCTTCTTCAAACTTTCCTCCCTTCTTCCCCCCTCCCCGCCTCCTGTCCACCATGAACTGAGCATCTCCATCCTGTCACATGCTCACCACTATCTCCATCACCATAGCAACAGAGCCAAATGATGGTCCAATGGGACCTCCGAAATGACAGACTAAAATAAACCTTCCCTCTTTCTGTGGTTCCAAGTATCTTGCCACAATGATGTCACTAGCTCAAACCTTCCTTACTTTAGGTAGCCATCACCCAGGTCCACTGAAGGCTCAGACAGAATGTAAGGGTAGAGGAACAGTCAAGGCCTTCCTCTTTGTGAGCTGGCTGCATCAGCCTTTGGCTCCTGACACCAGACACTGGAATTTCTGCTTCTCAGATCTTGGAGCTACGAAAATTATCCCAGAAGCCTTTGCAACCCCTATCCTAGTTCTCAGACCCCTGACCTCAAAGTGATAGGCTTCCAGCTCTCCTGCACCCTCCCCTTCTCGAGTGGAGATTATGAGACCTCCTGGATTTCATATTCACATAAGCAAATTTCCTCCACAATGACAGTATTGTTTGCGTAAAAATGCAGCATTCCTCTGAAATGCCTGCATGTAGACTAGCAGTTCTATTTCTCTGGAGAACCTTGACTAATGCAGTTTACAATTTTATGAGGAAATGAGGCCTCGTAGAGCTCTGCTCTTGTGTACAAAATTGGGCTCTGAGCCTTCTGACAACCAAAAAAAAAAAAAAAAAAAAAGAGCAAGATCCATTAAACTTGGCTGTTAAGCTTATGTGATGAATATATACCTATGTCTATATATTTTGCGGATAAAACGTTTCCACAGTTACTAAACCCCACAAGGAATTGATCTCAGTAATCTCTTCAAATGCCTTAAGTTCAGAGAACAGAGAAGACATTAACATTGAGAATAGTGCACAAATAATTAATGACCAGTGAGACAGAAAACAGCTATGGGACTGAGACGTAAAGGCTACCCTGGACCAGAGTTGGGGACACGTCGGGCTGTGCAGCTGGCTTTAAGCGGCTACTTCCTTTGCCTCGAAGATCTGTGATTTCCCTTGCTGGAGCTTTTATATATATATATATGGGCTGTCCGAGTCCATTGCACTGGGCTGACATCTGGAACAAATTCTTTTGTCATATGTCATCAGACTAAACAATAAGAGTTAATGAGTTATGCAGAGCCCCATGGTTTTGCCGTGAGCAGTCACTGCTCGGCCTGCCCAGCGGTAGGATGGTGGGGGTGGAAACAAGCACTCTCTGTCCACCTCCTGCTCGAATTCATTCACTTCGACAAGCGGACCTGACTTTTCACAATTTATTTTGTGTGGTCTGCTCTATTTATTATCCTCTTCAGGAATTCTACCATATAATGGTTTGAGAATTGCAAGTATGTGTTGGGGCTAAGCCCAGAAGAGCCTAGAGTTCCTTCTTTCTTCATCAGTAGCTGTCACTGGCCCTGTCTGGACCTCATTTTCCTTGTCTGTACACTGGAGGGTAGAGACTGGAGAGATGGCTCAGTGGGTAAAGTGTTTGCTGTACGAGCGTGAGGACTTGAATCCAGATCTCCAGCACCCGTGTAAAAAGTTGGGTCATGCACATCTGTACTTGTTTGCTTTCTCTTGCCGTGATAAACCTCATGACCAAAAGCAACCTAGGAAGGAAAGAGTCTCTTTGGCTTCTATGTCCACACTGCTAATCAGTGAGGGAAGTCAGAGCAGGAGCCTTCAAGTTAGGAACCTAGAAGCGGGAAGTTAGCAGGGGCAATGGAGGAATGCTGTTTATTCGCTTGCTCCCCATGGCTTACCAGCTTGCTTTATTATATTACCCAGGACCACCTGCCCAGGGGTGGCACCACCCACAGTTGGCTGGTGTCTCACCCATCAATCATCAATCAAGAAAATGTCTTGCCGGGTGGTGGTGGCACACACCTTTAATCCCAGCACTTGGGAGGCAGAAGCAGGCAGATCTCTGTGAGTTCAAGGCCAGCCTGGTCTCCAAAGCAAGTTCCAGGAAAGACGCAAAGCTACACAGAGAAACCCTGTCTCGAAAAACCAAAAAAAGAAAAGAAAGTGTCTCCACAGACTTGCCCACAGGCCAATCATAAGGAGGTTTTTTCATTCCAAGTCCCCTCTTCCCAGATCTCTCTAGCTGTGTCAAGTTGAGCAAAAATTGGCCAGAGCATCCAAAGCTAGGGGTCAGAAACAGGAGGATCCCTTGAGTTGACTGGCCAGTCTAGCCAGAACGGCAAAACCCAGGTTCAGTGAAAGAACTTGTCTCAAAGAAAAGAGGGGTGGTATTAAAAGGGACCGAGAAAGACACCTGATATTAACCTCTTGCCTCCATACTCGCTTGCATAGAGAAGAACATACATACACACACACACACACACACACACACACACACACACACACACACACACACACACACAGAGACACACACGGACACAAACACACACATGGGGGTGAAGGGAGACAGATAAACAGACTGGAAAAATACCATATACCCGTGGGGTGGGAATACAAGAAATGTGTAGCACATAGTAGGAATCAGTAAACACTGTGGGGTGGGAATACAAGAAATGTCTAGCACATAGTAGGAATCAGTAAACATGTGTCTCCATCCTATTCTCAAGTCATTATTAAATAAGGTGTCCTTTGAGAAAATAATTCTAAGAAGCCAATCGTGTTTCTAAGACTTGTCTATGTTAGCTCAGTTTGGGGACAGTGATTTGCTGTTTTTAGTTTAAAGCCAATTAATCCTGTCCTGTGTGCTTCTTCATTCTGTCCAGTGGCAATGTCCTACGCCCCTGGAGCATCTAAAGAAGAGGTACCAGAAGACCATAATAAGAGAAAGTTAGTAAAAATAATAGCTCAGTTGATTAGAACTCTTATCTTGTAAACATGAGAATCTAGTCTGATGTATAGAACACGCATTTTTTAAAAGTCACGTGTGCAGGCATACTCTTGTAATCCTGGTGATGGGGAGGTGGAGTCAAAAGTGAACTCAAGGTTCATTGAGAGAACCTGTCTCAAGGGGATGAGGTACACACATGCACACACACATGCACACACACACACACACACACACACACACACACACACACACACACACAGCAAAACTTCTTTCATTATCCGTAATCAGCAGTATGGTAGGTTTGTGTGTATTCTCAACAGTAGTATTAATTTTTAAATTAGATTTCTGAATTATATGGGAGGATTTTTGCATATAGTACTATCAGGTTAGGTCTTCCTTGCCATCTCATTATAAGAAAATACAGAGAATGTTCCACAGAATACAAATTAAAGTCTTCTCTCTCTCTCTCTCTCTCTCTCTCTCTCTCTCTCTCTCTCTCTCTCTCTCTCTCTCTCTCTCTCTCTATCTCTGCTGCATCCAAGGTCACCATGGATTCATTAGTCAACATTCACTAGATCTAGTTTTACAAGAAATTACAAATCCATGTAAGTGTGCTGTGAGCAAGCATATTTCCCCAAGAGAAGCATGAAAAACAGGTAGTGAATGTTTTGCTGAAATTCTCCTATCCTCTGTGGTAGGCATTCTTGTATTTACTAGTATAGCTGTGCCATTAACAACAGAATTGGGAGAGCTGTTGCCGAGAAACAGAGAAACAAAGGGGAATAAATAATGTGCTGACCATTATTTCATTATGATGAATAGATTGTGGAACAGCACAAACAGCGCAAATTGGAAAGCTTGTGACTAGTCCTGACCAGAAATTTGTCTGTTCAGCTTTGCAGCACACTTGGTGTTTTACCTGGTCTAAACAGAATACCGCTGTGGTTTCCATATGAAATGTCTGCCATAAACTCCTGTGTTTGAACATTTGGTCTTTAGTTGGCAGTGCAGATGTGGAAAGCAACAAAACCTTTAGGAGGTGGAGCCTCACTGGAGGACGTAAGTCTCTGGGGGTGGGCCCTGAGGTTAGATATCCTGTCTCACTTACTGTCTCCTCTGTTCTCCTCTCCAGAGTGCAGATGCAATGTGACCAGCACTCTCATGATCCTACCTGTTTGAGCCGTGCCCTGAAGTACCACCCCTAGTGAGGCAGCTGTAGCTGTTGCTTCTGCCTATGACCTTGAGGTACCTGCCCCTAGGGTGTGGCCACTGCACACCCTTAAGACCTGGGATGCACAGTAAGCTCTCTCTCCTAGCTACCTCATGGTTTGGGATGCCGATTACCCACCTCCATGCCTTTCTCACCATGGTGAACTGTACCCCTTAAAACTGTGAGCCAAAGCCAGGCGGTGGTGGCACACGCCTTTAATCCCAGCACTCGGGAGGCAGAGGCAGGCGGATCTTTGTAAGTTCGAGGCCAGCCTGGTCTACAGAGTGAGATCCAGGAAAGGCGCAAAGCTACACAGAGAAACCCTGTCTCGAAAAACCAAAAAAAAAAAAAAAAAACTGTGAGCCAAAAGAAGCACTTCTACCCTTACGTTTCTTCTTTTCAGATATTTTGTCACAACAATGAGAAAAGTAACTAATAGAAACACATTCCACCACGTAGATCAAAAGCTTAGGGCCTTGGAATAATGTCCTGGGCAGGCTTGCTTTGCAACCCTGGCTGAGGGTGTAAGAAGTTCTGATAACAAAGTTAGGATTTCAAAGTAGCCTTGAAAAGTGTGTGTGTGTGTGTGTGTGTGTGTGTGTGTGTGTGTGTGTGTGTGTGTGTGTGTGTGTAACGAGGGGGACACAAACAGAAGGTCACCAGTCAAGCCACAGAACAAGCACACAGAAGGATATGAGTGATGCCTACGGAATAAGAGTTGAGGAGCAGGGGGAGAGTCCCAGTAAGATTGATTTATTTCCTGAAGTAGCAAACAACAGCAATGACTAACTGCTTTTTTCTATTAAATGGAGACCAAGTGGCAAAAAAAAAGAGGAGCTTGTTAAAAAGCAAAACTTAGTAGCTAACCTTAAACAGAAAAATGAAAATGACACATCTGAAATGCATCATGGGTAAATGTTTACACTTTAGGCCTTTCCCCAAGAGAAAGGGTAATTATAAATGAAGAACAGTGTTTTCTATTGAATTTCGGAATATTCTGAAAGCATCATACATGAGTGCTTGAAGTATTAGACGGTGAAAGAGCCTCCTTCCTCCCTCCTACGTGCGTGTGTATATGAGTTCATGTGGCTGCAAAGACCGTAAGCGGGTGTCGTAACCCCTGAAGCTGTAATTGGAGGTGGCTTTCATCCTCATGACATGGGTTCCGAGAGCCAAATTCTCTCGCCCTCTGCAAGAACAAAAATGCTCTTAACCACTAAGCCATCTCTCCAGCCCCATGTCAGCTTTATTTATAAGGACCAAAAGCTTGAATCAAACCAGATGTCTAACAACAGGTGACTGGATCAGCAATTGTGATGTATACAACGCCTAAGAGATGGCCCAGTCATAAAGAGGAATCAACTGTGGATTCCTTTACAAAACACAAGACTGCAAATAGACAGGAGACATTTTAGCTCAACTGTAAGTGACTTGCCTAATGTGTGGGGGAGGTTCTGAGCTCCATGTCAAGCACTGAAAAAAAGTTATTCTGGATGAAGAATATTATATAATTTCATTTTCTTAAAATTATAAAGATACCAACTAATCTATCATGGCTGGAGTATCTGTAGTTGCCTCGAAATGGGTTAAGGAATTACAAAGGGGTAAAGAAACCCTGGGATGTTGGAGTGTTCACCGTATTGACTGGGAGATGGTTTCCTGCTGATGCATGCCAAAACCAGTTACACTGTTCATATTAAACATATGCCACATAGGTACTATGTCAGCGGTACTTTAACACATCTGTTAGGAGCAATCCCATACAATCCTGGGGTAAAGCTTCTATAATCTCATACTTTTCAGTTCTGTGCAAATATTTATCGCCTGTACAGGGAGCCATTCTGGAAGGGAGACCACGGGTTTTCACTATTACTGTTACTCGAATGAGGAAACAAATCACCCAAAGCAAGGAACGGCAAGGCTGTGTTTGGGGACAGGATCGTTCTCTGATACGTCTTATGGAGAAATGCATGCTTAGGAATGTTATAAGAAATGGCCACGCCAGTAACACACTTGCCCTGCAAGCACAATAATACAAATTAGATCCCAGAACCCGTGTTATTTTAAAAGTCAGGCATGATGGTGTACCTCTGTAATCTCAGTGCTGGGGAGGTGGATGCAAGTGGATCCTGGGAGCTCCATGGCTAGCCAGCCTAAATGAATTGCTAGGGTCTAGGCCAGTGAAAGATCTTGTCTTTAAAAAATTAATAAAGTAGACAGCATCCTGAGGAACAGCATCTGAGATTGTCCTCTGGCTCCCACATGAACATGGGCTCATGTGCACACACCACCCCCATACACACAGATGTCACAGGCTCCTCAATGAGAACGTGCCATCCTCTGATAGTGGGGAGCTCCTAGCTACCATTTGGCTCATACTGAACCGTCCTCAGACTGCAGGTTGTCTTTGACCCTTTGTTGCTTCTATCTGTAATAGAAGATCTCAGATCTTTAATTACTCCTTCCGGGACCTTTAAATACATTCTAAGTGTTTACTAAGCCTGGCAAAGTGATTGATTGCCTCTGGTTAATACCTTTATACTCAAGGTTAATTATTGTTTTCTGATATTTTTATTTAGTAGCCTCCTTGACTACAGCTGGCAACTGCTGGTTAGTTAAGTGGACCAACTGTTAACACAAGGCCTAAAGGGTCAATGGAGGGCCTAGTTACTGATTTCTTGGCCACAGAAGACATGCATGAACCCTATAAAACAAAAATGCTTACCTTGAGCATCTGGTAGTTAGCTAAATGATACTATAAATGCGTGGTACAGCTTGGAGCTTGCTTTTCCCACAAGGCAAATAATCATGAAAAGGAAAGCCAAGCATAGAAAATGGTGGGGGACGGGGGTGGGGGCGGAAGGGTGGGATGTTAACTGGCTTCTCCTTGAATGATGACTTAGGAAGTAGGCATAGAAATGTCCAGAAATGGAAGAGGAGGTGAATTATTTGAAAAAGTTCTCACTGTGCAAGCCTGAGGACCTGAGTTCTGATGCCCAGTTCCCACGTAAAAGCCAGGAGTGGCGGTGGACACCTGTGATCACGGCACCCAGTGGTTGGAGACAGGAAGATTCCTGAAACTTAGTGGCCAGCCAGTCCACCTGAATCGGTGAGCTACAGATTCAGTGAGAGGCTGTCTCTCAAAAAGTAAGGTAGAGAGACTGAGGAAGACATCCCACCCACTGTCCACTTCTGGCCTCCACACGCACTGCCACATGCATGTATACACAAACACGTACACATACACACGTTTCAGAAATGGGAAGTGGGATTCTGTACAAAGTCCTCTGGCCTATATAGATCTACTCCGAACTTCCCATTTTAATAAATCATCCTTTAAAAGATGTCCAGTAACCTTTTTATGATGGAAGGTGAGAACCTGCAAGCTTCACACCAGGCTCAAACAGGCTTCCCTGCTGATTGTGTGCTACAGAAATCAGCAAAGGAATATCCCAGCCTGAAGCTGTTTCAGGGAGTCCTTCTAGATGCAGGCAGGGGCCTGAGCATCCCCTTGAAGGATGATAAAGGGGAGGAACATGAGCTACAGATAGAAAACTAAGTTCAGGAAAAAATTTCTGATGTTGTGACTCAAAGTAAAGAATATCATTGATAAAGAATGAAAACCTTCACAGCGGAACCACAATGACACCTGTGACATGGTTCCAAATGGCTTCTGGCTGCCCTGCTTCAAGTGATGAGCTCCATAAACCCCAACAATGGGTGCAGCATGGTGGAGGAAGAGGAATAAAAGCATCTTACCTTTGAGACTCAACTTGTTCCTACAGAACAGGTTAAAATGTTCATTTATTATATTTATTTGTTTCTTGGCTCATTTCTTTGACCAGTGCTAGAGACTGAACATAGCACCTAATACATACTAGCTAAGTGCTCAGTAACTGAGCCATACTCCCACTCATTCACTGGCCAATTCTAGGCAAGTGCTCTATTACTGCACCATACCCCCAGCTCCTTGCTGGGGAACTGTGGACCACAACACTACCACTGAGCCATGCCACCAGTCCCCTCACTGGGGGATTCTAGGCAAGTGCTCTACCATTGAGCCATGCTTCCAGTCCGTCACATAGGCAAGTACTCTACTGTTGAGCCACATCTCAGGCTTACATGCTACTTGGGGGACTCCAAGTACAC
Organism: Peromyscus californicus insignis; assembly: GCF_007827085.1. Lineage (NCBI taxonomy): Eukaryota > Metazoa > Chordata > Mammalia > Rodentia > Cricetidae > Peromyscus > Peromyscus californicus. Next base: position 23,733,679 of record NW_026294540.1, read on the forward strand.
TCTCTACCACTGAACCACATCCTGAACTTCTCAGAAAGAGAACTAAGAAAACAGTCTACTCCTGAGCCCCAGACTGGCAAATTCTAAGCCATCACTTTATTGTTGAGCCATGCATCCAGCTCCTCACTGGCAGAATCTAGATAGGTCCTCTACCACAGATCTACATCCCCTGCCTTCTACTCACTTTTTATTTTGATATGGGGCCTTTACTATGTTACCCGGGCCAATCTTGAACTAACTCTGTAGCCTAGGAAAATCCTGAACTTGTGATCCTTCTGTCGGGGCTTCCTGAGAAGCTGGGATGACAGGCCTGCATCACCATGACAATCCTAACTTTCTTTCTAATATGCATGGCATAATCACTTTGCATCAGTCAGTGAGTGCAATAGGCTCCGGGTTTCTAGCTTTCCTGAACTGTCAACTCATCTTAGAGAAGGCCTTTGGTGATGCAGCTATCTCTAAGTCATTTCTGTCCTTATAAACAACCTCTGACCCATATTCCTGTAATTAACACCAATAAAACTCATTGTTTCACCCAAGTTGGATTTTGGTAGTATCTTTACTTCAGTCTGTTGACATATTCCTTATCTGGAATTATCTGTTTCCTTTTTTCGACTGAGTAGAGATATTTGATTATGTCTCCCCAGGAACACTGTCACATATCAACCTTTTAATTCCTAGACCCATGAATCCTCTTATTGAAAAGGGAGCATCATACATCATGTGCATATTTAGACTCTGCACAGCCTTCTAGTGAACCATGCTCTAGTCCTATGAGGCATTGACACACAGCTGGTACTGCAATTGTGTCTTCAAAAGGCCATCCCACCAACATATCAAGTCAGTTGCATTGTGACAGAACAGGGGACATACTTAGACCAGTGAATTCCATGACCAACAATAAACTCACGGATCTGACCATGCCGGCTATCCTGTCTCACCTTTCCAGTGCTGGGATTACAATCTCACACCACTGTGTCTGGGTTTTCACGGAGGGTGCCCGTGATAGAACTGAAGTCCTCGTGTTTGTGCGGCAGACATTTTTATCAAATGAGCTGAGCTGCCCAGCATCAATAGCTGTCTCTTTAAAGCGGAGCACTTCCTGTCAGAAAACAGCAAGTCTGTGCTGTAAAATTCCTAAAGCCTGTACTCCCATTCACCTACAGCAATCTTGAGGAGTCTCAAGTGAGATATACCATCTGCCACTACCACTTCAGGCATGGTTGGAGATGCTGAGTCACAGTAAGTGGAGAATTTACTCACACAGCGGTCACGACCTGCCACAGAGCCTTCTCCTGATGCACACCCTATTCAAATGAACACCTTTTGGGGCCGCTTGGTAAATGGACCAGAGTAACAAACCAAAGCAAGCAATATAAATGCTGCCTTCAACATTCAAAGAGCCCATTAAGGAGTGTGCCTTTTCCTATGGTTATAGAAAAGTCCAGAAGGGATGATAAAGCAAGAAGACCCCCTACCACATGCATTTTCTGTATATTAGTTACTCTCCTGTTGCCATGATAAATAAAATACCATGGCCAAAAGCAATTTAAAAAATAAAGGGATTAGTTGGGATTACAATTCTGGGGAGATTGAGTCCATCCTGACTGAAAAGACATGGCACAGCAGCAGAGGCGAGAAACTGGCTGGTTATTTCATATGCAGGCAGGGGAAGAGAAAAAAAAAACAGGAGATGAGGCCAGGTTGTGAACCCTTAAAGCTCACCCCAGGGATGGACTTCTTCCAAAGAAACTTCACCTCCTGAGCATTCCATCACCAACCCAAGAGCGCCACCAACTGGGGACCATGTATTCAAATATATGAACCAGTGAGGGACATTTCTCATGCACACCATGACATACTGAATTTAGACTTCTCAACATCCAGCACTCTTGGCCAAATAATACCTATTTCTTTTAAGGTTTATTTTATTTTTTAATGGTGTGTGTGTGTGTGTGTGTGTGTGTGTGTGTGTGTGTGTGTGTGTGTGTGTATTTGAAGGTGCCACCAGAGACTAGAAGAGGATGTCATGTTCCCTGGAGCTGGAATTATGGTTAGTTGGGCACCATCTAATGTGGGTCCCTGGGTCCTCTAGAAAAGCAGAAAATACCCTTAACCCCTGAGCAATCTCTCCATCCCCACAATACCTATTCCTGATAAAAAGATTCAAGCTGTGGCATTCTGTTATCACAGCATAACAAAGACTATGCTACACTGTTAACCACCAGAAAAAAAATTAATGAAGGCACTAACTAAGCAAAGCATTCAAGTGAGAATGGGAGCTGACAGGTAAAGGGCTTGAGAGGGAGGAAGATACACCCATCCCTCCTCCCCTGCTTAGGAAAGATGCTGGTTTTAGGATATGTCCTTCTAAGATGAAGCTGCCAGACTTAGCAGATCCACCACTTGTATCTTTGTGATAATGAGAAAATGATACCCCATGGGGCAAGTGAAGCTCAGCACCAGGAGGCAGCCGCTGTGATTGTCTGGATTCCAGCACCTCTCCACCTCCAGGTTTCTCTCCTAGGCCCCATTTCATGGTGCAACCTCTCCCTAGCACCCCTTTGTTTGTGTGGGACCCCTGTACCCACCTGGAGTGAAACAAAGCTGAATTGCGCATTCCTACACTGTTCTTTTGACACAATTCTGGATAATCGTGGATAATTGTGTGCAATCCCTTACTGCATTCATGTTCAGATTCTCGGACACAGAAAACACTGTCAGAAACATGATTCCCAAAGGCTTTGACCAAGGTGAGAGATAAACATTTCCCACTGACCAGGAAAGTGTTCTTTAATTCCTGACTAGGCTAATAGCAAGGCAGATTCAATGTATAGCATATAAAAGCAAGAAAGGAATTAAAGGAAAAAATCTAGTTTACTTGGTAATGAAGAACAAATACGTAAGAAGAAGAACCATAATAGCATTCATTTGGTTTTAGAAAATCATAACAATGGTAGCAAAATAATGGAAAACTCTAAAAGATAAAAGAAGATTCAAGATACTTGAAAACCAGAGCTGGGGATATGATTGACTGTGTAGAGTACTTGACTAGCATGCATGGAGTCCTGGGTTCCATCCCATAGACAGACAGACAGACAGACAGATAGATAGATAGATAGATAGATAGATAGATAGATAGATAGATAGATAGATAGATAGACAGACAAAGATTTGGCAACCAATTGGAAGCTGTAGTACTTAAATTGGTTCTAGGGGTGGGGGAGAAGAATAGAATGAGTGAATGAATGAATGAGTTGTTGAGCAATTGAAACATGAAAATTTGAGTACAAGCCCCAGAATCCAAACTTAAAAAAAAAAGTCAGGTGTGGAGGAACACACTGCTAATCACAGTTCTTGGAAGGTGAAGATAGACAAATCGCTGGGGCTTCCCAAACAGCTGGCCTAGACTACTACTAGGTGAGTTCCAGGCCAGTGGGAGATTGTGTCTCAAAGTAGACAACATTTGAGGAATAAAAACTGATGTTGCCCTCTGACCTCCACAGACACATACCGACATGTGAGTATCTTCATACACACGAACATGCACACAAATGCATGAGTACATGCACATGTGAGCACGCGCGCACGCGTGCACACACGCACACAACATACACACACACACACACACACACACACATACACACAAACCTGGTCTAAATTGGTATCCTTTCCAAACACCAAGAGAAGACGGAAGTGACCTACTGGTAGCATCAAAGGGCTTCAGAGGCAGTAAGACACCCAGAGATGAACCACATCTTATTGCTCTGAATGCAGATGTTGCTCACTCAGGCAGGCTGCTGGCAATGAATGGAAACTGACAGCCACAGGCAGAGAATTGGAGTCAATACCATCTTCCTGTGATTGTGTGATCCATAGGTATTGACCCTCCCTTACTTGGCCTGAAGCAAGGCCCAGGTCCCAGTCTACCAGCCTTCCCCTCATTCCTTCATCCCAGAATCACTTAACCCATAAGTCATCTCAGCCTCCTTGAGGAGGTTTCCCAATTGCTCTGTGATCCTGCATCTGATGATAATCGCGACCATTTCAGGCATTTATTGAGTGTTTGATTAATGTCTGACCTCTAACTCTTGTACTACCATCCAGTCCATTTCATTCAAAACAGTTATTGACTGCTCAGTAAAAGTCAAGCCCTGCCAATTTCTTTCCTCCAAAAGATCTTCAGTGCCTTCTCTTGGGGATTCTAAGGAAGTTCCATACTACTGAGCCACTCACGAGGAACACCTGCCCAGGGGATGGTGCTGCCCACGGTGGGCTCCTCAATCAATTATCAATGAAGACAATTCCCCATATAGGTATGCATAAGCAAATCTAGTAAAAACAATGACTCAGTTGAGACTTCTTTTTCAGGTTATTCCAGGCTGGCCACATTGACAGTTTATGGTAACTAAGACAACCATGTAATACTTGGAATTAACATAAAATACCACCTTGCTATATAAATCAGCACAGTCTCCCTTCTGACTGGAACTGCCCCTCTGTTTTTCCTCTTCTCACTTTGCGCCATCATTTAGCTCTTGTTGTCTAACTTTACGCACTTATTATAGCACTTAGCACCAAGTATTAGAATTATCTGCTTGGTATGTCCCTTCTAGACTGAACTGAGAAAGACAGGACTCTATCTTAACTATCGTTAGATCACTATCTTGAGGATCACTTCACAGCTGAACCTACATCACACAGAGTATAAAAACATAACACTTATGTGTCCAAGGTGGCTAAATGCACCTAAAAAAATATTTCCTTGATCCTCACGAAAAAGATATAGACCTGACATAGACTATGAGCTGCTGCATATCTAAAATGAACTGGAAAGACAGCTTCCAGTTCCCATGTTGGGAATCAAAGCCAGGTCCTTTTGCACACTCAGCAAGTGTTCTACCTTTGAGCAATGTCCTTCGCCCTTGCTGAAGGATTCTATGCAGTTCTTTATCATTGAGCCACATCTTAAGTGCCTTCACTCGGGGATTCTAAGTAAGTTCCCTACTACTCCTCAGCCCTCATGGACAGTTTCTAGGTAGATGCTCTACCTCTGAGCCACAACTAGTCCCTCACTGGGGGATCTTATATATGCATTCCACAGCTGAGCCAAGTCCCTCACTGGAGGATTCTAAGCAAGTGCTCTACCACTTGGACATTTCCTAGCCCTCATTGGGGAAGTCTAGGTGGGGCTTTACCATGAAGCCACACCCCTAGCCTTTTCCTTGAGGATTCAAGGCGAGTACTTGACCACAAGCCACATCTTCAGGTCCTAAAGATGCATGCCTGTACTGGGTGGTTTTGTGTGTCAACTTGACACAAGCTAGAGTCATCAGGAGAAGGAGCCTCAGCTAAGGAACTGTCTCTTTGAGATCCAGTAGTCATTTAGTGATCTACAGGGGAGGGCCCAGCCCATGGTGGGTGGTGCCGTTCCTGGGCTGCTGGTGCTGGATTCTGTAAGAAAGCAGTTTGAGCAAGCCATTGAGAAGCAAACCAGTAAGCAGCACTCCTCCATTGCCTCTGCATCTGCTCCTGCTTCTGGGATCTTGACCTGTTTGAGTTCCTGTCCTGACTTCTTCAGTGATGAACAGCAATGTTGAAGTGTAAGCCAAATAAACCCTTTCCTCCCCAACTTTCTCTTCGGTCGGTCATTCATGGCAGCAATAGAAACCATAACTAAGACAATGCTCAGTGACATTCCTACCTCTCTGGCTCTTCAGGTGGCTTTCCTCATCCTACTTCTCACTCACCAAGCGGGGGGGGTGGGGTGGGGGGTGGGGGGGGCACACAGGTTCTCTCTGTTGCCTAGGATATACCAAGCTCGTCTGTGTTCTACTTCCTTCCACCAGGAACTTAACCTTCACCAAATCACCTTTGGCATGTGGGCACCCACTCACCAATCATAGCCTCTACTTGAACTAGTCAGCTATATTCACATCAAGAATGATTACCCATCAGCCCTTAGTGCTTTCATTCAATTTTCCTCTCTAATTAGATAAATGCATTAGTGTATATTCATTGTACAGGGCAACGGGCTCTGTGACGTGTTTGCTTGAGTGGACCGTGTACTTTGAACAAATTCATTCTCATTGTCTTTCTTCCCTGCAGCTGGTCCCCTTCCTCTTCCTATGTAGTCTTCTAATTTCCTGTAACACACACACATACACACACACACACACACACACACACACACACACACACACACACTCATACATACTGGTACACTCACACTTGTGCGTGTGCATACACACAGACATGTCACACACATAGACACATCTTAGATTTCACACCCGAGATAAGACATATGACACTGTTTTGTTTCATTTCTGGGTCTGGCTTGTCTCATTCAGTATAATAATCTCTAATTTTGTCCATTTTTTGCAAGTGACATCATTTTGTTCTTCCTTACGGCTAAAATTCTATTATTTATCTATATAAACCACATTGTCTTCATCCCCTCTTCTGTGGTAGACACCTGGGTTGATTTAATAATCTGTCTATCACGAATAATGTCACAATAAACATGGATGAGCAAGTGTCTCTGTGGCATGATGACATAGACCCCTTTGGGTGTATTCCCAGGAGTGGCACAGTGGGGTCATGGGTAGTTCTAGCTTTGAAGGACTCTCCATGTTGATTTCCATAGTGGCTGCACTAGTTTCCATGCTCCCAGCAGTAGATCAGAATTCCTTTCCCCCATCTTCAGCATAAATTATGTGTCAGCCTTGGGTGATCTTGTTCCTCTGCATGTTTATGTCCTGCCTCCCACTAACTAGTTCATAAGTTGTACAAAAGCACACACTTATCTACTCTCTCTTCCCCAGGCTGATCAGTCTTCCTGGCATGCGGTATCAATGTAATGTCTAATTAGCTGTCCTTCCCTGTGATTTCAGGGATTGAGGATCTTAGTCTGTTGCTCATTTTAGAGATGTAGAAAGAACAGAAAGCTTCAGAGGCATTCACTGGGTAGAGTGCGTAGCTATTCGGCTGAAAAAAACGAGACTTGGTTGTTGATTTAAATTTCAAAATTGCATTTACTCATTTAATGCGGGTGGAGAGGAACGCATATGCCACGTCTGAAGTGTGGAGATCAGAGGACGATTTTAGGGAGTTGGTTCTCTCCTTAAACCCTGTAGGCTCCAGTGGTCAGACTCAGTCATCAGACTCAGCAGCAGGCGTCTTTACACACTGAGCCATCTTGTGAGGCCAATTTTGTATTTGATTAATGATTTTTGAAGTCAGCATACAAAGTATTAAGTTTCATTGTGGCAATTTCAAGCCAAATCTGTTTTTGCGGAGTCTCCTCATCTCCTTCTCTGTTTACAGTACCTTGCGACTTTCACCCACCACAGAGCCTCCTTTCTGCTTTGATGACACCTGTGTCCCACTGTCCCATCATCTATATATCTCTGTACCTGTATTTCCCTCTCTCTCATGGTCCCCTTTCTAATTTTGTAGTCTATGCCCACAATCACACCCATTTACATAAATAAACGTTATGCATGTATTTATACATGTGATTATATAAACATTACACGCATATGCATATAAGCACTAGAAGCTAGGGTCTACATATGAGAGAAAACATACAATATTTCTGTTTATGCATCTGCAGCACCTCACTTAATGTAATGCTCGAGAGATCTATCCATTTGCCTGCACACTCGGCAATGGTTGAAGTTACTCCATAGTTAGGCCAAACTCTCCGCATCTGCCTACTACACTGGTCTGTGTATTGTGCAGTTAATACAGCATGCTGTGGGGTATGAAGGTGTGCAATGTCTGCCCCTCTCTCCAGCTATCCTCCAGGAAGTACTTATGTCTGCCCCGCCCCCCAGGTTTTTCTAGTCTTCTCTCCTACTTGACTTGGCCACACACTTGGCAATGGTTTGTTACTCCATGGTTGGATCAAACTCTCTTAAAAATCAATTATGACTTAAGATCAATTATGACTTGCCATGGCAACTTGGCTGACCCACGGCCTGGGCCAGCCTTGCCTTCCAGTGTTTGTATTTGACGACAGCTTTTGGTCTACGGTTCCTGTTCTGCCTTAAAACTGGGATGTATAATAGAAAGATAAAGGGGCATTTAGAGAGGCTAAGCTTCATCATGTAATTGGGATAATCAAGATGGCACTTGCTTAGCAATTATCTTTCTTTCATAGAGTGGTTTAAGGTCAAGATACCAAACCCCAATTCGATCTCTCTATCATCACTTCTAATTCTGTTTTCCCTCTGGAGACTGGGATTCCAATTTTGATAGTTGGTTTTTTTTTTTTTCTATCTTCTTTGGCATAGGGAGAGCATTTGAAATTCATTCATCATGCACTGGGGAGATGGTTCAAGTCAGAAAACTGCCAGCAATATAAACCCAAACACCAGGATCTGAGTCCATGTCCTCAGAACCATGTCCATGGGCATGTATGTACCCCCCGTGGTAAAGTTGGGGAGCAAAGACAGACAGATCACTGGAACCCATTGGTTGGTCAGCCAGACAAGACGAATCAGTGAACTCCAAATGCAGCGGGAGACTCTGTGTCAAAAAAAAAAAAAAATAATAAGGTGGGGAGCAATCCCAGAAGACACCCAACACGGATCCCTCTGCATATCATGCACACCCATGTGCTATGTGCACACATATGCACAAGCAAATATCAGAGAGAGAGAGAGAGAGAACACAATAAAATGAAGTATTTCTTCTTTCCATATATACATATTTCAAACCCTGACAGTTTGCCAAATGCTATTGCTCAATATCAGAGCCACATAGATCAGGGCTGGGAAATGGATGGCAGCTTCCTGAAGGGAGTTGTCACTTTCTTCACCCTTTGTCCCAGATCCCTCACTCTACAGTCTTGACCTCTTAAATTTCAGGGCACTTCCCTCTGACCATGAAGAAGCCCCCGAGGTTATGGGAGCAACATTCACCGGTACATAAAACTGTCAAAGTCCCAAGAAGAACTGGTCCAACCAGGCACTCCAAACGACAAAGATTAAGGAGCACACAGGAGATTAAAGGAAGCATTTTTCACCTTTGGATGTGGAAGAATGCCCAGTCATAGAGCCAGAAAAAAAAAAAAAAAAAAAGACCTAAAGAGGTTAATAGAAAATGAGCCAATTGGAAATGGCCAAGTGGTAAAGCGCTTGCTGTGAGAGCATGGAGCACTGAATCCAGATTCCCAGAATCCATGTAAAAGCTGGGTATGTACCTTACATCTGTGATACTGCTGCTCCGAAGATGATATGGGGGTGGAGACAGGAGGAGGAAGCAAGGGAAGAGGCAGGGAAGGAGAAGGAAGAGGAGAGAAGGTCAAATGCTTCTCCTGTCCACCTTCCTGCCCAGGCCTCCAGAACATCCCAATGATGGAAATGAGCTCAAAGGTTGTACTTTCTCCTCTTAAAGGAGCCATTAGGAAGCAGCAACTGCTGAGCCCTGGGATTGGCCCTTCCCTTCAAGGTGTCCCATCTGTAACCGTCACCAAGGCAACTTCATTAGGTATTTCATCAGCCAAGCCCAAGACCTATATCCTGATCTTTAGTTGAAAACAGGGCTGGATTAGATCAGGGAAATCAGAATGAAACTCATTCGCCAGTGGCAATTAATAACTCATGACCAGCTGAGAGGGAGCGTGGATCTTCTTCCATGCTGCTGGTGGTTACATGCAAGGGTAAAGTAGACTGTGCTTTATGAAGCTACCAGAGCATGAAGCCAGCAGCCTTCCCAATTCAGCTCTTAGAAGAACTCAGAATACAGGAGGCAAGAGGCCATTCCTCAGGATGAGGATCTACCCCCAGTTAGCGGTAAGAAAAGCAAAAGACTCCTCTCTCTCTCTCTCTCTCTCTCTCTCTCTCTCTCTCTCTCTCTCTCTCTCTCTCTCTCTCTCTGTGTGTGTGTGTGTATGTGTGTGTGTGTGTGTGTATACACGCTCCTACACACGCATGTGTGCTGCTGCTGCACACGTGCCTGCATTGTGGAAGTGAGACATCAGCACTGGATGTTTCCCTCGATATCTCTGTCCACCTTCCTTTATTTTTTTCTCTTGTATTTATTTTGTGTGTGTGCACCTAAGCATGTGAGTGTGTCACAGCATGGAAGTATGCATGTGGAGGTCAGGCTCGACAGCTGACCTCTGCCTGCTGAGCCGCCTCACCTACCCTTGACCCGACGTTTTTTTGAGTCAGGGTCTTTCGCTGAACCTGGAGCTCAGATTCAGCTGGTTTGTTTGGCCAGTGAGCCCCAGATACCCTCCAATCTCCACCACCTGGTGCTATCATGACAGGCATGCACCCCTGCATCCAGATTTTGGTGGGGGTTCTTGCGCTTTGAACTCAGCTATCTCTCCAGCCCCTAAACAGAAGGCTGTCTCTCTTCCATTAGGAGTGGAGACAACAATCTTGCCAGTCACGGCCTTCAACTTCCACTTCCCATACAAAGGGAACCGGGACCCAATCAAACTAGAGGACTTCTCACTGAGAACACGAATATTATTCTGAGGGATGGGAAATCCAATCCAGCCCCCTGACTCCATGCTTGGTGTTCTTTCCTACAAACCGTGAGGCGTAGCAACCATTTCACAACAATACAGTTATTCACTGTGTGCCCATAATATGGGGAAGTGGGAATAGATGTCACCTGAAGTGCAACATTCATGGTTGTCCTCTCTCTCTCTGTCTGTCTGCCTCTGTCTTTGTTCCTCTGTCTCTGTCTCTCTGTCTCTCTCTGTCTCTGTCTCTCTCTTTCACACACACACACACACACACACACACACACACACACACACACGAGAAAGAGAGAGAGATAAAGGAAGAGAACAAGGGCAAAGAAAGAAATTGGAAGAAGAGGAAAAGGAACATCTAACAGGACAAAGTGGAAGAGAAGGAGGAAGGAAGGAAGGGAGGGAGAGAGGGAAGGAAGGAGGAAAGGAAGGAAGGAAAGAAGGAAGGAAGGAAGGAAGGGAGAAATTCTGTCCACAACAAGTTAAACACTGAGTGCTTACAAGAGTTTGAGTTCACGTCTTTCTATCCGTACACTGAGAGGATTGATGAAGTCAATCTAGAGACAACTGACCTGGCTCCTAGCCCTGAATCCCAACAAGCTTTGTCGCTTCAGCCAAGTCACTCATCTCCTGAGCACCTACCAAACACACCCGATGATGGCCTCCAGGAATTCACCCCAACCTGCACACGCCTGTCCAGAGGGCACACACAAGATTCACCCTGCTCTTGCATGCACAGAGGCTGTTAAAACTGATTCCTAAGCAAGCTGTGAAGCGCTGTCAATCAGATTCAGAAGCCCCAACCAGGATATATCTCTTCTCCATGTGGAGGGAATAGGGACTGACGGGATTAGGAACCGATGAGGCTCAAGGGGGACATGGAGTCAGAATGTCCTTCATGCTAAAGGTACATAAGAGCTGGTCGCATGGCCGGATTTGAAGATAAACATCAGCCCACCTATGGAAAATAAAACCTGTTCTTTTAAGGTTCCATATGGGGAAGTGGGGAGAAGGAGGTGCTATACCACAAGGATCAAGGCCAAGGGCTAAGACGCAGTTTGGGCTGAGGCATGAGTTTAGAACATCTCAGGGCATTTCTGGATGAGGAAGCGTATAGCTAGGTGAATGGACCATGAGACAGTGGAGCACGTGCACCATGGAGTTATTCAGATGTAAAGAAGGAACTCAAGGAACGTGGAAAGGGTAATACTAAGCCAGGTCATTTAAATTCAGAAATCCAAAAACCACATGTTCTCCCCCATACATGGAGCAAAGCCTATGAAATACGCATGTGTGTGTGTATGGAAACAGGTGTGAGCCGAGGTGACGTCAAAGCATCTAGAAAGGAGCCCAGGAGAGGGCAATATGAAGTGGTGGGGAAGGATTGAGAGTGGACAAAACGACACAGAGGACATGGAAGAGGAAAAGAATCTGGGGACCGGGCTCCAGCATGGAGTGAGGCAATGGAGTACGGGGAACCATAAAACACACTGTTTGAAATTGTGCTAATGGCACCCAAAGTTTTATATGCTTATTTAAAAAATAAAAAACATTCTGGGTAGCACTGAGCCTCATCAACAGATGATGTATGTCTTGGGACAGCGCTCAGCCTCAGAGCCCAGGAAGCAGGGAACCTGGGTGTGTTCCTCCCGTCCCTGCAGGCTTCTCTGTTTGGGGCTTTGATACCCGGAAGACCTGTTTCCAGGAGGGGCAGGACAAGATGGAGACAGACCCCCTTTTAATATGCTTGGCACAGAGCATGAAGAAGTGAACTGCTCTGCATTCCTCGGGCATAAGACCAGGCTTGATCACATTCGAGAGACAAATGGAATGGCGAAACCTTTCATCTGCCTTTGTTGCTGAGCCCTGAAACCGGGAGCCTCTGTTACCCAAGGTGACTGAGCTCGGGTTCTACATCCAAGCTTTCCCCCGGGGACTCATTTTTTCATTTACATTTCCAATTTCCACACTTGTCAACAGTTTCTCTTTCTTCTCCAAGAGGAAATGGAAAACCCTAAACAAAAAAGGTAGACCCCTTTTAATAGTGCATGGGGGAATGAAGCAGCCTGGACTGAAGGGATCCTGTTTGCCATGAGCAATGAAACCAAAGCGCTCTCAGTCACAGGGGTCATCACGAGGGCTTGCTGTCCCTGTAGGAAAATCGCAGGGTGTGGAAATGGATGTTTCCCTCCAGCGTGACTCCAGCAACATCCTGACATTGCATCTCCTGCCTTCAACTGACCATCCAAAGTTCTCTTAGTGTGCGCACCATATCTTTAAAACAATGATGTACAGGTCTGGGGATGGGTCAGTCCATTAGCAAAGTGCTTGACTTGCAAGCATGACCACGTAAATTTAAATCCCTAGGAACACACACACACACACACACACACACACACACACACACACACACACACACACGAAAAACCAGATACAACCGTGTGTGTCTGTTATCCCAGCACAGCCAAGGTAACAACAGGAGGGTTGCTGGGGCTTACTGGCCTGCCAGTCTACCCATCTTGCAAGTTTAGTGAGAGACCAGTCTCAAAAACTAAGGTGGAAAACAATTGAGAAAAAGACTAGACATGAACCTCAGACTTGCTTACACACACACACACACACACACACACACACACACACACACACACACGCACGCACGCACGCATATGCACACACATGACTATGTATATACACCACACACACAATTGAAATGTAAGCCATATAGTGTGTGTGACATTCACAGTGTTCAGTTCAGCTATTTTTGGTGTATATTCACAGACACATAACCATTGCCATTATATGATGGTAAACCTGTTCACTGCTCCCAGCACATCCCAGGCCCCTCAGCAATCACTCCCTACTTTTTCTTCATTCTGTTACCAGCAACCACTCATCCATGTTGTCTCCAGAGATTTTACTTCTGGTCATTTAATGTACTTGAAATCGCACAGTACATGCCCTGTCTTCTTTTAATGAGCATAATGTTTTCATGTTTGTTGTGCGACACCATTTGGGAGGAGAGATGGACAAATGTCTACTCACCCCAGCTAGTGAACTGACAACAGACCAAAGTGCAGATAACACCGAAGTCCAACTTGGTTAATCAATAACTTGTATCAGGGTTACTTTCTTAATTAGGGTTTGTGTTGCTGTGAAGAGACACCATGACCACAGCAACTCTTATAAAGGAAAAACATTTAATTGGGTGAGTTACAGTTTCAGAGGTTTAGTCCATTATCATTATGGCAGGACATGGTGGCATGCAGGCAGACATGGTGCTGGAGAAGGAGCTAAGAGTGGAAGAGAAGGAACTATATCTTGATACCACAGGCAACAGGAAGTAGTCTGAGACACTGGGTGTGGCTTGGGCATATATGAGACCTCAAAGCCCACCTCCTCAATAACACACTTCCTCCAGCAAGATCACACCTACTCCAACAAAGTCACACCTCCTAATGGTGCCAGTCCCTTTGGGGGCCATTTTCTTTCAAACCACCATAGTTACTAACAGGCGTGTGGGGGCAAGTTTACATATAGGAGCAAAAATGACTCTAAGACAGCTACATCACCAAAGCCTACCCAAGTATGGGTGACAACTCACAAACCTGGAGCACACTGCACAGCCTGCAGGCAGCTCATCAGGTTGGAGAGTGTCCTTTCCAGGTAGTTCAGTTGATCTGAGCTTCTTCCAGACACCTCACCTAGATTCAGACTCTCCATCTTCTAAGCATCTAGGCTTGTCTGAGAGCCTTCTAGGCAGCTTGTCTGTCTGAGGGTGTCTCTCTGCCTTTCTTGCAGCTTACATATGTTCAGAGAGGGTAGGTCCTAATGAATCTGGTCAGTTTCACGGACTTCCTGGAGCTTTTGAGTTGTTTACTCTGTGAGCCTAATGAGCTTCCCTGAGGGATAAAGTATTTCCCCTATCAGAGGAAACTGCTAATACAGTGTTCAGTTTATGTTAGAGTAAGTATCATAACTTCATTCATTCATTCGTCAAGTGCTTTTGAGATGGAGTTCCATATAACTGCATTAGATTTTTCCTGGGGAGACATGAATACTTACCTACTCATCCTAGACAAGGTTATGATAGCAGACCCATGGAACAATTCCATCCAGGTCAACCTTTGAACTCTGAACCAGTGAGTTTATTGGAGTTGTTTATAGGAATGTGGGCTTGGAGTTACAGGAACAGGAATGACTCAGGCAGCTGCATGAGCAGAAACCTACCTCAGCATGGGTGATAGCATAAGATAACTCTGTCCCCAGAGCTCTCTGTGTAGTTTGCAGGCAGCTCCACAAAGTGGATATTCTTCTTTCCACAGAAATTGATATTGTTTATACAATATTACACAAGTGTCTTCTCAGTCTTCTAAGTTTCAGGAACTTCCTAAGATTTGTGAACTTTATTTTTTGAGTTTTAACTGAGCCTGCTCCTACTTCTGCGGTAGTTTGTTTAATCCAGCTTTAAGACAAAATACTATTATTTTGTATGAATATACCATCTTTTACATAATCACTCAAATAATTTGATGAGCATTTGGATGTTTTCCCCCTTAGCTATAAGTAATGCTGATATGAACATTCTGGAGCCTGGGTTTTTTTTATTCAATTAATTCTTTTTAATTTTGAGTGATATGTAGAGGTCAGAAGATAATTTACAGGAGCCATTCTCCCATGCCAGTTGCCTTTACCTACTGAGCTAGTTTTCTGGCACATTGAGAACTTTTTGTGTGAACAATGTGTTCCATTTCTCTTGAGTATATAGCAGGGGGAAACTGTTGAGTTGTGTAGAAACTCCACATTTAGCATTTTGAGAAACTGCCAAACCATGTTCTAAAGTGCCTACTCCATTTTACATTACCACCAGCAATGTAGTCAGACTTCTTCTGTCCCACCAGCCAGCTCCCAAATAACCACACAGAGACTTCTTCTTAATTATGAAAGCTCAGCCAATAGCTTAGGTTTGTTTCTAACTAGCTCTTATAACATAAATTAACCTATTTCTACTAATTTATTTTAGGCCCCATGGCTTTATTACCTTTACTCTGTACTACCCATGCTGCTTTCCTGCTTCCTCTGTGTCTGGCTGGCAACTCCACCTTCTTCTTCCTAGCAATCTTTTGTCCATGGCATTTAGCTTTCTATTAAACCAATCACAGTGACATATCTTCACACAGTGTAAAGGAATATTCCACATCACAGCAACTTAAGGGGAAAGGGGTTTCATTTTAGCTCATAGTTTGGAGATACAGTCTACCATGTCCAGGAAGTCAAGACAGTGAGAACATGAGACAGAGAGGCCTCCTACACAGGACCTCTGGGGAAAGAAACATAGAGGAGAATGCTGAAAACCTGAAGTTTGAGATAGACAGACAATCTTTAAACTCCTGGTGGAGGTTAGGTCTCTAGACCTTCAGGGATATCCAACTCACAATCATAGGCTGCACACAACCCAGAATAGCTATGAGTGTGTCCAAACACAGAATCATATACTGACTTAAAACATGAATTCTTTTTTGTGACATTTTGTAATTCGATCACCTGATTCTTCAGGGTGTGAATTTGGTGGATGACAAGGTCTGCCATAAGATCACTCATTATAAACATGTACTCCCTTGCATGACCCACGGGTTGGACACCCCTAGATTATTACCACAAGACATCCTGAGATAACCCATTCACCAAAACCAGGAATATATAAGAACACCATTTTCCTATTCCTGGCAAGAAATTGTTAAAATAATGGGTTTATATTTCAAATGTTTCTCTCACTGTGTTTGATCAATAAAATGTTCTAAAGATCAATACACATGTGATTTGACTGCTGGAAGGCATTTATAACTCACAGTGAAGAAATGGCTACCAGGCCGGTCCAGCTCACCAACATCTAAGAAGCACACCACTTAGCTAGTTGAAGGTGATCCTGAAGACAGCAGGGAGGAAGAAATAAGATTACCAGCCAGTGAGTTTGGTGTTGGCTTCCAGGAGAATTTCTCTTACTCCACTAAAGCCATCTTGAAAGATTCTTATTTTTTAATTGTGTGTGTGTGTATGTGTGTGTGTGTGTGTGTGTGTGTGTGTGTGTGTACATAAGCACATGTGCTTGCACTAGAGAGAGAGAGAGAGAGAGAGAGAGAGAGAGAGAGAGAGAGAGAGAGAATGAATATATGAGTACAGGTGCTCAAATCCCCTGGTTCTGTAAATTCAATTCAGGTCCTTCATAAGAGCTGTGCACACTCTTAACCGTTGAATCTCCTATCTAGCCCCTAGTTAATCTTTAAAACTAGATACTAAGGAGGTATAAAACTAGATAGCTGTCTGGAGATAGCTGAGTAGGTAAAGTGTTTACCACATGAGTGAGGACCTGAGTTAATATGAAGCATAAACGATGCATACCTCTGTATCTAGAGAGGGTACAAACACTAAGGCTAGGACAAAGGACCCATAGGGCTCCCAGGACCTCCAGCAGAATGAGTGGGTGTACTAAGAGAAAAGAAGCATCTTCCTGAGCTCTAATCCATGTGTTAGTCCATCTCTGCATCACACCATCACACTGCCTCTGAGCATTCTACTGGCTGACAAGTAGATGAGTGGTTTCTTAGTTCTCTGCCCTTTCACGGTTCTTCAACAAACCAAAGAGAGGTTTCGTTATGTAGCAATTTCTACTGAGTTGACACATTTAATTCTGGGTAAAGATTCAGGTAATAAACAACTCAAAGGTCACAGGAAGTTCCTGAAACTGGCAGGGTTCACAAGGCCTTCCCCAAGATTATATAAGCAGTAACGTTGCTATGGAGAGGAGACTCTGTAACCAAAACAGCCTGCAAGTTGTGCAAGGAGCTTCAGAGGTGAGGTGTGTATGAGTGTGGATCCACACTGAAGTGGGCTTTTCCACACTGAAGCTGCCTTTGAGTCACCTGCAGCCTTGTGTGTAACATCAACAGCACCCTAGTTTACTAAGCTAGATTTGGGTTGCCACCAGTTTACTAAGCTAGATTTGGGTTGCCACCAATGTCCTACTTGGAGGAAATAGATGTTTATTTCCTTCATGACTGCCAGGAAAAGTCATATAACAAGCTCTATGATCCATGTTCTCTACGTTGTAATCCGTGTAAAAATGGACCCTGCATTGAACCTTAGACTGGGTACCCACACAGTAGTGGGTGCTTAGGCAAGATCTTGTCTTCCACTGGGACTCTAAACTGACCAACCTGGACCTATTCAACTGGGAGTATTTCCCGGTTAAAATATGATGAGAATTGCGGGGCGGGGGGATGTGAAGGTCAGTGCTGCTAAGACAGACATTGAACTTTTACTCACTCTGCAGTATTTATTGAAGGCTCATCATGAACAGCTAGAGAATTCAGCCATAAATGAAATAGATGACCTGCCTCATCCTTGTACAGCTTAAAATCTAGTGATTCAGATGCGATGTGTCTGTTTATTCATTTCAGTCCCTCAGTCATTCACTTGCTCAGTTACTAACTCACTCATTCATTCACTTCTTTACACGTTCATTCAAACATTTGTTCGCTCATTCATATTTATTTGTTCACTTGTTTGTTCAATTAATATGTATCATAGTTCAGATACTGCAGCAGCAGATCCCAGGAATCCATTCAAATGAAAAAAGAAAAGACCCATTCTGGAAGTACTAAAAATTCAGCAGGGAAGCAAGGTATTTTAAAAATCATATTTCCATTTGGGGCTTGCAACAAAAGTCACACTTATTCTTATTCTTTCCCCATCATTATGTAAGAACTCACTAGAGTGCTGTAATTAAAATCTAGTGCCAGTATGGGACAGGAGTCCAGGGGAGCTATAAAAAAAGGAAAAGAGATACCCTAGCAGAATTTTCTGAGTCAAGGACAGACACCTCCATCCCCAGGAGCTTCTTACGTCATTCAAACTTGCAGGATGTGGTAGGAGAATGAATGGATTCACCTAGGGCACACTCAACAGCAGCTTTGGTTCATCTTAATCCCAACTGCTGTTTCAAAGAACATGCAGCCATAAGCCATGCCAAGTCTGCTTTTTCTCTGTGGCTCATTGGCAAGTCCAGGTTCCCAGGCTAATGCTAGAGTGCCCACTGTGCGTCTGCATCAACTTGATGCTGGCGCTTTTTGGCATCCTCCTATGCAATAGTCTTGTGGGGAAGGGACCCTTGTATTGCTCCCTGTTGGACTAGATATCGTCATTCCTGAAGGAAAACTCATCTTCTGCTTCTCTGACCTCTTCAAGCGCTGGCTGAGAACTGAGCCTAACGGCTGGCCCTTTACATTTATAGCTGATGGCATCCATACCAACTTTCCTCCCACCTCCCTCTCTTCTGTGGTTTGGATGTGTTTGAGTGTAGCTCCACCAGGGAAAGCTGATTCTCCAGTGTAGTGGTTTGTAGAGGAAGCTCAGCATTTAAGAGGTGGGGCCTGGACTCTCCCCTCACTGTTCCCTTATCAGCATAGGACACACACATAGCGACTGTGTCATCTTCCATACAGTGATGTGTTTCAGGGCGCTCTCACCAGAGCTGGTGCCATGCTGTTTAGACTTCCGGTGTGTTCTAGTGCTTTCCAGGGGAGACATGGACAAACATGCATTCACCCAGGTAGGGCGCAAACAACAGATAAAGAAAACAATTCCACCCAAGTCTAGATTAGTGAACCAGTAAGCTCATTGAGGTTACTTATAAGATTGTGGGTCAGGTGTTACCTCTAGAAGCATGGAGGCCTCAAAGCAGACACATCACTGAAATGCCCACCCCAACATGGGAGGCAACATGAAACCTGCATCCTGGGAGTTCCCTGAACAATATGCAGGCAGCTCAGCTAGTTGGCAAGTTCCCCTCCTCAACCAAGTGCTACTGCTTGTGTTGCCTTGGGGAGGGGCCTAGTGAATCTTATAAGTTTTAGGAACTTCCTGGTTCTTATGAACTTTGCTTACTTCCTGAACCTTTAATATATTTACCATCTAGAGAAAGGCGTAGCCTTTGTTATAGTTTATTCTGAAATGTTTCCCAAGGGCTCATTCGTTAAAGACTTGGTTGCCTGCCTGTGGAGCTACTGGGAGGTGGTGGAACCTTCAGGATGTAGAGCCTAGAGGAAGATGGTAGGTCATTGGAAGGCGTACCCATTTGAGGCCATACTGGGATTCCAGCCTCTTTCTTTCTCTCCCTGCTTGACTAACTGGCCACCATGGGGTGAGCAGTCACCTTCACTACGTATTCCTGCCTCTCCATGAACCAAAGCAACAGAACTAAGTGACCATAGATTGAAACTCTGAAACTATGAGCAAACAAGCCATTTTTCAATTTAAGTTGGTTTTCTCAAGCATTTTGCTACAGTAGGAGGAAGCTGACTTATACAACATTGAGCAGGCCTCCTCTGCTCTGCCAGTCTCAACTTCTCCATCTACAAACTGAAACCAATTTTGTTTGCATTGAAAAAAATCTGTGAGATGACATAATAATGGTACAAGATTTTATGTGCAGAGATCACAATAATGATGAGAACACATCCAACATACCTCCAAGCAATGGGAGTGATTTAAGCACCATCTCCCTCCACCCTGAGAAGGAAGATGCTTGTTCAAGTAGAAGGGTTGATTATGTATCCCTCATTTAATCACATCATTTCTTTCAATTAAAATTATTTTTATGATGTGTATGCACTTGCACCTGTGTGTGGTATGTATATTTGAGTCCAGTGCTTGTGGAGGTCAGGAGAGGGCGTTGGATCCCTCGAGTTGGAGTTGCAGGTAGTTGTGAGCCACACCACATGGGTGGTGGAAAGCTAACTTGAGTCCTCTGCAAGAACAGTAACTGCTTTTAACCAGAAGGACCATCTTTTCAGGCCCCCTTTCTATTTATAAATAAGCAATCACAGCACTTTGAAGGAGGGCACATAGCTTGGAGTGATGGACACAGGTTTCATGGAGATGTCATCTGGATCCTTAAGCCACAATTACAAATGGGGACTCAGCTCTCTTTTGTGGGATTCCTGGGGGAAAAAAAAATACAGAGCATTTTGTCTGCCTACCTTTAAATACAAGCCCACTGCTTTCAGACCCAATTAGGAGCAGGTAATGACCTGTGGGAAGCGGGGAGCTGGGCTGTCTGCTGCATTGACATGCGGCATCTTTGAGCTAGTCTTTTCTTGTTATCGATAAATTGTTGCAACAAAATCATTACTTGGTAATGCGTTCATTTAGTCCTTCTTCCCAGAGGTCCAGGAAGGAGCACAGTCATGGTCGCTCTGCTGACATCAGGCTTATACAACTGCGTACTCCCAAGCCCATCCCTTCAGAAAGCCCTGTCCTGCCCTTTGAGTCTTGGTGTTCGATGGAGCATGCTATGACTGTTCTAGTTTCATTCTGTTGCGGTTATAGAAACACTCTGACTTCAAGCAATTTACATGGAGAGTGAAGGGTTTATTTGGCTTACACTTCCAGGTCACACTCCATCATTGAGGGAAGCCAGGGTAGAAAATTAGGCAGAAATTTGAAGCAGAAACCATGGAGGATGCCTCTTACTGGCTCACTCTCTAGCTAATTCTTAGCCAGCACTCAGGTACAGTCCAGGACCACCTGCCTAGGAATGATGCCTCCTACAGTAGACTGGGTCCTTCTGTATCAATAAAAAAATCAAGACAACCCCTCTAGACATACCCACAAACCAATTTGATCTGGGCAATTTGTCAGTTAAGACTATCTTCTCCAGGCTGCGTCAAGTTGACATTTAAAGCTAACGAGGACAGACACTGAGTAAGATAAATATGTCCACCATCGGAACCCTTCAGCTGGAAGTAGGAGGGATTAACCAAGATTAACCACTAATTGTCCATATTAGCATGAGCCCCTTCCATCCTATACTCACAGATCTCAACTGACCATTTTATACAGCTAGGCGTCCAATGTTGCTTTTCTGTCCAGCCCTGCAGGTACCTCCCAAGAATACATGATAATTCTGGATTGCAGCCTGTTTGATATGACCTGCTCTGCCCAGTCTTACCACTTCCCCCAAGAAACTGGATTCTACTGCCAGCCCACTGACGACAGCCATGATCCTGAGCACAACCTTTATCAGAGACACCTACTAGATCACAGCTGAAATTGTTGGAACTATTGATCTCCGTGGACCGGCAGCTGTCCTAAGACAGGATGAAACAGTAAATCATGGGCTCGGTTGTGACTCCTTTCACAGCAGCCCAAAGCTACCCATTGCATTCAAGTCATGAGGCAGAGAGAGGTGATTGCTGATTCTCCGCTGGATTTCCCCAACACAAAAGTGTAAACTGACTTAGAACATCATGAAAATGTTGTGTATTCAGGGATGGGGACAGAGGTTCACAGGTGTACACAAATATGTGGAAGCCAGAGGACAGCTGTCATCCCCTGGTGATATCACTTTATTTATTTTTTTGAGACAGAGTCTCTCATTGGCTTGGTGCATGCCTATTAAATTAGGCCAATGAGCCCTAGGGATCTACCTGAATCTGCTTTTGTAGTGCCAGGATTACAAGTGCGTATTCCCATTCTGGCCTTTTTTTTTTTTCACAAGGTTTTCTGGAGCTCAGACTCAGGTTCTCAAGCTTGCAAGGCAAGTACTTTATCAAGCTATCACCCAGGCCCTGATGACAATTTTTAACCACACATTTTAAATCTCATAATATTTAAATTTTGTTTCATTATTATTCTTGTGTGTGTGTGTGAGTGTGTGTGTGTGTATCTGTAGGAAGGTAGGTGCATGAGAGTGCAGTTCCCCGTGGTGGCCAGAAGAGGGTGCAGGATCTCCCAGAGCTGGAGTTACAATCAGTTGTGTGGTTTTCAAGTGTGAACTTTGTGGGTAACAAGATTGTAAGCAGTTGCTGCAAGAAACCCCCGAACAAAACCACCCCGTGGAAAGAAAGCAGTTTATTAGGGGCAAATACCTACCAGTTTGTCTGCAGTATCTACCTGGCCTACCATGTCCTAAACAGCTCTTACCGTCATGGTCTAAACTGCTCCGCCATGCCTTTCCTCTCACTGTGAGCTAAACCAGGTTGTCTCAGAAGCAAGAAACAGCAGTCAGCTACAAATGCTTGCTGGGATTTATGTGGGTAGACGACAGCGGAGAAACAGCTCAGGGTCTGGGACAGTCTGGGTTGAGGGGAGAGTGGGGTGAGGAACTCTTTTAGACAGAGGAGGTGTTGACAGGAACATCCAGGCAGCCAGTAAGGGCTTCTGAGAAGTGTTGGGAGTTTAGATTTCTGTTCTCTAGGGGAAAACGCCAGGTGGAACCTGGGCCACCATCTTAATTCATTATCACCAGCTCTGCCCTTCTGGGACCCATCTGGTGACTTAACATTGGTCACATCACAAATGTCACACAAAATAAAGGGATATATGTGCTTGTAATCCACAGGTGGAGTGTTAGATGTCTTTAGATCATTTAACGTGTGCCCAGCCTAAGACGATTCTTCTTTATCCAATGTGGATCAACGAAGCCCTTGTTTTAAATGGTTTTAGTTCACAATGAGAGGAAAGGCACGGCGGAGCAGTTTAGACCGTGACGGTAAGAGCTGTTCAGGACATGGTAGACCAGGAGAGATACCTCAGGAAGCAGCAACCTGCTTCCTCTTATCAGGCCCCACTCCTAAAGGTTCTACAGCCTCCAAAACAATGCTATTAGCTAGAGATTTAGCTCAGTGGGTGGAGAGCTGGCCTGGTCTACCAGAAGTCCTGGGTTCATACCCCAGAACTGCCTGAAATAGACAGAACTCTTGTCCAGAGGAGGAAGCTGGAGTATCAGGACTTTAAGTTCATCCTCTACCTCAGGTCAGCTTGCCAGCTCCAAGCCCTCCTTGGCTCCATGAGACCCTGTCTCAGAAACAACTAAAGAAATGCTAGATCTTCCATCTCGCTTTGGAAATAGCTCAGTGGGTAAAACATTTGCTGCGCAAACACAAGGACCAGAGATCGGATCTCAAGAACCCACTTACACGCCAAGTGGGCATGTTAGCCCACCTGTAATTCCAGTGTCAGGTGGAGACAGGACAGCCCCAGTGCAAGCTGGCTGGGAAGACTAGCCATGTCTGTGAGCTTTGGGTTTGAATGAAAGACTACTTCAGTGAATAAGATGAAGAGCCGTGGAGGATGATTCCTATCCTAAACCTCAGACTTCCACATGCACATGGCATAAGTATCCACATACACATGGAAACACACACACACACACACACACACACACACACACACACACATACCTCTACACACACATGAAAATGGAAAAAAATATATGACCAATTCAAACAAGCATCCAAAGCACGAGCCTTTGGAAAGCAACACAAATACAAACCAAATCAGCTGCCGTCTAGTTATCTGTGAAGCGCTAGGAAAACATGGGTCTTGCTGACTAGCTCTGTGCTCCCATCATGCTCAGCCTGCGGGAATCCTCAACCTGAGGATGTCCACCAATCAGCTCCTGCCCACCCCTGAATATCGCTACCGAGTCGGGGAGAAAAATGGGAAAACACGAAATTCTGCACACCAGGAAATCCCACTTAGAAAGCTATGGAAAAGCATATATCCTTTTGAGGCATAATGATTTTTAATTTTTTTCAGGCCCTGATCTCTGTGGCAATAATTTAAAAGTGCAGAAGCATTCATGAATCAAAGTTAGGCCTGTCTGCATGTTTAATTATGTGTTATTTGATGGAAGCTTCCCTTTTGATCTTAACATTTAAAGGGGTTTATACTTCAACAATGACATTTTTTACCTCCTCCTAAAGTCACTGTGGGTTATTGAATAGAAGAAATATTCTAAATGGAACTGAGAGTATACTAGGGGAGGACTCTCCTCTGTGTGGGATGCAATGGATGTGGATATGAGTCTGGGGACACTGGCTGAAGCATCCTGGAGGCACCTATTGAAACCTCCAGGTTCTCCTGTTCTAAGATGAAGACTTGTACCAGAGATGCATTGTTAGAAATCTAAATAGAGACTTAACAGAACAAAAGCCCTGTACTCATGAACCCACAGTGGCTATATTTGCCACCCTCAAAACTGCACAAGATCAAGCCAGTTAACATTTCAGTGTGGAAGGGTATAACAGCTTACAAGCCCCTACTCTTAGCTGAGGATCTATTGACAGTTGGTGGCTGCTGGAGGAATGAGAGTTAGTTTTCTTTAGGGGTGTCTGGTCTTTCCTAGGTTGACCATCTCTTGTGTATGGTCTATACCCATGCAAATATTGGCAACACTAATTGGACTCAGTGGGCTATTTTTTTTTAAGTAAAAGAGGACATGAAGCTGAAGGGATAGAGGGGGAATATAGGAGGAGTTGGAGAGGGAGGGATGAATAATAATTTTTAAAATCAATAAAATGGTATGGATCGTTTATTATGAAAGGGAAGGTAGTCCTGAAAATGGAAGCTGAGGGAAAGGCATGTGCTTACAGGTTCTGGACCATGATAGAATATTTATATAAAATGTGCCTCTCCCTTGTCTGTACAGTGCTGATGTTTCTTGAGCATGTTTTCATGCAGTATGAAACCCAAAAAGGGAAGTTCAACTGGTTTCTTTCTTATACTAAACTTTTTAAAAAATATGCATAATTTGAGAACTTCAGACATGCATATAATATGTTTTGATCAAGCTCCCCATTCCTTCCACCTAAATTTCTCCCTTGAATGTCCTGGAAAGTTATGCTCACTGGTGTGATAGTGGTATGGATATTATGGGAGTAACCACTTTCTGGCTGGATTTGAAGCCCACTCCACAAGATGGAACTTATATGTTAATCTTGATGCTGTTTTTCTCAGCTCCTGCTCTCTTGCCATAACAGTGCATCATGGTTTTATTTTGATTTGAGAAATTGGTGAGCTGAGGAGGTCACTACACTGCACTCTGAAGGTCCTACAAAGCCTCTACCCACTATAAAAGATGCCACTCTCCAGGCTTAGACACAAGACAAGCTAGAGATTGGGATGTCACTCATGGGTACTGTGCTTTCTTAGCATGCACAAGGCCCTGGGTTTGGTATTCTTGTAGTGTGACAATTTTCCCCTCATGGCTAACACTGTCACCTTGGACTAGAGATGACTGTGATTGGGAAATGATGTTAACTACAATACAGAGGTAACTAAGTCCATGGTAATAGTAATGGACACTCACTAGCAAAAGAGGATGAAGAAGGGTCATAGGATTCCCACTTAGGATTCCAGTTGTCACTCTATTATGACCTCTTCCAGTTAAAAATAATTTAGGGTGATACTGGAGTGTCTAGGAAGTGAAAGGGTAAGCTGAAATGGGGCATCCATGATGCTCCTTCCATAAGGTCGTCATCCATGATAGGGTGGGGCTTTGTGGTGATGCAGCCGTTTGCGGGCCACCCACACTTCTGTAAATAGCCCCTTATCTGGAATCCTTTAAGCAAAGCCATGTAAACTAATTCCGTCATCATTTGGGGCTTATTTTGTGATTTATTTCTATTTATGTGTATACGTATTGGATCTCCCAGAGCTGGAGTCACGAGAGGTTGAAAGCCGTCAACATAGGTGGTGGAAACTGAAGTTGGGTCTTCTGAAAGAGCTCATAACCACTGAGTCATCTCTCCAGAGGGACTTTAGGGGAATTCGGGATATCATTCTGACATCAGTGCCCTCTCTGGAATGAGTAAATGTGTGTTCCTGTCCCCTCTGGTAAACTTATGTAACAGATACAGAATCAGAAGGGGAGAGATAAAATATAAGACAGGCTAGGGTCTCGTTACTTTACCATGATTCTTGATAAGCCAACCAAACTTTCCCAATGATAGGGTACTCTAATTTTTAGCATGGATACCAGTGGAATATTCCAGATCCAAACCATAATAGTCAAAAACAAATGGAAGACTCTGCATCTGCGGTAGAATTGGGATCCTTTTCTAAACCTTCTCCTCTGGACCCTCTTTCACACTCTTTCATTCTTCTCCCATCCTTACGGCACTCCCCTTCCCACACAAAATATATTTCAGTGCCCCTGAGCACTTCTCAAGGTCTAGACACAGATGTCTAACGCTTCCCAAGAGGAATCCACTTGTGTCCAGAACTACATACTATGTGGTCAGTGTGTTACTGTCTGTCATCCTTCTGCCTAAGAACGGGGCTCAAGTGCTTATTCAAGCAATATATCCACTCTGACAGATACCCATTTATTCCACGTCTACGGCGGCACAAGGCCAAGGCTACAGGCTGCAAACCCAGCTTATTTTCATTTTCTCCTGACTCCAGCATGTATAAATGACTGTCCCGGGTATGCCAACTCCCTATCTGTTAAGGGGGGCTGATAAGTGCAAGGGAAATGGTTTCGGTCAGTAAAGTGCTTACCAAGCAAGCATGAGGACCTGAATTTGGATCCATAGCACCCACAGAAAAACAAGGCTAGAGAGATGGCTCAGCAGTTAAGAGCACTGGTTGCTCTTCCAAGGGACCTGGGTTGGATTTGGATTCCCAACACTCACATGGTGGCTCACAGCAGTTTGTAACTCTAGTTCCAGGGATCCATCATCCTCTTCTGGCCTCTGCAGACAATGTACACATGTGATGCCCAGAGATAATGCAGATAAAACACTCATACACATAAAATAAGGATAAATAAATCTTAAACACACACACACACACACACTGTGGAGGATCATACACCAAGACAGGCAGATCTCTGGCACTTGCTAGCCAGCCAGTCTGATCAATTGGCCAACTCCAGATTCCATGAGATATCCTATGTCAAATAAATAAATAAATAAATAAATAAATAAATAAATAAATAAATAAGATGGAGAAGTGATTCAGGAAGGTATCTATTATTAAGCTCTGACCTCCACACATATGCATATATGTGCACACATATGTATACACATGAACACTCACATGCATAGAACAGGTGCATACACACATGCGTGAAGGCATGCACACAGAGGTATTTTTAACTGGATGTGATAAGACCTTGGTGGTTGTATTATAGCTTGTCTTTACTTTTAAGATTGATTTTGTGTGTGTGTGCATGGGGAAAGGATGTGAATGTGTATGCGGGTGTCCTTGGAGGGCAGAAGAGTGTGCTGGAGTTCCTGGAGCTGGAGTTGCCTTTGTAGCACTGTGACCGACAAGGAATTGGAGGGAAGAAAGATTTGTTTTGATTCAGAAACTTTGGCTATAGTTCCTTCATGGTAGGATAGCACGGCAGTGGGAACTGGGCACTGCTGGGGATGTCCTTCTGTACACTGTGAATATGTGTTCCTCTCATTGGTTGATAAACAAAGCTGTTTGGTCAATGGTGAGGCAGAATAAGATTAAGTGGTACATTCAAACTGAAGATGGAGACGAAGAAGCATGGAGTCAGGGAGATGCTGCAAGCCACTGCCAGGAGAAGCAAGATGTGAGAGAACAGGTAACACCGTAAAGCCACTTGGCAAAACATAGATTAATAGAAAACGGGTTGAATTAAGTTGTAAGAGCTAGTTAATAAAGAGCCTGAGCCATAGGCCATAGGGTTTGTAATTAATATAAGCCTCTGTGTGTTTACTTGAGGCTGAGTGGTCACAGGACTGGGTGGGACACAGGAAAACTTCCAGCTAACAGGACACACATGTCGCTCAGTCGGGGTACATGAGACTGTTTGCTCACATCTGGAATACCAGGATACATAGGGAGGGATATAGAGAGGGAGAAAAGGGGGGAAGGAGAGGGGGATATCAAACTTCTCAAAATTGAACATTTCTTTCAGGCAATATTGTAGAGATGGAAGGATATCCTCCTACATACAGTTCAAGGACCTGGAGTCTAGAATGTGTGTGTTAGAGACAGGTCTCACTATGCTTTCCAGGCTGGCCTCTAATTCATGATCTTCCTGCCTTGATCTCTCAAGTGTTAGGATTGCAGGTCTGTTTTGTGACACACAGCTATGAACTGTAGTTAACTTTGCTGGCTTTTGAATAATTTATTTCCCCTTCTGACTCTCAGCTTCCTTTTTTGTGGAGGGCTAGAAGGTAAGCCTGGCTTCTGTAGATTCACTGAACCCAGCTGTGGGAGCTGTGTGCTGCCTGACTGTGAATGGGTCTGCTCGAATTTGTGTAACATGGCACTGCCTTTCACCTTACTTTGTAATATAGTGATTATTTTCTTCAGTTCATAAATAAAATATTATTCTTTGTGTTAAAGAGGACCACCTTCTTTCCCCCAAACATCTTCTAACCCATCTAGTTTTAGGGACAGTTTGATTGCACTCAGGGCCACCTCTGCAGAAAACAATTGCATCCAAGCTCCCCAGTATCCCTGCTTCCAAAATTTCCCCCGAGGAATCTTTTTCTGCCATAGAGGAATTTGTGCATCCAGAATTAGATAGGCCGACTGAAGATTCTGTGTCTTTCTGGCTGAATAATTTCAGGGAAAGCCTGAAATACATTCTCAGTTGAGTAGAAATAGGAAAGACACCTTCCAAAGAGCCATGGAAACATCCAGAAGCAAGAGGAAAGTCGATGATTCTGATCTGCTGCCAATCCCAGTGACAGGCAGAGTCAAAGTAACAGAACACATTCCCAGAATGGAGACTGTTTCATTCATTCATTCATTCATTCATCCATTCACTTATTCATTCATTTACTTACGTGTGTGTGTTCATGTATGTGTGTTCGTGTGTGTGTGTGTGTTCATGTGTGTGTTCATCTATGTGTATGTTGATGTGCATGTGTGTATATGTTAGTGTGTGTGTATGTGTGTGTGTGTGCACGTGCCCCAACGCGTGTGCATGAGCATGCATTAGTTTCATTTTCTGTTGTTGTAACAAATATTCTTACAAAAAGCAACTTAAGTAAGAGAGGGTTTCTTTGGTTTACAATTCCTGGCTCCAGTCTGCTATTCTGGACAAATCGAGGCAGGAACTTAAAGCCTCACATTCACAGTCAAGAGCACAGAGAAGAAACACATGGCTTCTGGCTTACTGAGTACTCAGTTTTCTCTACTCTTAGGCTCCAGGGACCAGCCGAGAAAATGAATGGTGTTGCCTACTATAGGCTGGGTCTTCCTTCATCAATTAGCGATTAAGACAAGACCCCCAAAAGCCCATAGGACAAACGGATCTGTATAATCCCTCGTTAAGAGCCTTTTCCCAGCTAAATTGAGGTTAAGTTGACAGTGAGAACTAAAAACACAGGTGTTATCCTTGCGAATGCTGAGATAGTCTTCTGAGATAGTCTTTCATTGGCCTGGAGCTCCCCGAGTAGACTAGGCTGACTGGCCAGAGAGCCCCAGAGATCCTCCTGTTCCTGCTCCCAGGTGCTGGGATTATAGTCACGCACCGTGATGCTTGTTTTTATTTTTTCCCCCTGGGGACTGGATGCAGATCCTTGTGCTTACAAGGCAAGCACTTTGTTGATGGAGGTATTTCCCAAGCCCAGCGATAGAGTTTCCAAGAAACATTTGAGGGATCTCTGGTAGTATATCTTGGTAGTGTCTTAATTATCTGTACCTCCACCATAACCACCCTACATACTTGCAACATTAAATAGTGATCATGTATTATTGCCTCTTGTGATCCTCAGCTCAACAGCACATCTCTCACTTGGGGCCCCAGCAGCTGCCTGCTGACTCTTTGTTGTGAGTTGGGATCTCAGTCCCACTGTTAGCCAGAAACAACATGAATGTGCAAATATCTGTTCTTGTTGCTATGGGAAAACACTTGATAAAAGAAACTTAAGGGTTGAAAATTTTGTTTCGCTCATGTTCAAGGATACAGTCCATCATGGTGGGGAAGTCCTGGCAGCTGGAGCATAAGGTGGCTAGTCATATCTGTGTCCACCATCAGGAAGCAGAGAGATTTGAATGCTGGTGCTCAGTTGACTTTCTCCTTTTTGTTCAATTCAAGACCTACCCCTGAAGTTGTAGTTGGTTTTTTTACTCTTTGCTCTTAACTCTCTAGGGACATGCCACTCAGCTCCCAAATAAATGCATGGAGACTTATTTTTACTTATGAGTGCCCAGCCTTAGCTTGGCTTGTTTCTAGCTAGCTTTTCTTAACATATTATCCTGTCTACCTTTTGCCTCTGGGCTTTTACCTTTCTCTATTCTGTATGTCTTTCTTTACTCCTTACTCCTTTGTTGGCTGGGTGGCTGAGTGGCGGCCCCTGGTTTCCTCCTCTCCTTCGCCTTTTCTCCTTGCTCATCCCCCTTCTTCTATTTATTCTCTCTGCCTAGCAGCCCCACCTATCCCTCTCCTGCCTAGCTATTGGCCTTTCAGCTCTCTATAGACCAACCAGGTGTTTTAGGCAGGCAAATTAACACAGCTTCACAGAGTTTAACAAATGCAACAAAAAAGAAGGCAACACATCTTTGCATCAAATATTCCACAGCATGAATGAGTGTAACACATCTTAAAATAATATTCCACAACAGGGGTTGTTGATGCCCATATTTAAAATAGATCTTTCCTCTCAGTTAAACCTCTCTCAAAACCCCCTTGAACACACCCAGAGGTGTTAACTCCTAGATGATTCCAAATCTAATGAAGTCAATCAAGATAAATCAACACAGTGGCTTATCTCCATATGACCTGAGATCTGGCACAGTGCCTGGACACAGAGCAAAGGTTCCAAGTGTCCAGTCTGGTACTGGTGTTGCCTTGTATGACCACTTCCTGAATGTCACACAGCTTCACTTCTGCCATTTTGTTTTTGTGATAAAGGAATAACTCTAAGTTGTGCATGGTGGTCCATGCCTGGAATGTGAACACTCAGGAGGCAGGGAAGGGAGGATCACAAGTTCAAGGTCATTCTTGGCTACATAGTGAATTCATGGCCAGCCTGGCTACATGAGATGCCATTTCAAAATAAAGCAAACCAGACATAGGACCACTCTAAAACTCTTCCATATTACAGAGGCAGGGGGGTTAGGCTTGATGGATGAAATGTCAGCAAACTTAAATATATATTTTAAGACCACAATAGGAAAAAGAAGTGTCTCGCCACATAGATGAGACATTGTCTGTTGGAGATGGTATGAGCTGTCGACAGCCATCTTGGCCTACAAGAGAAGAAAAAAGTGATACATATATCATCAGGTATGGGTGAGGGCTCGTCAGGTATTGTGTTTGAAAATTATTGTCTCCTCCAGGACCATGTCTTTCAGTACTTAGCTGGTGGGTCTGTTTGGGAAGATTAGGGGACCTTTAAGAGGTGGTGCCTTGCTGGAGGAAGTGCTACACTTGAAAGAGGCTTTGAGGTTTTAGAACTTCAGCCCACTTCCTGTTCCCCTTCTCCGTTTCCTGTGCATGGACGAAATGTGACCAGCTGATGGCACACTCATCCTTCATGCTTTCCCCACCACAACAGGCTTTACACTTTGGAAATAGCGAATCAAAATACACTCTTTTTCCCCAAGAGTGGTTTCTTTCAACTCTTGGAGTGACTTCAGCATTTCTGGTTAACTAAGTAGCTTTGTTTCTCCATAAATCTCAGGCTATGAGAGGGGAAACCATGAATGTGGATAGTCTCCTGCACATACGTTATGCAAGACCTGGTTATATTTCTTAGAGAAATCAATGAGATCGATGAATGTTACACTGTGACCAGAACATTGCCAATGTTATTTAGCATTATAGGGGTTCCATGGAGACACAGGCAGACTGATAATTAGAAGGCCTCCTGTTCTGTTAGAATATCTCATCTACCCAATGATTCATGGGGGTGTCTGTCGGCAGCAGTAAGAAGGAATGGTTTTACAATAAACGTTTTTCCTATATGTGGAAACTGGGACTGAGGATGTAACTCAGTGGTAGAGCACTTGCCTAGAATCCTCCAGTAAAACACTGAAGTATGGCTCAGCTGTAGGTCATCTGCCTAGAATCCCCAAGGACGATGTTGGGTCCCCTAGAACTGGAGTTACATATGACTGTGAGCCACCACGTTGGTGATAGGAATCAAACCCGGGTCCTCTGGAAAAACTACAACTCCTGAGCCATCTCTCCAGCTCCCAGTAATGTGGATGTTTTAATTTCTCCTTGTACTAAAGCTACTTGCCTTTAAAAAACAACTGTATACATCAGGTTTACACATTAATGGGATTGATATGGATAGAAACCATGATTATTATTCCACCTGTATTGTAATTTTAACACAGTCTATTCCTCTTGTCCTCCAACTCTTCTCATGTTACATGAAATTCCAATTGCATCCTTAAGCCTTCAGGTCAGTCTAAGGAAAGAAAATGTTCCCCAGTCATTTCAAAGGTCAAACAAAAGAAACAAGAGATAATAAAGAATGCTATTTTGCCAAGTGTTTTAAACAATCCAGTCTGATACCATATCCAAACTCTAATTATCATCCTCTCAATTTTTTTTTCTTCCCAGACTCGGTTGGTCGAGTGTTTGTCTAGCATGCAAGAAGCTCTAGTTCCAGTGCCACCGCTGCATAAATCGAGGGTGGTGGTGCATGCCTGTGATCCCAGCAATGGGGAAGTGGAGGCATGCTTGGCTATATAAGTTGGAAACCAGCCTGAGCTACATGAGATCCTGCATCAATAAAACAAGAGTAAAAACAGAGTGGGATGGATGGATAGTTCAGCAGTGAAGGTCCATTTCTGCTGGCGGTGGCTGGGAGAGCACAAGCCTGTCTCCTCAACTCAGGCCTAAGTGAGGTAGATGCATGGCTCCCATGTTATCCAGAGCTACATGGGACCCCCTCGGGTGATTATCCTGCAGTCCCACTCTTCTGACCTTACCTATTGAGAATGGAGACACAACATTCTTGTAGGCTGACAACTGTCTCCCAAGAACCCCTTCCTGGGACTCTTAACCCATGGCA
The DNA here is from genome assembly GCF_007827085.1 of Peromyscus californicus insignis. Taxonomy (NCBI): domain Eukaryota; kingdom Metazoa; phylum Chordata; class Mammalia; order Rodentia; family Cricetidae; genus Peromyscus; species Peromyscus californicus. The sequence continues at coordinate 23,766,976 of NW_026294540.1, forward strand.
GCTTCCGTTGCAGGACTAATGGTGGGGGCAGCAGCTTCACCGTCCCTTCACGTTCCTGACTGTGGTCTCGGATCTTAATTTACAATGTTTGGGTCCTGGGGAAACAGCTTAGCCAATAAAGGGCTTGCCGTGCAAGCGCAAGGACCCGAGTTGGTTCCTCAGAACCTACGTAAGATAGTTCATGTGTGTTGGTACACCCTTGTAATCTCAGAGCTGGGGAGCTAGAGATGGGCAGATAGTGCTTAATAGACAGCCAGCCTAGACTATTTGGGGGAATCCCAGGCCATTGAGAGACCCTGTCTCCAGGAACAGGATGATAGTATCTGAAGAATAACAGCATCTGAGGTTGACTTCTGTCTTGCACATACAGGAACACATGCGTACAAATACACACACCCCAAATGTGGTCCTATACAAGCTGTTTGTATTCCTAGTGCATCCCATTGTTTCTTCATAGTCTTTTCCCAAACTCTGAGCAGCTGAGTGACATCTGCTGAAACCCATTTTCTTTTCTTTAAAACTTTATTTTAGTGGAAATATTATCTAGGAAGCAAGAGAAAGAAGCTAGCACCAATGGAGCATTGATGAGCTTCTGAAAGGGAGAGATTGGGCTGCGAAGATGGCTCTGTCTGGATGGACTTGCCACCCAAACTCGAGGACCTGAGTGTGATGCCCAGAGTCTAAATACCAAGATCTGGATGCAACGGCATTCACTTGTAATCCTAGTACTGGGGAGATAGAGGCATGAGGATCCCTGGGGCTCATTGGCCAGCCAATCTAGCTGAAGGTATGAACTCCAGGCCAATAAGAGACCCTGCCTCTTTTTTAACTACTAGTTATTCTCTATCCTTGAGTATTTCATACATATATGCAACGAATTATGAGCATATCTTTCCCCATTTCCCCTCCAACTCAATACATCCCCCTCTCAATGCCTTGCCTTCTTCTTTTGCATAGCCCAGTAAATCTAATTAATGCTGCCCATACATGCATGAGTGTGGGGTCATCCACTAGTGCATAGAAAACCTATCAATGGCCATACCTTCGGAAAGAACAGTAAAGGGTGGGGCCTGAAGAGCACCTACTTCATCAATGTTAGAATTCTGACTGGCTTGATCTTGTGTATATCGTATGCAGGTAACCATAACTGCTGTGACGTCATAATACAATGGCCACTTCATTTGTAAAAGACATTTCACAGCGCCCTTCCCATTCCACCTCCTCCTCTGTGATGGTCCCTCAGCCCTGGTGAGTAGGGTGGAGGGTGACAATGATATCCAGTTTAGAGCTAAGTATTCAATAGAAAGCTTATCTCCAAAAACAAGGTGGCCAGCAACCAGGGAAGACACCCATCACCACATAGACACATGCATACACATGTAAAAATGGTTGCACACCCATAAATGTAGGTCTATTAATGAAGCACACCTATTTGCTTCAAGCCCCCAGGAAAACCATGTTCTGGGTTTATCATCTTAATCATCTAGAGATGGTGTCAGCCCTTAGCAGGGCACATCTAGCCTCCCGGGGTCTAGCACTCCAAGCGATCAAGTACTGGTAAAATCTGCAGTTTGTGCTTGTAGGTAGACCATGGGCCAGTCCTCTTCTACCTGCCCCACAGCTGAGCTACTGTAGCAGTCTCCGTCATTACGAATGTTAAATTACTTTTAAGTCCATATCCGAGATTCTCTTCTCTTGCCAAATGAATTCTAACAAGAGAAAAACTTACATTGAGTATCCCATGGGTATAAGTGGAAATTCAAAAAAAAAATTGAAAATCCTCTGGGCAGCTCTCCGAGAGGATATTATTTTTTAAATGCCTTTAATAAGGAGATATTTGGAGACTGCAATCTGGAAACCAAGGTCCAATCTTAGGGTTGGCAACAGGCAGGCAGACAGTGAATCAAGTTGTTAAACAACTTCTAATGAGCATGGAAGACAAGCAGCTGGCGGCGTACACGGTGTGGAAACACCATCCTGGCCCAGCTATAGAAATTGTTACACCTTTATTGGATTTCAACCAAAAGTCAAGAGCTAGACCATAGACCAACAGTTGCTAGGAGACATGCCAGGGTCAATAGAGCACCAGTCCCTCTCTACCCACCCAGCCGTAACATCTTTGCCGAGGAAGTGGGGGTTCAGATGCAATGATTGATCTTAGAATATTTTTTCCTCCTCTTGCGAACAGAGCCAGCCAACGAGTTTAGCCATTTCTATTAGATTAGGAGTCAGGAAATGAGAAAAGCCTTGCCTCACAAGGGAGCTATCATGAGGTCACATGCCTGACTGGAAGACACACGGGGAAATAACCAGGACTGTTTTGTCGGGAGCAAGGGAAACCAAATAAATGGTCACCTTTATGAGCTCTCTGCTCCTCCTGTGACCTCTTCCTTACCGTCGCCCTCTGGCCACCCTCAACTTCCAAAACTGTTCTCTACACATTAGAATCATTCTGTAGTAGGATCACTCTAGGACAGAATGGGAAACATTGCAACGGGCTTGCTCCGTGGACACAAGCTTTTGTTGTGCAAGCATGAGGACCTGAGTTTTGATCCCAGCACCTGTCTAAAAAGCTGAGCGTGGCAGGCAGGGTCCACCTGGAACCCCGGGGCTGTGTGAGGCAGAGATAAAAGGACTCTTAGGGCTTACTGGCTGACAACTTAATTCCAGGTTCAGTGGGAGACTCTGGATAGGAGAGGGTGGAGGATGATAGAGCAGGATGTCTGACATCCTCTCAGGCATCTCAGGCTCATACATGCATACACTTTCAGTGCACACATTAAATGCCACTCACATGTACCACACATACCCATCATCCATCCACACACATACCACCTCTATATACATACTACCCCTACAAACACACTACTTCTCCACACACACCCCGCCCCCACATACACACACCACTCCTATACACACACACACCACTGCTACACACGTACATACCACTGCTATACGCTTACACCACTCCTCCACACAAATGCAACTCCTAGGCGCACGTACACACATGCACACACACACACACACACACACACACACACACACACACACACACACACACCACTCCTATACATATACACCACTCCTAAACACACACACCATGCCTTCACACACATACACACCACTTCTCCATATACACCTTAGCCCTACATGCACCACACCACTCCTATACACACACATCACTCCTATACACACACAACACCCCTATGCACATATACACTACCTAGGCACACTTACACTACTCCTACACACACATGCCACCCCTACATACACACACACAATCACACTTGACGAATGACTAAGTTGAACAAAGCAATCACAGGATCTACCATAGTAAAACTTAGAGATTCTCTATGCTTCTAGAGATGTTATAGATTTCTCTCTCTGTCTCTCTCTGTGTGTCTCTCTTTCTCTCTGTCTGTCTGTCTGTGTGTGCATGTGCCTTATATGTCCAGAAAAGGGAGTCCGAGCCCCTGGAGCAGGAGTTATTTGCAACTGTGAGCTATCTGACTTGGATGTGGGGAACCCAACTCAGGTCCTCTGCAAAAGCAGTACGCAAGGCAACAAGTTGGGCGGGGGCGGGGGGCGCACACCTTTAATCTCAGCACTCTACAGGCAGAGGCAGGAGGATCTCTGTGAGTCTGAGGCCAGCCTGGTCCACAAAGAAAGTTCCAGGACAACCAAACACACACACACACACACACACACACACACACACACACACACACACACACACACAAATAACACCCTCTCTCATAAAAACAAAACAAACAAAAAGGCAGTAAGCAATCTTAAGCACTGAGCTATTTACTTCAACCCCATCTAGACACATTTCAGAAGACACTTTCTAGATGATTTTTTTTTTTTTTGCCATTCATCAATGCCCTGTGCAACCTATAGGCTACCCATACATCTTTTAAAACACGAATTCATAACTGAACTAATTTGGCTCATGAAGAACAAGGAAACCTTTTACACTTCTGAAGTATCAGAACGAAAACCCCTGTTGGAGAGATGAGGGAGGGAAGGAAGGAAGATTCAGATTCGGAGGAGGAAGAGGGGAAAGGAGAAAAGGGGAGAGGAAGAGAGGGAAGGAGGGAAGGAGAGAAAGAATCTTGAGTACCAATCAGTTCTCGTTTTAATATTTGTGAAGTCAACATTCAGGCCTAAAAAAACAACAGGGTGTTATGTAGCCCAGATTTGTCTCAGACTCTTGCTGTAGCCAAGGAAGACCTTGAACTTCTGATCCTCCTGTTTCCAGCTCTCTGATGCAGGGATTACAGGTGTGAGGCACTTCACCTGGCGTATGGATTGCGAGAGGTTGAATCCATGGCCTCTACATGTTAGGTGAGTGCTCTGCTGAGCTAAAGGCTCAGCCTAAGAAGAATAAAATGCAGTCTAAGAATCAACCCTTGGGAAAAGAGAGATGCCTCAGCGGTTAAGAGCACTGGCTGCTCTTCCAGAGGACCTGAGTTCAATTCCCATGTGAAATGGCAGTTCACAACCATCTGTAACTGCAGTTCCAGGGGCTCCAAAATCCTCTTCTAGCTCTGAGGGCACCAGGCACATTGGTGGTGAGCAGTCATACATGCAGGCAAAACCCCTACATATAGTATTAAAATTTTAAATTAAAAATAGTCAATTTTTGTTCATCATAATTATGAAAACATTAGATTGTTTTTTAGAAATTGGCAGGTGGCTATGCATCATCTCCTTGCATATATCTGATGATAGAAGTCACTACTTTCTAGAAATCCCCTAGAAAGATCACTAATCCAAAGATCCATCTCTAAACAGGAAAGGGGTCTATATCCCTACATTCAGGACTGTTGGACTGTGCCAGAAACTTGATGTAGTAATTTCATATTTGATCCACTCCCTGAGGTGTATTAGATGACTTTATTGCACATAATAGATGCTCCATAAATATGTGCTTCAGCGATAAATTCAATAGTTCTGCTTGTCACCCGGAGGCACCATGGGTAATTTTCACATAATTGACCATTTGTGTTAGGATATTTGAAACATGAATTAGGTCAATCTGGGAACTTTTTACTTGCATTCAACTTCCTTAATGTGTGTGTGTGTGTGTGTGTGTGTGTGTGTGTGTGTGTGTGTGTGTGTGTGTTTAGGTCAGAGGTGGAAGTTGGGCATCTTCCTCTAATTTGGCTAGATAGGCTAGTCAATGAGCTCCAAGGATGTACCCACTTCCAGACCTTCCCAGCAGCTGCAGTTACAGACATATACCAGTGTACTCAGCCCTTCATTTTGATTTAAAAAATCGAAACAAAAACCATGGGCTCATTCTATAACCCAGGCTGGTCTGGACTCACTGCATAACCCAGGATGGATTTAAGCTAATGATAATTCTACTGCCTCAGCCTCCCTCAGTTCCCAGAACCCACATCAGGAGACTGACAAACAGCCTGTGACTTCAGTTCCAAAATCTAATGTCCTTTTCTGTTCCGATCTTCTTGGATACCTGCACTCACATACATATACCCACACATGAGCACACACACACACATACACACACACACACACACACACACACACACACACACACACGCACAAAAGTAAAATGAATCATCTTTAAAAGAGAAAGCAACATTCTTTGACTTAAGAGATCCTAAATTTTCAAAGGAGGATGCTACTAAGGCCCGCAGTGTAACTGCAGGGATGCATACAAAGTGCCACATGAGAGTGAAAAGCAGAGACTATTTTTCCACAGGGCTGAGAAGGTTGTTCAGGTGGTAAAGTATTTGCTGTGCAAGCACAGGGACCTGCGTTCAAATCCCGTATCCATGTAGAAAGTGTATCGGGTACGGTGGTGCATGCTCATAATTCCAACACTGGAGAGGCAGAAACTAGTGATTCCCTGGGACTCATGGGCTCATCCTAGATCAACCAGTAAGTTCCAAGCCAATAAGAAACTCTGTCTCAAAAGCAAAACAACAAACAAAGAAAAACCCAAGATGAATGGAGCCTGAGGAACAATGACTAGGGGTTGACCACTAGCATTCACATGCACATATGCACACACACAGACACACAAACACACGAGAGAGAAAGAGAGAGAGCGGGGGCGGGGGGGGATTTAACAGGCACAGAATCAACCAAGTACCTTGTGGTGAGGATATTGCAATTAAAACAACAGGCATGCTCATCCCCTAGCCTATTCCAGACTGGATATAAAATGTCCTCAGAGGCTCATGTGTTGGAGGCTGGCTCCCCAGCTGGTGGTGCCATTGAGAGGCAATTGGATCTTGAGGGTACTAATCTCACCCATGAATTCATCTTCAGAGCCCATTCAGCCAGGGACTCATCAATGGATTAAACCATTGATGAAATTAAAGCCTTCATGATCCCATCACCTCTCAAGAGCTCCACCATCAGGGGACCCAGCCTTCAACACATGAGTCTTTGGTGGGGAGCTCTTGACATCCAATCTCTAACAAAATAGTAAGAGATTTCCTATTAGCCTCCCCTGGGCATCTAATTCCCTAAAATCACAAGTGTGTCTTATATCTCTGACATTATCTTCCATGTGAATTTGTCGAAGTGTTGTTTAAAAATATCCACACAAACACACACCAAAGAGCTGGTTTTTTGTTTTGTTTTGCTTCTGTGCTATTTAACAGTACAGTCTTTTCATTTACTGAAGTGTAGGAAAGGAATTTTTTTCCTCTCCCTCTCTCAAATGGAAAATGCCTCTCCACAAATCAAGGGCATTCTTGCTACTTGAAAACAGTTTCAGGTGTACCGCCCCCCAACCCCTACACAAAGGATTCACAAGTTAATAAGTTTTGCAGCAGACATAATCCACCCCAGCAGGGGGGGGAGTCCTCCATAATCCTTTGCAAGAGGTGTTGGCTGCTGACTTCAGAAATGCTGCTCTTCTATGGGGTTGGACAGAGAGAGACATTGGGTCAGGCTCCCTGATGCTGGTGGAAAGGGAGCAGAGAGTCTCTTGTGGGGTCAAAAAGCAGCTGACAACTCCCAGGAAAACTGGGATTCCAGAGGGCATGAGAAGTCAAAGGGGGATGTAGCCTAAGGAGGATGAGATGAAGCAGGCTGTGTTCTTCAAATTTAGCCAGTGATGGAGTACCAAATCCTACCAAGTCAGATTTGCCTAGATACCTGGTAGGGCCAGAATCAGAACTAGACCAAGGAGGTCATACAGCAGGTCATACTTAAGAGAGGAGCAGAGAATAGCAAAATAAATGTAGCAGGATGGTGAATACTTAACACATATGTAGTTATAAACTTCTAAGCTAAAACTCAGTGGGTGAGGTAGGAATATGTCAATGCCAAAAGGCCCACTTAGGGACAGGGACAGAATATACATATGTGGCTCCTGAGGCTCAAATCAAAATATCGACACAAACATTAGATACTTTGGTCTACAAGGCTACATGGGAAGAAGTGGGTTGTTGAAAGATAGCCTATCCTAGGAAGGTTTAGTTTAAGGACAAACAGGATGCCATGGCTTATGATGGCCTCATCACAGCTTCTCTTCACAACTGTATCAAGCTTTTTGATACTGTATTCCCTTTTTTTCTTCCTATTTCCCTCTGGTGTTGCACCATGAGCCTTTGCTACCTAATAAAACACTCCCGTGTTCATGTATTAAACCAGTCACAATTCTACATGCTGATTGAAAAGTGATCCATGTCTTAATCTATCCCACCACCCATCCTGTCATCTATCCATCCATCAACCCATCCATTCACACAGCCATCTAGCCATCTCTGATGGTTAATCTTCATTATCAGCTTGACTGCTCTGATAGATGCGAAGGAGATGGTGTGTCTTATGTGGGTTTTTCCAGAGAGGCTTAGATTATGGAGGCTGCGACACAGTGAATGGATTAATCCCTCACTGGATTGTAATATGGTGGCATGGTTGACATTAGGTGGGTCCTAATTGGAGGAAGCAAGTGCATGCATCATGGGGGTTGTAGCTTGCCCTCGGCCTTTCTTGTTTGTCTCTCTTCTGTGATTCCTGCCTGCCAAGATGTGAGCTACTGTGTTTTGCCATCCACTGCCCACCATGATGGACTGTCACTACTCAGACAGTGAGCCGAAACAAATTAAAAACATTTCTCTCCTGAAGTTGCTACTGTCAGGTATTTGATCACAGTGATAAAAATAACAAAAGTAACTAGCATCCTATCCATTTACCCATTGTTTTAGCCAGTGTTTTCTATTGCTGTGATGAAACACTATGACCAAAAAGCAAGTTGGGGAGGGAAGGGTTTATTTGGCTGACACTTTGATACCACTGTTCATCCTCAAAGGAAATCAGGATGGGAACTCAAGCAGAGCAGGAACCTGAAGGCAGGAGCTGATGCAGAGGCCATGGAGGGATGCTGCTTACTGGCTTGCTCCTCATGGCTTGTTCAGCCTGCTTTCTTATAGAACCCAGGACCACCAGCCTAGGTCTTCTCCCATTGATCACTAATTAAGAAAATACCTTACAGCTGGATCCTTTTTGTTTGTTTGTTTTTGTTTTTGTTTTTTTTGAGACAGGGTTTCTCTCTGTAGTTTTGGTGCCTCTCTCTGTAGACCAGGCTGGCCTCGAACTCACAGAGATCCACCTGGCTCTGCCTCCCGAGTGCTGAGATTAAAGGTGTGTGCCACCACTGCCCGGCATCTACCTTGTTTTTTGAGCCAAAGTCTCACTCTGAACCTGAGGTCACTGATTTGATTAGGCTGGCTAAGGACTCAGGGATGGTCCTGTCTCCACATCTCTGGTGCTGGTCTCAGAAGTACATAAATCTACACACTGTCTTTTACATGGATTCTAGAGCTGGACACCAGGACTCACACGGGCACAACAGGCGTTCTACAGACCTGGGTACCTTGACAACCCTAAGGACATGCGGATGCCCCATTCTACCAGGGGAATCTCAGGAGGTTCTCCTCAGGAACCAGGCTTCACTTTTTTACCCACCCTGCTGGCTTCCCTCAACCATCAATAAGTGACAGACAGTTTGCCCAAGGGTCCGGGGGGGAGATTGGTACCCAGCAAATGAGCCCTGCTTAGACTCAGTCTTCAGGAAATGCATACATGATGTATGAGTTATTTGGAACACAGTACTGATCCACATGGCTCTAAATGAGTGCCACATGGGCCTTGTCACAGCCAACATGGGACCCTGTAGACTCTATTCTTGTTATCAAAAGAGGGGGATGAAAATGAGTTTTAGGACAAAAAATGTTAGGAAATCAAGATTACTTTGAAAGAAGTGTGATTTGTCGTTCCTGCCATGGAATGCAAACACCTCTGATTGGGTGTTTGAGGGCTGCACAGGACCTTCTCTCAGTGCTATGAGTGAGGGACTCACCACCGAAAATGCAAAGCCATCTCAGAGAGTGCAGGACTCATTTAGCTTACAGACAAATGCCAACTTCTGTCAGTGTAAGCTCTGATAGAACATGAAGGCCTACTGTGCACTGATAGAACATGAAGGCCTACTGTGCACTGATTGATAGAACATGAAGGCCTACTGTGCACTGATAGAGCATGAAAGCCTACTGTGCTCTGATAGAACATGAAGGCCTACTGTGCTCTGATAGAACATGAAGGCCTACTGTGCACTGATGATAGAACATGAAAGCCTACTAAGCACTGATAGAGCATGAAAGCCTACTGGCCTACTGTGCACTGATAGAACATGAAGGCCTACTGTGTTCTGATAGAACATGAAGGCCTACTGTGCACTGACTGATAGAACATGAAAGCCTACTGTGTACTGATTGATAGAACATGAAGGCCTACTGTGCACTGATAGAACATGAAGGCCTACTGGCCTACTGTGCACTGATAGAACATGAAGGCCTACTGGCCTACTGTGCTCTGATAGAACATGAAGGCCTACTGTGCACTGATAGAACATGAAGAACTACTGTGCACTGATGATCGAACATGAAGGCCTACTATGTGCCACTTTGATATCCACCCTATTGCTGTTGGCTGACTAGAAGTACTCTGAAGAGGCTTCTGCAAGATTCCTCTTCTGCAGTCTGTGGGCAAATTGGGGATTCTCGTGTATGTGTGTGTGTGTGTGTGTGTGTGTGTGTGTGTGTGTGTGTGTGTGCATGTGAGTGTAGGCACATGTGCACCATAATGCATAAGTGGAAACCAGAGGACAATCTCGAGTGTCTGCCCTCTCCTTGTACCTTGGTAAAGGCAGGGTCTCTGATTCCTTATTACTTTTGCCAGGCTGGCCAGTTCACAGGTTCGGCGCGTCTCCTATCATTGTTTCCCACCTTGCCACAGCAGGGCTAGGATGACAGACACACATTGCAGGGTCTGGCTTCCATGTGGGTTATGGGAGCTGAACTCGGGCTCCTCCGTCTTGAGCAACGGCACTTTTCCTGCTGAGTTACCTCCCCAGCCTGAACTGGGAATTCTTCATAACAATTCTGGCATGTCTGCTCATTATCTGCTCAAGTCAGGAGACCCCCTTAAATATCTCTTGCCCCTGTTCTTCCTCATCTGTAAAATTGCAAGTTTAAACATGGTGAATTCAGAGAACAATCCTCAAATGTCTTGCAGTCCCATGACACCCCCGTTAAGGTGGTCCCTTAGTTTGACTCCTCAGGAATCCAGCCTTTCTTCACCACCTAGTCTCTTGGACTTTCGTTGATGCTGTCTTTTGAGATGAGGTCTTACTATGTAGCACAGGCTGGCCTGGAATTTCCTTTATAACCCAAACTTCCCTCAAACTCATAGTGATCCTCCTGCCTCCGTCTCCCTAGTGTGGCGACTACACTCACATAACACTATGCCCGCTAAGTTCACCACTTATTCTGAATGAGAACTTCCTACCTTCTTACTGCATTGGTTGATGGCTTGATAGGCCCAAGGATGATGAACATAGGAATTCTGAGTGGGACAAGACCTCTTGCTGAATGCCAATAGGTGACTCTTCTGATGCAGTTCTAGGAATGGAACTCAAAGCATTGCACATGCTAGACAAGTGCTCTACCACTGAGCCACGCCCCCAGCCCCTCACTGGGGGATTCTAGGCAGGAGCTCTACCACTGAGTCACATCTAAAGCCCCTCACTGGGCGATTCTAGGCAGGGGCTCTACCACTGAGCCACACTCCCAGCCCCTCACTGGGGGGACTCTAGACAGGTATTCTATCACTGATTCACACCCTGAGACCCACAGGTGACTTTTCTAATCTCACTAAATCTCAATGTGGCTAATGCAGCAAAGAAAGCAAAGCCATTGAAGCACAAATGATGGGGCAAATAATGAGCACAGTTCACACCTAACATTAAATTCAGACTTAAATGTATCAAAAGTAGCAAACCAGAATGGAGCCTTATGCACACCTGTCATGCTGGGTCTTGTGGGTGGAATCAGGAGGATCACAAGTTTGAGAGTGGCCTCAGATACATAGCAAGTTCGAGGCCATCTTCAGCTACATAGCTACATGGGAGACTGCTTCCATAAAAAAAAAAAAATACAGCTCAGCTCCAATTTAGATAAAGGGAAGTGTGCTCAGTACTGGGCTGCCGATCAGGGTGCGGTGTGTTTTCTGGTGGCTCTGCCTGGTGAATGACCCTGTCATTGGCTTCCTGTGTCCTTCCTCAGGACGATAAACTCCACTGCAAGCTTCCCACTGCTGGTGCTGCTATTACCAACGAGCTAATTGAGTTTGCCGGCTTTGGAAATGCATCTGAGGAGGGAATGTGGTGACGTAATGCTGTGTTCCTGCCCTCTGAGCTCCCTTCCTGCTATTACCAAGGCCTTATTGATGAGACTGGATGCAGACCCACAACAAAGCCTTTGCGTGGGACCTGTGAGAGTCTATGACAGAGCAGGCTTAGCTTTCCTTTGTTCTCATGGGAGCCTGAGGTGCTCAGATTCAAGTTCAGCAGGGAAACTCCAAAAAGCAGGTAGAGAAGATCCTTGGGGGTCACTGAAGAAGGAACAGCAGACAGAGAATGCCGGAAGCATAAAGACTCCGGCAGTCCCACAGCCCACTTATAAAATAATCACTCAGACACTTATATTACAAACTGTATGGCCGTGGCAGGCTTCTTGCTATCTAATTCTTCTATCTTAAATTTCTGTAAATCTATACCTTGCCACATGGCTCGTGGCTTACCGGTATCCTTACGTCTTGTTTCTCATCATGGCGACTCGCAGTGTCTCCTGACTCAGCCTTACACTTTCCAGCATTCTCCTCTCTGCTTGGCCCGCCTATACTATCCTTCCTGCCTGGCTACTGGCCAATCAGCATTTTATTTATCAATCAATCATAGCAACACATTTTCACAGCATCAGAACATCCCACAGCAAACACCAATTATGACTAGAGGCAAAATGAGGCAAGACAAGGTCAGAGTAACAATGCATCAAACACTGATCTGTGTGGAGGGAGGGAGGCAGAGCTCCTTTAAAGTTGAAGAATGAAGAGGCAGAGGCAGTATACTGCCCACTACTGAGCAGAGCCATGTAGGAAAATCCATCTGGGCTGCTACCTAAGGAAGATTTAGAAAACAGACCAGCCAATACACCTGTTTCCTGTTAAATGAAACCTTGCTTCCTATAGGTAGGATCCTTAATATTTGGGAGTAAAGAAATTTGTAAGTCTCAGGAAGTAAACAAATTTTACAGGATTCACAAGGCCTACCTAAGGTTATACAAGTAGTCACAATGACTGAGATTGGAAGACTCCCCCCATCAGTCCAGCTGCCTGCAAGATACATAGAGAGCTCCAGGGATGTAGCTCCCATGAGTCACCCATGTTTAGCTAGACTCTTCAGTAATTTAGCCAGCCACCTTTTGAGTCATTCTCCCATAAGCAGCCTCTCATCCACATACACATGTAAGTAACCTTAATAAGCTCACTAAGCTAGACTTGAGTGGACAGTTTCTTTGGTCTGTCCTTGGGGTCCTATCTGGCGTCAATGGACATCTGTTCACATCTCCCAGGGAAAAATCATACAACCACCAATGGGAGTTCATTGAGCTACATTCTATGGCTGGGTCTGGGCTATGGGAAACTAGGCAAGCTACTCAGGCCTTCTCCTTCTATTGGTGATAGTGGATGAGTTCTGAAGGCAGACATGTGAACTGACAGAATAGAATGAGAATTCAAGGACAAAATCCTTCAGTGTTGAATAGGATACCACGACCATGACCAGCTTGGCTTAGAAGATTGACTTCTACGCAGCACCAAGGCAGGCAAGCACAGGAGAAGTTCAGTGCTCTGGTACACCATATGGTTTGATTTATGCACACACACACACACACACACACACACACACACACACACACACACCCCTTGTAATAATGTACTTGACATCCCAGTACCTCCACCTGCACATGCTATCAACACACAGCCCTCTCCAGACAATGCAACTAGCAACCAGAGAACCCCTGGACCACTCGCTTGCATTGGATGCAAACATTCCCATCTCTGAACAAAGGTACTTGTTTTCCCACCCATAGTAAGAATCAAATTCCAACAGTTTCTATTCAACTGTATTCCCAATGCATCATGTATGAAGAAGAGCTAATGCAGCCTAAACTGGTTTGGGATGCATGAGCAGTAAGACAAAATTGTGTCCTCTTCTGAACTTTTAGGAGAAAGCCCTTATTTATCATCTTATGTTTATGCATAATTGGCTGTGCATATGATTAAAATCAAGTGAACTAAGGAAAGGGAGCATGCACAGTAGCATAACGATTACATAACCTGATCTATCAATCAAAATAGGGAACCACCCAAACCACGCCCCTTAGTAACCAGTTCCTCCTTTACTTGGATCTCATAAAAGGAAGCCCTAAGTAATAATGGAGGCCCTTAGATAGCCTCACTCATGTGAACCACTGACAATTTTGACAATTTATCCCTCTCTACTCTGCACTCACACTTTGCTCTGAATAAAGTTGTCTAGTATTTGTAAGTCCATGTGAGCCCTCATTTTCAATTCTTTAACTAGGAGATGAAGAACCTAGACACACTCTGGGGATTAGTGACATAAGGAGCAAGAGTGATTTCTTCCTAGTTTCCTCTTTCTGGCTTCCAAACTCATCATGTGATCTCTTCCTTTCCCATGCTGCAGCTGTGATGCCATCTCCCATGATGCCATCTCCCATGATGCAATGCAGCTGATGAGACTCTCCTCAGAGGAGAAAGGACCAGGCATGTCAGACCTTTTGACATCAGATTGTGACGTCATCTCCAGAGTTTACCCTTGAGACACACTCAATCAAATTACAAAAAAAATAAGGGAGAGCCTGTCAAATGTGAGCAGCATGGGATGTATATGTGTGTAGATGTAAATGTTCATGAGTGTGCACATGCCCTTACAAACCACAGCATGCCCTCAGATGTCATTCCTCAGGTACCATTCACTTTATTTTATTTTATTTCATTTCATTTTAAAACAGGGCCTCTCTCTGGCCTGGAACTCTCCAAGTAGGGTAGGCTGGCTGGCCCAAAAATCCCAGGAATTTCCCTGTCCAAGTCCCCAGTGTGGAGACTACAAGCTTGCACCACTGTGTCCAGCTGTTATATGATGCTTTCTAGAGAGACATTACACAGATGTCTGTTACCCCAGACAGGGAACAAGTGGCAGACCAGAGTAACTGAACCAATGAGTTTTTACTGGGGTTACTTCCGAGAGCAGGACTGACTAGAAGGCAGATACAGCACTGAAAGCCTACCCCAGCCTAACGATGGCCTGCAAAAGCTGCAACTGGAGCTCTGCAAGACTTGCATGCTGCCTGAAAAGCTACACTGAGTGTCAAAGTGTCAATTCTCCTCCTCCTCAGTAATCCTAACTGCTTATGTAACCTTGAGGAAAGAAAGAACACTTAATGTCCATCTGGTCAGTTTCAGGGACTTCCTGAACCTCGTATGTTGTTTATTTCCTGAGACTTAGTGAGCCTCCCTCCAGGATGGAATGTTTCCCCTCAGAGGAAAATTCTACATAACACTGGCTTAGTACAGCTTTTTGAAAGCTGTGCCATGGCCACAAAGCCAGAGCTTTCAAATTTTGCTCAAGGTGCTTAAAGCCGAAAGGAGATCCTGTAATAAAGAGAACAGGACCTGGTGACAAGAAGTGATTAGCTACTTCATCTCTGTCTTTGCAGAAAGCCTTCTGATAAAACTCGTAATGAATTATGAATTTCCATTATGAATCCCTTTTCTCTCTCCAAATACAGAGAACAGAGCCTGGATATTTGCCCCAGGGCATCTTTTATCTCTCATCTTGCTCTGTAACTGGCATGCCATAATTAAAGGCGTTTTGTACTGCCTTCTCTTTAGTTGCGTGCTCGGCTCTCCTGCAGCAGTGAGAACCCAGCAGCTGCTTTTCCATACTCAGCAGCACTGTGCAGTTGGCAGAGTTTCATAGTTATTACCTCCTAGGGCAGACATGTTGGTGCATGCTTATAACCCCAACACTGGGAAGGGAGAGATATCTGGATCCCTGGGGCTCACTGGCCAGCCAGCCTTGCCTACTTGGTGAGCTCCAGGACAATGAGAGACCCTGTCTCAAAATATCAAGGCAGATGGTGCCCAAGAAATGACACCAGAGATTGACCTCTATCCCACAGCTCATAACTGCCTGTATCTCCAGCTCCAATGCCCTCTTGCAGGCACCTGAACCTATATGCATATAGACACACAAAAAATACACATAATTTAAAAGAAATAAATCTTAACAAAAATTATTTTCTGAATTTGTAAACGATGATGATATCTATAGCCCTGATGCACTGTGCATGTGTACTCTCCCCTACACACACACACATAGCCGCACACATTCTCACACAAACACTCACCAGCACTCACATCTACACACACGCACTCTCTCTCTCTCTCTCTCTCACATGCACACATTTGCAAGAATTGCAATCATTAGACTATTTCCATCCATTTCACAGCAGTGTTCTCTGTATTATCTAAATTGCCACTTGGCAAAAGGAAGAAAGAAGCCATTGAACTGGGGCCCTGAGAGCCGGGCATAAACACAGGGAAGATGAAAGTCTCATTCGTGAGGCAAGAGGAAAGGGAAAAAAAGTACTTCTTGCTAATGGAAGAGAAATCTCTGTGCAGAGGGAAAAAATAAAAGGCAACGGGAAACAAACGCAAGATGAATGACTTTCATTCTAAAGCAGCGCCCGGGAAACAATGGCGCTAAATGAGATACAATTCCTGACAAGATCGCCTCTCTCTCCAAGGGCTTTCATGGCATTGTGCCTCCTGAGAGTTATGTTTTATCTCCCCCGAAAAGAGCCAGCACGGTTTATTTTATGCGTGGTACCTTGCTTCCCGTCTCGTTGAGATTTAAGTCAGCTCTCTGTAGCGTGCTATCCGCGATCAGCTTTAAAAATCTGGAAAGCCCTGAGTTTGCAAGAATGGATAAAAAAGCAACAACAACAACAACAGCAAAAAGAGCCTTTCCGGTTTGACAGTGATAGATCCCATGGGTCCCCCGGTGATGACATTCCCGCACTGGGAAGAATAAGATGCTCTGATAAGAAGAGGTGTCCTGCCAGCCTCATACCTTTGTGCGCTGGCATTTGTGGGAAAAGGGGGGGGGGGACTGGAAGAGATTGAGCTTCTTCCCCAAATGTGGTAGGAACAACCCTCCCTCCATGTGACACGCAACAAGTTTGGGATGAAAGGGTGTTTAGAGAAACAGTCCCGGAACTCAAGATATTATAACGGAAAAAAGAGGTTGAAGTTGCAGCATGGTGGCGAAGGCCTGTAACCCAGGAGGCTGAGGCAGGAGGCTAAGGAGTTGGAAACCAAACTAGGATACATACTGAGTTCCAGACCAGCCTGGGCTATAGGGTGAAAGTGTGTCTCAAAACAAAAAAAAAAAAAATCAGAAAGGAAGGAAGAGATGGAAGAAGGAGGAGGGGGAAAGGAAGGGAGGAAGAAGGAAGAGAGGGTCAAAGAGTGGAGAAGAGGGAGGGAGGGAATGGAAGAACAAAGGGGGAGGGAGGGAAGGAGGAAGAATGGGAAGGATGGAGAGAGGAAGGGGGAGTCCTGAGACATGAAAGCAATCCCAGGCTTCTCTTTGACCCTCTGTGACCTCCCTAAAACTCAGGCTTTTCCTGGCTAATATGGGCCAAGAGCAGCAAGGCCTGCTACAGAGGGAGTCAATAAGAGCGTGCAAGTAAAATCCACATCCACGGAGCCGGGGCCTGCTGACAGGCCGTAAGCTGTTGTCAATATTATTTTACACCATGCTCTTTTCTACCCGGGTGTTTCTTGGCATCGTTTGTGATTAATACCTTTTTATCTCTAATGAATGAACAATTACAACACAATTAGGCAGAGGGAATTGCATTACTCTCCTGATTAAAAGCCTGGTACCCAAAGGATCGAGTTTGAATTCTGTAGTGTGGCTTCCCATCTGGACCCAGAATCACCTGCCAGTCCCCCTCTCCTCCTGGATCCTGCTCTGTGGAGCTCCCTGCCCAATTGCACCTGCCCACTGAACCCTCAGCATCCCTGAACTTGCCCTGTATCCACAAGGGTAGACACGGCATGTTACTTTCTTCACTTGCAAATGATAGACGGGGGGTATAAGCTGGGGTCCATGTACAAGTTTGTGTCCAATGCACATACTGATTCCTCTACAATGTTGTCCCTTAGTGGCCCCAAGGCTGTGGTGCTTGATCTGTTCCCTGGGCTCACAGCACACTGTAAGCCATTAATTCTCAAAGGTGCAACCTGGACCACCCATAGCTGCAGCGCCTGGAAATTTGTTAAGAGAGAATTATCCTGAGTGACCACAGTCTGGGAGTAAGGATTCTCTGGGTTTCCTTGAGTCCCACCATGGAAGCTGTTTGAACTACTTCCTCCCACCATGAACTTCCACCACGGAAGTAGATCGAGCTACTATAGTCACAGTGTAAAAGGAAGGCAGTTCCCAGTCAACCAAATACATCAGCAGGGACCTCAGAAGTTTCTGCTAGAAGTTTCAGATGTTATCTCCTTTTTAGCTTGTGTGTGGTGGGAAATAGCATCCTGTTAACTTAATAGTTTCGGTGCGTTTTACCAGATAATGGCAAGGTTGTTAGGGTCTGACCTGACAGGTGGCTATGAAGGACAATGAAGAGGGAGAATGAGCAGGTAAGGGTGCTTGTGACCAATCCCGATGCCCTGTGTTTGATCTCCAAGACGCAGATGGTAGGAGAGAACTGACTCCCACAAGTTGTCCTCTGAGTTCCACATGTAAACCATGGCATGCACAAATAAACCAGGCTTAAAAACAATTAATGAGGACACAAAAGATGGCCAAAGACAATTTTGCCTCTCTGCATACAACAGTCTAACCATCTACAGCCACTACATCATAACCAAGCCAATCATTCTACAGAATCTTTAATAGAGATGGATCTGTTGAGGGGGAAGAAAAATACAAAAACAAAACCACGAGAACATTAGACACGCTTACTGCCCTACTAGGATCTAGAAGAGGAAGCAGGAACTGGTAAGGAAATAGTAATTCTTGGCCGAAAAAAAAAAAACAGCATAAGAAACACTTTTATGAGAGAAGATGTGCTCAGTCATTTCTCATACAAGGATGCTTATCAACCCCTTGAGTCCTAGACCTTTGGAAACCCAAGGCCTGTTTTCATGACGTGCTCCTTATCATGGTAGACTCCAAATGACAGCATCATCGCTCATCTTATACACCAATAAGCACACATCAACCCCACCAGTGAAACCATTCCACACCTGTGGCATGTGCTCACCTGGTCCATGGGCTACAGAGGCCACATCATTCTAGTGACCAGCCCCTCTTCAACTGTTGTGATGGTTGAGATTACTAGTAAACTTAATAGGATCTTGAGTCACCTAGGAGTCAAGTCACTGGGTGTGTACATGAAAGGTTAATTGGGTTAATTGAGGTAGGAAGAGACACCCCAAATTTGGGTGGCATCTTTTTATGGGATGAAGTCTAGGACTGAATGAAAAGTAAGAAAAATGAGCTGAGTACCAGCATTCATTTCTGTCTGTTTCCTGGCTGTACCCCAAATGTGACCAGTTACTACAAATTTCTACCACCATGCCTTCCTTGCCTTGATGGATGCCTTCTCAGCCATGGTGGGCTGTACTCTGGAACTTTGAGCTAACATAAATCCTTCCTCCTCAAAGTTTCATTTTTCAGGTATTTTGTCACGGCAATGAGAAAAGTAATTACTATACCGTATGAGGTGGTACCCAATCCAAAGGCTCTGAAATTGTTGTTGCTCTTGTCAACCGTGAATGACGAACTCCTGGGAACAAAAAAACTGTTTCTCAGAAGAGATGATTCAGTGGCTAAGAGCACCTGCTGCTCTACTATAGGACCTGGGTTTGATTTCTAGTACTAAGGTGGCTCACAACCACCTGTAACTCCAGTTCCTGGGGATCTGACACCCTTTTCTGGCCTCCATGAGCACCTACATATATGTGGTACACATACATACATACATACATACACTCTACATGCACACACACATAAAATTTAAAAAATGGTTAAAAATTATGAGTTCTCATTCATTCAGTGTGTTCATACAGTAGAGGGATTTACCAGGCATCATACTGTTAAAGCAGAGGGTATCTCTGCCTAAGAGAAGATCTGAGTTCTACTTGTAATGGGAATTGGCTGCTTAGAGAATCAGAGCTACCTTAGGATAGAAGGCATGGGTACCACATGAAAGAAGCTGATGCATGGGGTGGTGGGATAAAAGGATACACAGACCAAAGGACAGAGAGGAAGAGAAATGGATGGAAGTCCATCCTCCATGTCCATGATCCAAGTTAAAGAGGCTGTGCTGGTTAGTTTTGTTTTTGCTGCTGCAGTTGTTTGCTTGTTTTGGTTTTGTTTTGGTTTTGTCAACTCCACACAACCTAGAGTCATCTGGGGAGGGAGAATCAGCTGAGGAAGGCTCATATCAGGTTGACCTGTGGGCATGTCTTCAGATGATTGTCTTGACTGATGATTGAAGGGGGAGGGCCAAGCCCACTGTGGGTATCACTGTCCCTAGATAATTGTGTCTGGGCTGAATAACAAAGGTAGCTGCACAAGCGTCAGAGAGTGAGCCGTGGATTTCTACCTCAGTTCCTGTTTGAGTCCCTACCCTGACTTCCTTCCATGATGGACTGCGATCTAGAAGTGTAAGCTGAAATAAACCATTGCCTCCCCAAGTTGCTTTTGGTCATAGTGTTTTATCACATCCACCAAAAGCAAAGGAGGACAGAGGCTGAGCAGGGAAGATACAGACCAAGATTTGTGCTGTTCTCAAACTGGGTCAGAGAAGCTTCTTTTTATACTGGGTAGATATTAATGCAAAGATTCATGACTGGTCAAAATGCTGAGTATAAATACCACAGAGTGCTCAGTGGTGGGTGGGTCATCTATATCAACTCCCCCTCCTCTACCAAGCAAGAGGGGGCAGAAAGAACATAAGAGTCTATAGATGGATGAGGAGGAATGCTATGAAACACTGTCGTCTGGACATGGTGTGGCTGTTGCATGTATCAACTCCCAGCAGCTGTGATTTGCTCTAGACCTAAACAACAGCAAGCCAGCCAACATTTCAGCCTGGATAGAGGAGGGGCCCAAGGACCCACTCCAATCAGAGGGGCTATTGACAGTTGATGGCTGCTGAGGGAAATAATTGTCTCCTTTGGGGATGTGGCCTCTGGTAGATTGTCCTTGACTCAGTTAGTACAGATGGCAGTACTAACAGCACTTGGGGGATTATTAATATAAAAATAAAAACATGAGGGAGGCTGAGGGAGTGGGGACACTAAGGAGAGTTGGAAGGAGGTGACGATGGATGGATATGATCATTATACATTGTATGGATGTATAGAACTTTCAAAGAATAAAAAACCATTGTTTTTTAAAGGAGGCTGAGAGGGAGCAGGTGGCTGCATTTAGTTACCTCTCTCTTACCCTTCAGCCTAGCTCGTTGCTGGCACTCAGTGAATAAATGGTTTATTAGATGATCATTGTGCCCCCTTGCTCAAGGGAGTAACAGACAGAAGTAGAGAAGGTCCATATGTAACATCATCAGTGCTCTCTGTTCTTACTAACCTGAATTGTCACTCGGTGTATAGGAGGTGGTGTGGGTGGGTCTGTGACGAGGTAAAAACAAGGACGGTGGGCATGCAGAGCAGTGGTAGTTCATCATGACTGGAGAATTCAGGAAGGAACTACAAATGCAGCAAAGAAGAGGCCAGGCTCAGGCGTACGCTGTGGGGAGGACTTCATCCTGAAAGTGGACTTTGGAATTTCAGGACTAGGTTGGGTGGATGAGAAGCTGGCCCATTCAGTAAGTGCTTGCTGCACAAGCCTGGAGACCTGAGTTCGAGTCCCAGGACCAATGTAAAAAGTTAGGCATGGTGGTGCATACTTGCAATCTCAGCGCTGGGAAGGCAGAGATGGGTCAATCACTCAGACCCACTGGATGACCAGTTTAGCCTACTTGGCAAGCTCCAGGCCAGTAAAAACAAAGTTACTCCTGTCTCCAAAAGACAAAGTTGAGTCTTAAGAGATGGCTCAGCGGGCAAAGGACAACCCTAGCAACCTGAGTTCACTCCCTGGGACCCGTGTAAAGGTAGGAGAGAACTGATTTCACAAGATTGTCCTCGAACTCCCACATGTGGACTGTGGTATATATGCTCTCACATAATAATAATAAATAAAATAAAATTCCAAAACAATGTGGATATCACCCGAAGAACAACACCCAAGGTAGAACTCTGGCCTCCAAAAGTATGCACACACACACACACACACACACACACACACACACACACACACACACACAAAACTGCGGAGACTCATGCACATAAAAAGAAGAATATAGATTTAAAATACTAGGACACGCAATGGCATTTGTCCTCTAAGAAAGTCACAGACATTGTTTGCCAAGAATGGACAGCAGCTTTGGCAACCTCCCTCCTTATCTGGTAATGATGCCTTCTCCCTCCCACATCACAAGCCACCCCCAAGTTCATCATTATCTGCTCCCTTCTCCTTCCCCCACTCAGAGAGAGGAACAAGTTCTTTGAGGTCACAGATGGGTCAGTCACTCAGACCCACTGGATGACCAGTTTAGCCTACTTGGGAAGCTCCAGGCCAGTAAAAACAAAGTTACTCCTGTCTCCAAAAACCAAAGTTGAGTCTTAAGAGATGGCTCAGTGGGCAAAGGACAACCCTAGCAACCTGAATTCACTCTCTGGAACTTGTGTAAAGGAGGAGTTCCTTTCTCTCTCCTTGGAATCAGTCTTCCAAGGAGAGATGGTTCCAGTCAACCTTTGACGTCAGAGTTCCAGGCTCCCTGCCACTGGGACACTAGGACCTCTACCCGGTGCTCTCTGGGTTCCAAAGGCGTTTGGTCTCGGACCTTGGAATTGCATCATGAGATTTCCTGTTTCGAGTCTTTCAGGTTTGTTTGGAGCTATAGCATCAGCATCCCAGGGTCTACAGCTGGCTGGTACCCTCAAATAAAACTTCCATTATCACACAAGCCAATTCCTCTAACAAATCCTCTATCTGTCTATCCCTGTACATATTCATCTATCCATCCTTGTATATATGTATGCATCTCTGTACCCATTCATCCATGTACATGTGCATCTCTTCATCCTTGTCTGTAGATATGGACTATATCTATACATAATATATATTAGTATGTTGTAATTATATTATACTATATTATACATTGTGCATATATATTATGTATATATTCTATATATATATCCATATATGTATGGATCTGTCTATTTATTTACCTGCCCATTCATCCATTCATTCTTTCCTTTTTCCTTTCTACCTTCTGTTTTTCCTCCCTTTATTTTTTCTTTCTTTATTTCCTCCCTTCCATCAGCAAGGAGGTAGGGTTATTGTTTAATATTGTTTTAATCAAGGTCTCATGTGACCCAGGCTACCTTTGAACTGCTGATCCTCCTGAATTCTGGGATTAAAGGTGTGCACCCCATGTCCAGCTCCAAACCTGTGTCCTTTCCATCATAATAGGGACTCTGCAGGGTGCAAATGAGGACTTTCTTCCCCTTTCTGCCATGGCAGTATAGACTGAGAGAAAACAAGACGGCCTTTGAGATTCTTAAGTAGATTCCAAGTATTGTATTTCTGCTTTTAATCCTCCTTGTACAACACCGACTTTTCTAACCAATCACTAAAGTGAATCTCAAGGATTTGCCGGTTATTTATAAAATGTGGCGGGAAGCATCTCAATGTGTGGGTGAGTGAATAAGTATATTAACCAAAAGGGGTCAGGGGCAAGAGGAAAGTTTCCAAACAAGAGGCCACCGTCCAAGTCGGTGACGTAACTTCCAAATGACAAATCAAGGACACCTAAGTAGCTGGGAAGAAATCTCTCCACCCAGTGGAAAGACGTGAGTGCTACAGAACTCCTAACCATGACACACATCACACTCTGAAAGTGGATATAGGCACAGGTGGGATGCACAGGCTGAAAAACTCCAGGAAAAGATTCACATATGCCAGAGGCAGGAATAGAGAGACACCAAGAAGAGCTGCCGTGTTGGAGGTTCTCAGTCGTGAGTCAGTGCCCGTGTGCGTGTATGCGTGTGTGTGTGTGTGTGTGTGTGTGTGTGTGTGTGTGTGTGTGTAAGGGGCATTGTTGAGAAGATAAAGGACCCCTAAAGTTTTTTTAATTGTTCACACACACATACACACTTTCCAGGTCTCTTTCTCAAGAAATATATATATTTCAAAATGACAATGAAGAGTATGAAAGAAACAAGACTGAGAAATGAAACTACAGACTCTAATAGCAGAAGGAGATGATGCTCTGGCCAGGAGGGCAAGGAAAGAAGAATTCATTAGACAGCTGTATTGCAGAGCAGAAGTCATGGGCCCAGACAGGAGCCTCTTGGAAGAGGGATTCCAGCATGCAACAGAGATGTGCACAGACAGTAAACCCATTTATGCAGATGCCAGGACCTGTCAGGACACACAAGGAAAGCTTCTGCTCAGACTGAGAAATGTTTCTGTGCCACTCTGAGATAGCAGTTCTGTGTTGATCCAATGGGATTGATGACATCATGAGAAAAGGAAGAAGCTCTATCTGGTGTCACCTAAGATGACAGGGATTGGAAATGGCTTAGATGGTAAAATGCTTGCCTCATTGCAACTGTAAGGACCTGAGGTTGATGTGCTTTTGGAACCCACATTAAAAGCCTGGGGTGATAGCTTGGGCTGGTAAGTAATGTCACAATGGTGAAATGAGAGGCAGAGATGGGAGGATACCTAGAAGCTCATTGGCCAGCTAGCCTAGTCTACTTGGTGAAGTTCTAGACCAGTGAGAGATCCTGTCTTAAATTAAAAGTAGAAAGGGTTTGAGGAATGACATCTAGGGTCATCCTGTGCCCTCCATATGTAAGTGCACAGAGATACCCCCCCATACACACACGAAGATGATAAATTAATCAACTATGACCCACTCAACCTTTAATGACATGCACTTGTACGTGTGTCTATTGTGGAATACGGTTTTAGACAGCAGTGTTTTAGACATAGCATTATTGCCATGCTTTCATTACCACTGTGAATCACAAACCGATGGTGGTTCCATCAGAGTATAAACAGAGCCAAGAAAGCCTTACTGCCTAGTGACATCATAGTCTTTATAATGTAGTGATGATAGGGAAAAGGGGGTGGGGAAGTGGCGAGGGACACTTTTGTATTCATTAACATGACACATTCCCACTTCAGATGGCAGGAAGGAAACTGCACAGGTGCAGTAACCCAGCATGTGCGGACTAGCAACTGCCCTGAGTTAACTTAAAACTCAGATGTAACCGTGAGGACAAGGAGGGACGTGAGCCTCGCTCATCAGGAGCATAGGAACCCCCCACTATATAGAGAGACGATGATGAGGGGGCAATGTAGGAGGTGACAGGGAAGGATCCACCAACTCCAAGAATTTCAGCGACAAGGCTGGCCAGCTGGCTAAGAGATGAGTCAAAAGTTTGTCATGACTAACTGCGCTTGTTTGGATTCCATAGGCAATGGTTAGTCTTAATTGTCAACTAGCTACAACCTAGAATTGCCTGTCAGGAGAGTCTCAGTGAGGGATTGTCTGGATCAGGTTGGCCATTGAGTGGCAAGGGAGATTGTCTGGATTCCATTCATTGATATGGAAAGATCCAGCCCACTGCAGGAAGTACCATCCCTGAGTTGGGGTCCTGAAATGCAGAGCAGTAGGAAAAGTAAGCTGAGTGGTAGCATGTGGGTTCAATTACCTCTCTACTTTTCTCTATGGATGTAATTAATTGCTTCAAGTTCCTACCTTGACTTTCCTGCAACCTGGGACTGTGACCTAAAATAAACCCTTTCTCCCACAAGTTCTTTTTTGTCTGGGTGTTTCATCACAGCAACAGAAACAAATCTAAGACACCCTATAAAGCTGACTATGGGAAGGGGAAGTCTGATGATTTGGAATGCTGATTCTCTTGTCTTCCCAGCATCCCAACTCTCTAAATGAAACACAGAGTGAAGATGAATTCTCTCTGCTCATTGTTGTCTGTAATGACAGATAACAGGGACTCTAGTGTTCTGATTATAGTATAGCCCTATTTCACTTCTGGGCCTAAACTGAGAGGACTCCACACCTTTCCATAGAGATATTTGCATCTCCATGATTGTTGCTGTTTTATTAACAATACCAAAGATTGGAATCAACCTAGCTGTCCATAACATATGAATGGATGATAATATATATACATATACATACATATATATATGCATATAATGCATCCAGATCTAAAAAAAATTAAGTCACAAAATTTTCAGGAAAATAGATGGACTTAGAATATAAAATATTAAGCAAGGTCACACAGTTTCAGAAAGAACAAAACAACACATACTCTCCCTCATCTGTGGGATCTAGCTAATAATAAATGTGTGTATGTAAACAAGTATACTTGTGGGAATGATGTAACATGTAGAAAGAGAACAAAAAAGGCTAAATATTAGGGGATGAGGAGGGACTGAGCACAAGTTATGAACATGAGTTATGAAAAGAGATATAAAGCTAATCTTTTTCCTAGTTCTGGCTCTGCCATGGGCTTTTTTCAGTTTGTATAGTGTATAAGTACAAAAAATACATTTGATAGCAAAAATATAAAATCCAGTGTGAAGTCCCACATCTTCTGTTCCAAATGGTTACTCTGACTATGCAGAATGTCTTTGAATTGTATAGTCATTAGGTCTTGTTAATTTTGGTGTGTGATGTTTTGATTTACTACTTTCCATAAGATTTAAAGTAAAAACAAATAAAAACAAAGTTTTAAAAAGAGAAAAGGGTAGGACGTACTCTACTGCTGAGCCATGCCCCCAAGTGGAACAGCTTCATGCTCTCCAGCTCTACAACCTCAGAACCATCATATGAAATCACACCATGCCGGGTTATGGGAAAGAGTGGATGAGGTAATGCACACAGACACCCTTTGTAAATAATAAACCGTGAACTTGAACTAGGAAGGAAATGATTAGCAGCGAGGCGTGATTATCTATATGGTTCTGACAACAACACCATTTTGCCACCTGCTGCCCAGACATTTCTGTAACGGCATGACTTTGCTAAGACATGAACTTTGCATGCTGGTGTTTGCCCAGCTGTAAAATGAGATATCTCCAGGGATGGCAAACACAGCTAGCTCCTGTAGGTCCATGGGGATGTTTATCTTGGCAATGAGAGGTGGAGGGGCCAGGATCAGAGGCTTTGGAGAAGATGAACGAACAGATGGCAGGTGGGACAACAAGGGGCGGCTCAGAGGGCAGAAGCAGCAGCTGGAATCAGCGGATGTGCTATGGAGGTAGCTTTGGCCTAGGGCACCAATTATTTATCTAAATAAAATAATAGTTACCACCAATTGTGGTTCTTCAAACACACCTGTAATCCCAGCTACTAGGAAGACTGAGGTAGGAGGATCATGAATTCAAAGCTGCTTGGATTACATACAAAAATAAAATAATGGTAGGGAGGTATCTTTGTGGAGACTGCCTGCTCAGAATCCCCCAGTGAGGGGCTGGGGTGTGGCTCAGTGGTAGAGCACCTGCCTAGAATCCCCCAGTGAGGGGCTGGGGGAGTGGCTCAGTGGTACAGCACCTGCCTAGAATCCCCCAGTGAGGGGCTAGGGCCATGGCTCAGTGGTAGAGCACCTACCTAGAATCCCCCAGTGAGGGGCTAGAGTGTGGCTCAGTGGTAGAGCACCTACCTAGAATCCCCCAGTGAGGGGCTGGGGTGTGGCTCTGTGGTAGAGCACCTGCCTAGAATCCCCCAGTGAGGGACTGGAGTGTGGCTCTGTGGTAGAGCACCTGCCTAGAATCCCCCAGTGAGGGGCTGGGGTGTGGCTCTGTGGTAGAGCACCTGCCTAGAACCAGTGCTGCTCTGTCACTGGCCTGGAGCTCACACAGTAAGCTAGGCTGACTGGCCAGTGTGCCCCAGTGGTCTACCTGTCTCCACTTCCCCAGCATCAGGATTACAAGCATGTCACCCCATTTTTTATGTGGGTTCTGAGGATCAAACTCAGGTCTTGTGCAGCAGCACTTTACTGAGCTATCTTCTCAGTCTCTAAAAGTTCATTTTCAAATGTCATTCTAGAACAGGCCCATTTCAGATCCCTGACCCTTCAACCTGAGCTCACCTCTGAATCCTACCTCCTAGGGCAGGAGGAGCCTCCAACTTTGGAAGTCTTCTTGTCTGCTCTTTGTATCTAATCTGGACTTGCTGTTCTGAGCTGGCCTCAACTAAGTCTCCCTACCAGAAGCCTCCCCAATCAACTGAGCTAGATTTCATTCTTCCTTTCTTTCCTGGACTCAATCCCGGCTCTGCAACTAAGTTTATAGGCAACAAAGAAGGAAAGTCACAATTTGGTCCAGAATTCTAACCATGTCTTTGCACCTACATCCTTTCTTTTGCTTTGTTTTGGATACCAGCTTTCACTACGGAGCCCAAGAGGGCCCCAAACTCATGAACCTCCTCCCTCTACTTCCCAGGTGCAAGGAAGACAGACGTGCATGTGTACCACCACGCCTGGTTGTGTAGTTTGAACGTGCAATATCCCCAACAGGCTCACTGTTGGCAGTGTTTGAGAAGGTGGTGGAACCCACAGGCATTGGAGCCTCTCTGGAGGAAGTGGGCCACCGGGGTCAGGCCTTGAGCTGTTTCAGCACAACCCCATTTCCTGTTCACACTCTGCTTCCTGAATGCAGGTGAAAAAATAAATAAATAACCAGCCAGGCGGTGGTGGTCCATGCCTTTAATCCCAGCACTCGGGAGGCAGAGGCAGGCGGATCTCTATGAGCTCAAGACCAGCCTGTTCTACAGAGCAAGTTCCAGGACAGCCAGGGCTACAGGGAAACCCTGTCTCTAAAAACAAACAACAAACAAACAAAAAATGACCAGCCGGCTTCCTGTTCCTGCCACCATGCCTTCCTTGCCAGCTCCCATGTCTTCCTCACCGTGATAGAAGGATCCCCCTTAAACCACAGCCAAAAGTAACCTCCTTCCCTTAAGATGCTTCTTCTATCAGACATTTGATCATTTGATCATAGCAGTGACAAAAGTAACTAGGACACCTGGTTTCTTGCTTATGTCTTTAGACCCTTGAAGGTCAGAATCAAAAAGAAAAGCATTTCATCAGCCATGATTCCCAAACCTGAGTATTCATTAGCGTTCATGGAACTCTATCCTCTGAGTAAGACCACAGCCATCCTCATTGGGTCATCTCTTCCCACTTGCAGACCATCAAGACTCTGCCTGCAGACCGTTGACATGCCCCCAGAGAGGGAAGGGGTAGCGAGGGTGTTTGGAACCTCACTTGAGATTCCAGCTGCTCCTCCCAGACATTCCTATGCAGTTCTGCCCTCATGGCACATGGCTTCCAGGGCTGAGAGATGTTAGAGTGTGTAAGCTGTGGGGAGGTTAAACACAAGGGACTCTACCTGTGTGACAATGGAGTAGGCATCATTCATTCCGGGTGACAAGCTTTCCCGGGCAGCTGCTTTGGGGTCAACGATGTTCCTGCCAGTGTTCTGTCACCCATGCTCTGTAAGCAACTCCAATATACTCATTGGCTCCCTCAGGTTGAACTTTGGTGGAATTATACTTTCGTCTGTCATTGGGACCTTATAAGGAGGGGGGAGGGACATTGGAAAACAGATTCTCAGGTCCCTGATCGACCATCCAGCATCAGAATTCCAGAGGTGGGAGCGTGGAGATCTATTTTTAAACAGCTCCCTGGATGCTAGGGCTGAACAGTCCTAACAGGAAGGCTCAGCCCTCCAGCATCTATTTAGTACAATATAGAACATCTGCACCATTCTTGGACTATTTGTTTTTTAATGATTGATGAATCAATCTAGCAGTAACTCTGATTTCCCCAGGCCAGTCACACCTGCCTTGAAGTTGGTATCGCTGGTTACCCCAGCCCAGGTGCTGGAAGCCCTGGAGAGCCCTCCTCTGCCTGTGACCTCTCTGAGCAGTATGACCAAAGCAATTGGGCAATTCACAAGAGATCATGCTGCTGGTCGCCTCAAGGCATTCTGACTCCTGTTGTTCTCAGCAGGGCAGTGGGTGGATAGCAACCTGCTCACCACAGGCCTTCTGCTGCCACTCCAGAATCAGCCCTGTGACTCAGCAGCCACAACCCCAGGATTGCCCTGGGACCAACATGTCATTCACTCTCAGAAGCCATTACAGCAGGGTCTGTGGCAGCTTTCTCTGTCTCACATGCTAAGTCAAGGGTATCTGTTCCATATGGCAGTGAATAATTTACAACACAATTTACTTCCTGCTTATATAGCTGATTCCATACAAAGCTTCCATTTGCATATTTATTAATTTACAAAATTAATGCCATTTTCTTAGTCCCGTACAGGATGTGTGGCTGGTCCCTGTCTTTGAATTAATTTTAATCTAAGGTGGAAACATTTGTTAAGGGAGTTGGCTCAGGCCAAAGTAATCAAATTCATGGTAATCAAATGCTGGTAGGGGGTGGGGGAAGAGAGAGCTAACATTTATTGAGTGCCTAACCATGCCAGGCTCCAGGAAAATTAATGGTGCAGAATGGAAGTCTCCAAAAACATCCCCTTAATGTGATTATTGTGGCTGTTTTACAAATAAGGAAATTGAAACTCAGAGAGAATAAGTAGCTGGACCTTATAAGAGAGCAGAATCCCAGATGCTTAGAAAAGTCAGGAAGCAGACTTTCCCACTGCTCTGACTTCTTATTAGTCAAGGAAGGCTATTACTACTGTAATTAATCTGGAGGAGGAAGTACTTGAAATTCCAGATGTTTTCTTGTTCACAGATATCCTTGTTGACAGGGAAGAGTGGAAGATACCCATTGAGAATTCTGCAATGCTTGATGTTAGCATTTGAGCAGACCTACCTAAGGGGAAGAAAAAAATACCTCCATCGAAATTTCCCAGGTAGGACTGGAGCAAAGGGCTTGTTGTATAAACATAAGGACCATTCAATTCTCAAAACCTATGTAAAACAGGTGGGTTGGTGGTACTCACTTGCAATCTCAGCGCAGGGGATGTGGGTGGAGAAACTAGAGGATCCTTGGGATTCACTGGCCAACTAGCCTAGCCTACTTGGTGAGTCCCAGACCAATGAGAGACCCTGTCTCCAAAAGCAATGTGCCTGAGAAATGACACCTGAGGTTGTCTTCTGGCCTCCACAAGCCAATACACACACCTTCATGCGCATCCACACACTCATGAATATGGACACATATATGTGGCACTGTAGTGGTTTGTATAAGAATGGCCCCCATAGGCTCATATATTTGAATGTTTGGTCTTCTGGGAGTGGCACTACCTGAGAGGGATTAGGAGATGTGGTCTTGTTGGAGAAGGTGTGGCCTAGTTGGAGGAAGTATATCACTGGGGGTGGACTTTGGGGGTTTCAAAAGCCCAAGTCAGTACCAGTGGCCCTCTCATCCTGCTGTCCGCAGATCTGGATGTAGAACTCTCAGCTCTACAGCACATAGCTGTACTACATGCCACCAGGCTCCCACCATGATGATAACATACTAAATATCTGAAACTGTAAGCCAGCCCAAATTAAATGCTTTTCTTTATAAGAGTCACCATGGTCATGGTGTCTCTTCACAGCAACAGACCACCTAAGACAGGCACAGAATTCTACATTTATCCCTTAATGGGTCGCTATACAGTCTTTACCTGCCAAGAGAAAATGGCATGCTCAGCCACAGTAATCAATGTCCTTTCTGTCTTTAGATTACATCTCTCTATAAAACTTGCTCCCTTCTGTCTCTGTGACAAAACACCCAAGACAACTTAGAGAAGAAAAGGTGAGTTTCAATTCCTGACTTCAGAGTTTTCATGGTCAGTTGGTTCCATTGCTTTAGAGTATGAGGCAGAAATATTATGGATGGAGCACGTGATGAAGGAGGCAGCTACTTCCCTCCATAGCAGGTAGGAAGAAAAGACAGAGACAGGAAAAGGCTAGGGCACACCATCTGCCTTGGTTAGCCTTGATTGCCAACTCGACCCAGCCCAGGGTCATCTAAGAGGAGACTCTTCAAATGAGGAATTTCCTAGAACAGACTGGCCTATGGGCATATCTGTGGAAGATTGTCTTGATTATTAATGGAGGTAGAAGGGCCCCAACCACCATCGGTGACACCATTCCCTAGGCAGATGGTCCTAGGCTGTCTAAGGAAGCTTAGCTGAGCAGGAGCCTGCAAGCAACGCTTCTCTACAGTTTCTGCCCTGATCTTCCTCAATGATAGACTATAACCAGGAAGGTGAAATAAACCCTTTTCTCCCCTACATTGTTTTCAGTTAGAGTTTTATCACAGCAACTGGATGAAACGAGAACACCCTCCACTGACATAACTTCTTTCCACCACCTCTCAATAATCCCATAGGATGGAGACCAATGCTTCAACCCCTAGGCTTCTGGGAAACAACCCAGATAAAATCATAGCGTCCCTCCCACCAGACAACCTCTTATTCCTCCCTGTCTGAGTGCTGTTTCCTGTGTTGTTCTTTCTTGTCTCCCCTTCTCTGCCCTCATGAATTAAAATCTGCATTTTTAACTGCTGCCTGAGAGAGCCTTGAGCACCTGACCCTGTCCAGCTCTTTTCCAGGAGTCTGCAAGCAAACCAGGTGCAGCAATGGGGGTTGGAGAGTTGACTCGGCAGTTCAGAGCATGTCTACTCCTAGCACCGATGTCAGATGGTTCACAAACATGTGTCGATCCAGTTTTGACTCCCTCTTCCGGTCTCTGTGGATTCCTGCACTCAAGTCTACACACAAACAGAGAGACAGCACACATAACGTGGCGGGGGTAAGTGGGGCGGGGGGACATTGCAAACACAGCAAACCCAAATGTCCAAATCCTTCTTCTCTCTCCCCTGAGAACCTAATCTACCTTTTCTCCAGCCCATGTTGATAGATGGTAGCCACTGACCCATTCCCCTTACAGTTCCAGACTTTCGGCACTTTGATCCCCCAACATGCTGTCAGTATTTTCCAAAATTCCTATCTTGTTTATTATTATAATTTATCATCATCATCACTGTCAACATCATCATCATCATCATCATCATCATCATCATCGTCATCATAATTATTATTGCAGTACTAGAGACCAAATGCAGAGACTTGTACATGGTGGGCAAGCAGTCTATTACCGAAGCATTCCTCCATCTCCTCACTGGGGGATCCTAGGCAGGTGCTCTACACTGAGCCACACCCCAGCCCCTCACTGGGTGATTCTAGGCAGGTGCTCTACACTGAGCCACACCCCTGGCCCCTCACTGGGGGATCCTAGGCAGGTGCTCTACTGCAGAGCCACACCCCAGCCCCTCACTGGGGGATTCTAGGCAGGTACCCTATCACTGAAACACACCCCCAACCCCTCACTGGGGGATTCTAGGCAGGTGCTCTACCACTGAGCCATATACCCAACCCCTCACTGGGGATTCTAGGCAGGTGCTCTACCACTGAGCCACATCCCAGCCCCTCACTGGGGGATTTTAGGCAGGTGCTTTACCACTGAGTCACACCCATAGCCCTTCACTGGGGGATTATAGGCAGGTGCTCTACACTGAACCACACCCCAGCCCCTCACTGGGTGATTCTAGGCAGGTGCTCTACACTGAGCCACACCCCTGGCCCCTCACTGGGGGATCCTAGGCAGGTGCTCTACACTGAGCCACACCCCAGCCCCTCACTGGGGGATTCTAGGCAGGTGCTCTACTGCAGAGCCACACCCCTGCCCCTCACTGGGGG
This sequence comes from Peromyscus californicus insignis, assembly GCF_007827085.1. Classification (NCBI taxonomy): domain Eukaryota; kingdom Metazoa; phylum Chordata; class Mammalia; order Rodentia; family Cricetidae; genus Peromyscus; species Peromyscus californicus. The sequence continues at coordinate 23,800,292 of NW_026294540.1, forward strand.
ATTCTAGGCAGGTGCCCTATCACTGAAACACACCCCCAACCCCTCACTGGGGGATTCTAGGCAGGTGCTCTACCACTGAGCCATATACCCAACCCCTCACTGGGGATTCTAGGCAGGTGCTCTACCACTGAGCCACATCCCAGCCCCTCACTGGGGGATTCTAGGCAGGTGCTTTACCACTGAGTCACACCCATAGCCCTTCACTGGGGGATTATAGGCAGGTGCTCTACACTGAGCCACACCCCAGCCCCTCACTGGGTGATTCTAGGCAGGTGCTCTACACTGAGCCACACCCCTGGCCCCTCACTGGGGGATCCTAGGCAGGTGCTCTACACTGAGCCACACCCCAGCCCCTCACTGGGGGATTCTAGGCAGGTGCTCTACTGCAGAGCCACACCCCTGCCCCTCACTGGGGGATTCTAGGCAGGTGCCCTATCACTGAAACACACCCCCAACCCCTCACTGGGGGATTCTAGGCAGGTGCTCTACCACTGAGCCATATACCCAACCCCTCACTGGGGATTCTAGGCAGGTGCTCTACCACTGAGCCACATCCCAGCCCCTCACTGGGGGATTCTAGGCAGGTGCTTTACCACTGAGTCACACCCATAGCCCTTCACTGGGTGATTATAGGCAGGTGCTCTACCACTGAGATATACCCCAGTCCCTCAATGGGGGATCCTAGGCAGGTGCTCTACACTGAGCTACACCCCAGCCCCCCCTCACTGGGGTATCCTAGGCAGGTGCTCTACACTGAGCCACACCCCTGACCCCTCACTGGGGGATTCTAGGCAGGTGCTCTACTGCTGAGCCACATTCCCAGCCCCTCACTGGGGCATTCTAGGCAGGAGTTCTACTGCTGAGCCACACCCCCAGCCCTCACTGGGGGATTCTAGGCAGGGGCTCTACTACTGAGCCATACACCCAGCCCCTCACTGGGGGATCCTAGGCAGGTGCTCTACACTGAGCCACACCCCAGTCCCTCACTGGGGGATTCTAGGCAGATGCTCTACTACTGAGCCATGCTCTCAGACCTTCTGTTTCTGCTTGCAACCTTTATTCTGAAACATCAGCCTAGCCTCCAGACAAACCATGTCACCTACTTTCTGTATCAGAAAGATGTTTTAACCCAAAGTGAATGAAGCATGAGCCTGGAGGGGCCCCTGGCCTCTGGTTTTGTTGTTGTTTTTAGAACTCCATTTCTGTCTTTCAAGGCCTTCTCTACCATGAGGATGAACACAAAGGAAGACAAATAAAGATTCTTTTATGAGTAGGGAACGATTCCCTGCAGGACCTGAAGAAACTGGTCCAAACATCCCACCCAGGCTGTCACCCAGCTTTCCAAAGGGGAAATGGTGATAGGATGCAAAACACACCAACTTCCAAGCCTGTGGAAGATGGTTTAGTGCCTCTAGCACCAATGAAAGGTGCTAGAACCACATAATGAAAGGAGCAAGAAACACAGGAAGTAGTGTTCTATAAGACTTTTGTCTTGGTTTGGTTTGGTTTTTTGTTTGTTTGCTTGTTTTGTTTTGTTTTTTTTTTTTCTTTTGGTTTTTCAAGACAGGGTTTCTCTGTGTAGCTTTGCGCCTTTCCTGGAACTCGCTTTGGAGACCAGGCTGGCCTCGAACTCACAGAGATCCGCCTGGCTCTGCCTCCCGAGTGCTGGGATTAAAGGCGTGTGCCACCACCGCCCGGCTGTTTGCTTGTTTTTTAAGATAGGGTCTTGCTATGTCATCTGGATCGGCACCTCGCTTGTAGCAATCCTCCTGCCTCTGTCACACCCATCAAAACATAGTGTTTTAATTGAGGAAAAGCCTTCAGACAACCAGATTTGACCCTCCCTCTGACATTCATCTCTTTAATTATCTGACCCTTTCACCCAGAGCACTAGCTGAGGATCCCGTGTTTTTTCTGTCTGCCTCTGAGCCCAGCTGCCAATATGAGGAAGTCTTGGGCTCCCCCTCGAGGCCAACAGTAAATCTAAGGAGAGAAACTCCAAGAGATTCTTAATTGACTGAGGGAAGGAATGGGAGTAGAGAACAAGGATGTAGACAAAGGAGAGGGGAATCACTCAGCCCAGGCGGTCCAGGCCCTTCCCCTACTGCAGACAGGCAGACATTGTGAAGATATCTAGGCAAAATGAGATGACAGCTGTGAATGATGTGTCTCCTCTTTAGAGGATACTGGAGGGGGAAAGGGAGAAGGAGAGGAAAGGAAAGAAGGTAAGAGAGGGGGCATCGCTCTCCTGGGTGTTTACCTTCTGCTGCTGTGTGCATGGTGTTTTTAACCGTAAAGCATCATTAAAATTCTTGCCGTTTTTAATTCCTGCAATAAACTCTAAGGCACATGCTGTACTCGAGAAAAATCAAAGGCTCAAATTCATGTTAAAAATGGGACAGGGGCCGCTAGGCAGATAACTCAGTTGTTAAAAGGTTTACTATGCAAACATAAGGATCTGAGTTTGATTCCCCAGAACCCATGTAAAAAGTCAGGTGTGGGGTGCCATGTGATAGAATCCCAATGCTGGGGAGGCAGAGACAGGTGGATCCTGGGGCTTGCTGGCCGGCCAGCATAGCCTACATGTGAGTTCCAGGCCAATGAGAAGTCTGGCTCACAAAATAAGGTGGATAGTGTCTGAAGAACTATATCCAAGGCTGTCCTCCATACCTGTATACATCGGAAAACACATAGATGCACACACACACACACACACACACACACACACACACACACACACACACAAACTGGTGAGAAATGAGCTGGGATAATGTTGCATACCTGTCATCCCAGCAGTTTGGAGACTGGCACAAGCTAGGCATGAGTCTATAGCCAACGCAGGCTAACCAGGAAGCTTTGATATGTTTGGAGCACATAGCCAGACCCTATCACAAAATAACCAAGGACTTGGTATGTAGCTCTATGGTAGAGTAGGTATCCTAAGCCTTGCGTTCAGTCCCAGCACTGAAAAAAGATAGATGTGATTGCTAATGGGATCTTTATCTTTATTCCTCTTTGCCCTGTGATCTCTGGGGAAGTATTCAAATGAGAAACATGGACCATTGTATGGAAGATGGGTGTTTAGAGCTGGGCAAATGACTCGGTAGATCGATCAAGAACTTTCTATGAGTTTTTATCAGTATCCCCCTTTGAAACGGGATGCAGGGACGCTGAACTCCTATCCAAAGGCACAGCCAGCAAGTCAGCTTAGATGAATTTGAGTAGAACAGATGGCCTAAAGCAGGCTCAGCGCCTAGTGTCTTTGAAGAGCTTTGAATCGTAATGCAAAAGCAACCACAGACAATATGTAAATAAGTGGGCATGACGAGTGGGCATGGCTTCTTCCAACACACTTCATTTACAAAAACCAGCAGTCACTGAGCATGGTGACCCACACAAGAGGATCTTGAGTTCCAACCCAACAGGCTCTAGACTTGTTCTCAAAAACCCAAAGGCTGGGGATGTAACCCAGTGATGGAATGCTTATTTAACACAAGAGCATATGTTCCATCTCCATCCGTCCTGCTGTAAAAGGAATGAATGAGTGAAGAATGGATGGAGGAATGGATAGATAAATAAACCAGTCAATGGTGGCACATACTTGTAATGCCTAGGAGATTGAAGCAGGAGGCCAAGAAGCTAGAGGTCACGGCTAGAAAGATGGCATCTTAGTTAAAAGCACTTGCAGCTCCCCTAAAGGACAAGCACCCATGTCAGGTACTCCTTGGGTAGCCTACTCGAGCATATCCAGACACAGACACACATGCATATACATAATTAATTAAAGATAAAATAAGTCTTTATTTTTTTTTAAGCTCTAAAGTCATTCTCAGCTACAAAGCAAGTTTGAGGTCAACCTGAACTACATGAGACCCTGTCTCAAAAGCAAACAAACCAAGCCGGGCGGTGGTGGCACACGCCGTTAATCCCAGCACTCAGGAGGCAGAGGCAGGTGGATCTCTGTGAGTTTGAGGCCAGCCTGGTCTACAGAGCGAGATCCAGGACAGGCACCAAAGCTGCACAGAGAAACTCTGTCTCAAAAAAAAAAAAAAAAAAAAAAAAACTAACTAACCAATAAAAAACAAAATAATGCAGTCAATGAGTCTGCAAGCTATGGTATCACCACTGTGGAGAGTGTGAGGAACGGAAAGGAGAGACTGTAGACAGGCAGAGAAAAGGGGGCTCCTGAGCCGCACATGCCCACTCTAGTACTTGACGGCTCTTCAGAGTGCCTTGTTCCTGCCACACAGCATCCTTAGGCTCCGATTCTACCTCCATGAATAGTGACTTTAACGCTGTGGTCAGGGCTGTCAGCTGCGGGCCTGGACTCTGCTCACCCTGAGTCCACTCATTGTAGCGTCTCCCGCCATATGTCTGGCCACCCTGCTCATTAATCACACCCCTGAAAAGTCTCTTAATTACATTATGTTCACAATCCATAAAACATAATTAAAATATGTAAATCCATTATACTCTTTAATGAGCACATTGAGAGCTCAAAATTTTAAATTAGATATAAAATTGATGTGGACCCACTAGTATTGACTAACCATGATCATAAATCACTCTCAATTTGGACTGTTATCAGGGCCCCGCTCCCATTTGATGTGGCTTTTTTTTCTTTAGCATTTTAAAAAAGCTATTTTGGATGACGTATGATCTTTAAGGACAGCAATTCCTGGCTCACTTAATCGACACCACCAATATCCACAGGGATAATGTCCCCACGATGCATTGTGGCTTATAGAAGACTTGCACAAAATGTGGTCTTGTGTCTGTGGCACTGTGACTATTTTTCCATCTCAGTAAAAATATACAAATGCTTTTTTTCTTTCATTCTCAAGAAAGCTCTCACTATGGAGCTGTGATATTTAATCTTGAGTTGACTTGGTAGATTAAGAGTCACCTAAGAAAGAAACCTCTGGGTGGTTGTCAGAAAATTTCTAGAAATGGTTAGTGGGGGTGAGAAGACCTACCCTGTTTGTAGGCTACACTGTTTCATGGGCTGGGGTCCTGAGCAGAATCAAAAGGCAAAACGGATCTGAGCACTAGCATTCATCTCTCTGGGCTTCCTGACTACAGATGCGACAGGATCATGTGCCTCACTCTCTTGCTGCCACAATCCCTCCCCCACAATGGACTGAGGTCAAATAAGCCCCTCCTACCTTAAGTAGACCCCTTTGTGGGTCACAGCAGCAACACAAGTACCTAAAACACTGAGTGCAAGTCGATTTTAAAGAAAAGCTTTTAAATATCTTGTACTGTGTTTTTCAATGATGTGTTTGTTCAAGGGAGATATGTGCATGTTAATTAGCACCTGCAGAGACTGGAAGAGGGCATTGCATCCCCTCAAGCCAGAGCTGCATGTCACCACCCAGCCTGGGTGCTGGAAACTGAAGTCAGGACCTCTACAAAAGCCGTGTGTATTCTTAACTGCTGATCCATCTCTCCAGCCCTTGAACAAATATTCTATTTCACTGCCTTTAGCTTTCAGCCCAGGTTCGATGTACTACATGAGCTTCTTTTCCAACCTATATTTTTCAAAATCCCACTGAGCTATCCACTCAGAACTGCTCTGGCTGGTCCTTTTTGGGGAATTTGTCCAACCACACAATCCTAATTTCATACAACTTAAATGGGCCAGACAGTCGACTCACCCCTCTTGTGTACCGCAGAGCCAAGCTGAGATGTGCTTGTCTGAGTGACAGGAGGAGACAGCCTTTAATCTGCACATGATTTCTTCTCAACAGCTCTCTTTCCATCAAGGCAGATGGTTCATAGACCCATCCTGCGAGTGTTATGATACTTAATGCGTAAGAAGAGACGGGGTGGGGAGAGAGGAGAGGTGAAGATGAGTTGGAAGACAATTATCATTTGTTTATGCTCCTAATCCTGCTTAGAGCAGAAGCTGTCACAGCTTGAAAGTGGAAGGTGGGGCTGGGACGCGGAGGAAGCCAGATAAACACAGATCAAATCCAGAGGATCAGGTGAGCTTAGCTAACAGCAGGAAGGGTGTTTGTTCTCCCAGGTGCAGCCATGCTTTCCACCAGGCTGTTTGCTTACATATCAAAGCTTCTTTAACACAGCCTCAACTTGGCATGAAACACTGCAGCCAAAAATTCTGTAACAATGACTAGGGATGTGGATCAGTGGTAGAGCACCTGCCTAGAATCCCCCAGTGAGGGGCTGAGGTGAAACTCAGCTGTAGAGCACTTGCCTAGAATCCTCCAGTGAGGTACTGAGGCACGACTCAGTGGTAGATAGATGGCCTGCCTAGAACCCACCACCACCCTGTGAAGGTACTGGGGTGGGACTCAGCTGTATAACACCTGTCTGGATTTCCCCAGTGAGGATTTGGTTATATGGCTCAATGGTAGATCACTTGAGTAAAATCCTCCTGTGAGAGGCTGGGAATGTGGCTCTGTGATAAAGGGGTTGCCTACCACACACAGAGCCATAGGTTCCATATCTAGAACCACAACGAATATTAAAGCAAATATAATAAATGATAAATATATTTAATATTTAATTACCTTCTGCAAGACAAATCAGTCACCAAAATGGACTAGTAAACTTTGGGCACAGCATAGAGCCACATGAACAGTATAAACATAGCAACATGAAGTTATATATTTTAGCCAATGAAATTAGCATAGATACAAGAATGATGGAAATTGTGGTAAAAGATATAAAACAGTGTGCAATTGTATGTTTTTTCCAGTATGGATAGCCACTTGTTTAACCTTTTCAAAAATATCTGTGGTGTTTAAAATACACACATAGTTGTATTTGATCACTCATGCCTGTAATCTCAGTACTTGTGAAGCTGAGACAGTAGGATCGCTGTGTTTGGGGGCCAATCACAGTCATGATGATAAGCCTAAACATATGCCTATATTGCAGTTTTGAAAATAGTACCTTAAAGAAATAAAAGTGGCAGAGGTAAGGAAGGTTTTACACAAAAGTGTTCATTGCAATATTGTTATTAATGGAGCAAATTGGGCAATAATTTAAATGCCTACATCTGGGAATCTGGTTTGGTTATAATACAACCTTCTAACAGGATATTTTGTCCTCTACACACTGCTTTGGTTGATATAAAGAAATGAACAAAGTATAAATTTTCTTCTAGTTTTGTTGTTTTAAGACATTGGTCTCACGTAACCTGGGCTAGCCTCAGATTCACTATATAGCCAAAGATGACCTTAAACTTCTGATCCTCCTGCCTCAACCTCCCAATTGCTGAGATTGTGGATGTGTACCATCATGCCTGGTTTTATGCAATGCTGAGGACAGAACCCAGGGCTTCATGCATGCTGGGTGAGTAGTCTACCAAATAAATGACATCCCAGCCCTTCCATATTTTTTACATGTACTGTGTGTGTGTGTGTGTGTGTGTGTGAGTGTGTGTGTGTGTGTGTGTGTGTGTGTGTGTGTTCATACATGAGGAACACAGAGGACAACTGGCCAAACTTAGTTCCCTCTTTCTCCATGTGGGTCCCAAGGTTGAACTCAGGTCTTCAGGCTTGGCAGCAAGCACCTTCACCTGCTGGCACCCTTTGGATTTTGATACACTAATTTCTTCCATCCAGCCCTCTGTGCTATAAGAAACTGGTTTTAATGTGTGATATGAAAATACAGATGATATGGGGCTGAATCTCATCTTAGTCAGCAACTGTGTTATCTTTGCTCTTAATTATGACCCAAGATAATAGCAGCAGCCATTTCCCCTAGAGTTTAAGTATGTGCTCCCCAAATCTACATGTTGAAAACAACCTCTGCATTTACATATTGATGGCAGTTGGAGGTGGGGCTTTTGGAAGGTGAATAGGATTAGATGAGATCATTAAATGACCTCATGTGGTTGTAAGGATGGAGTTCCCCTGATGACAGTAGTGATTTTCTAAGAACAGAGTACTGAGCCAGCAGCACACTTCCTCTGTCTTGCCATATGGTGTCACAAGAAGACCCTCCCCAGATGCCATATACTTTGACCTCTTAGCTTCCAGAACCACGGACTGTATATATATTTTTAAATAACTGTTGTGTGGCTAAATGTGAAAGCATCAGAAAATCAGCTAAGATATTTGCTTTACAGTTTGATTGTAAATGTGAAGTTAGTTGTTGCCTATGCTGTTAGTGATAGTGTTTTGGTTGGGTCTGTAGCTTGGGAATGAGGGTCTGATAGATATGACATTACTTTGCAGGAGACGGACAGAAACAAAGCTGGTAGTTGGGCATGGTGGCACATGCCTGTAGCTCCAGCACTCGGTTTACTCCTCTCAACACAGGCATGTATCACAAGTTCAATATCTCTGGGGAGAATAACTTTTTGTAAGATTAAAATACGCTGTTATGGGTCTGTGGAAATGGCTCAGTGGGTAAAGTGTTTATTATGCAAGCAAGAGGGCCTAAGTGCAAATCCTCAAAAATCTGTGTAAAGAGCCAGACATGGAAGTGCACACCAATGGTAGGAGGTAAGGATAGGAGGATCCCTGGAGCACACTGGCCCTCAATTCTAACCAATTGGTGAGCTTTGGGGTTCAGTGAGAGACCCTGTCTCAAAATGCAAGGTGGGGAAGAGATTGAGGAAGACCTCCTTATGTCAATCCCTGACTTCCACAAGTATCCTCACAGGTGTCCTCACAGGTGTCCTTACAGGTGTCCTCACAGGTGTCCCCACAGATGTTCTCACAGGTGTTCTCACAGATGTTCTCACAGGTGTCCTCACAGGTGTCCTCACAGGTGTCCCCACAGATGTCCTCACAGATGTCCTTCCTCACAGGTGTCCTCACAGGTGTCCTCACAGATGTCCTCACAGATGTCCTTCCTCACAAGTGTCCTCACAGGTGTCCTCACAGATGTTCTCACAGATGTCCCCACAGGTGTCCTCACAGATGTCCTCACAGGTGTCCTCACTGGTGTCCTCACAGATGTTCTCACAGATGTCCTCACAGATGTCCTCACAGGTGTCCTCACAGGTGTTCTCACAGGTGTCCTCACAGGTGTCCTCACAGATGTCCCCACAGGTGTCCTCACAGATGTCCTCACAGGTATCCTCACAGGTGTCCTCACAGATGTCCTCACAGGTGTCCTCACTGGTGTCCTCACAGATGTCCCCACAGGTCCTCACAGGTGTCCTCACAGGTGTCCTCACAGGCAAGAGGACTTATATACACACATACATACAAATATGCACCACACTCGTGAAGGAGGTATGATATATGACATGGAAATCCTGTCAGGACCATATTCCAGGCTGCCTCTAGCACAGTCATGCATTGCAGAAATAATCAAGAACAAAGCTGTTGAGCCGGGCTTGAGAGAGCTGGATCTGCTCCTTGCATTTTCAGAGACTTGGAGAGAATGAGCTCATATCCTGAATTCTATTTACTCATCTACAAAAGGAGAACAGTACTTGGCTCAAGAGGCTTATAGCAGAGGTTAAACGAGGCACTTTAAGTAAATGTGTTTGCTTTGAATATCACAAGGGCCCACAGCACCATTAACTAGTACACACTTCCACCTGCCAGGCAGTTTAATACCTCTGGTGTCTAGTATGTTAAGAGGTATCTTTCTGTAGTATGTTGGACTTCTAGGCTATTGTCGCTCAAATAACATCGCCAACCTAAATGACTTAATTAATGAGAACAAGTTCACTTAGACAATCCAGAAAAGTCTCTATGCTCAATTCACACACTCAAAATAAGAAAATTTGGGCAAGAAACATCCTCATATCTTTTCCCCATTAAAAAAAAACTCAAAGGGGCTACAAGGGACAATTTTAAAAGAAATGAGAAAGGATTGCTCGTTCACATTTATGGGATGGATTGCAACCACCTGTTATTTGTAGGATTCCATAGAAATGTTCCCCAGCAGATCTGCAAAAACACCTTTCGACTTTCTCTGGTATCAAGAACCATATGATATAAGAGGGCTGCTGTGCAAGCCTGAGGACCTGAGTTTGGATTTCCCAAACCTGGGAAAAGCTAGATAAGACAACAAACATCTGGAATCTCAGAGCTTCTACAAGAACATGGGAAGCAGAAATGGGATGATGCTCAGAAGCTCCCGAGACCAGCCAATCCGGTTTACACAGAAGGGAACAACAGGTGGTAACCCTGTCTCAAATCTCAAACCAAGAGGAGTGTGGGGACTCACATGAGAGATTATCTCTCACCCCCACATGTGCCAGCACACACACACACACACACACACACACACACACACACACACACACACCATACACACATGAAGAGAAACAAAAGTAAAGACATCTGTATTTGTACACACAGGCTTATACAGAGCAATGAGAGTTACCAAGTTCTACTTGATCTAGAACAGGTGTGTCTACTCCAGTGGTTCTCAACCTCTCTAATACCAGGACTCTTTAATACAGTTCCTCATGGTGTGGTGACTTCCAACCATAAAATTATTTTTGTTGCATCCTCATAACTGGAATTTTGCTACTGTTATGAATTGTAATATAAATTTGGGATAGCTGATATGCGACCCCTGTGAAAGGATCATTCAACCCCAAAGGGGTCATGACTCACATGTAGGTTGAGAAGCACTGGTTAATCTTTTGCATTCTGTAGATACTATTGGACAAAAAAAGAATTGACTTGATCCACACATTAATTCTAGACCCTTTCTTCTCCATCAAACTCCCAAGATATGTAGAGGGGGAAAAAGGAGACAAAAAAAATATAGAAAAATCAAGAGTAATGACCGACTACATTTCCTATAGAAAAATGTGCATTATTTTTATAATAAGAAAATCCTGATCATTGAAAGTCTGGGAGAAGAATCTCATCTGTGCCACAAGATAAATGCAGGGATGGTTTTAATCTCACAGCTGCACATGCTGTTTTGAAATTTTAACTTCCACAACATGAATCCTATTTTCTATCTCTTTCCAATGATTGCTGAGTGAGTCCAGTGATGTCTATGATTTCTTCTGGTTATAAAAATGGGAGATGATGCAACTCAGTTGGGAGAGCATTTGCCCAGTATGCTTGAAGCCAGGGGTTCCAATACCAGCACTGCATAAACAAGGTATGTGTGGTGGTTTCAAAGAAAATGGTCCCCAAGGGAGTAACATTATTAGGAGGTGTGGCCTTGTGGAGTAAATGTGTCCCTGTGGAGGTGGGCTTTAAGGTCTCATACATGCTCAAGATACCGCCCAGTGAGACAGACCACTTCCTGTTGCCTGCAAGTCAAGGAGTAGGAATCTCAGCACCTTCTCCAGCACCATGTCCGCTACACACCACTATGATGATAATGAACTAAACCTCTGAAAATGCAAGCCACCCCAATTAAATGTTTTTTTTTTCCTTTATGAGTTGCTGTGGTCATGATGTCTCTTCACAGCAACAGAAACCCTAAGACAGCATTCTTGTGCATACCTCTAACCTAACACTTGGGAGGTAGAGGCAGGAAGATTAAAAATTCAGTCAGCCATGGCTATGGTCACTGGAAACTGAATCAGTTCTTCATGCTTATGAGGCAGGTAGTTTACTGACTGAACCATCTCCCCTTCCCCATTTCCTTTTTGATTGATTTGATGAAGAATTTTGTCACAGTGACAGAAAACCAGCCAACACAGTGTTCCAAATCTAACTATACATAGTCAAGTGTAGCCTGCATAGTCTCTACATTCCACGGGTTTTCTCTTATGACATCTCCTCAAGTTTTCCAAAGGTTAGTGGAGCAGTTTGCAAAGAATCTAGCATTGAAAGAGTTCGTCAAGGAACTATTCAGACATCCATCCAGATACACACAAAAAGTAATTCTTTTTAAAATTAGTTCTAGGTCAGCATACAAAGTAAAGAGTTTTGTGAAGACACTTTATATGTGTATATCATTATACTTTGTTCTAACTCATCCCCCTCTCCCATATTCCCTGCACTCTCTTCCTGGTTCCCATAGTTTCTCTGGATATCCCCATTTCTGCTTTCATGTCACATGTACTCTACTATTCTCTCTTTGTCAACTCAACTCTCTTAAGATCTCTCTCTCCTCTCTCATGATTTCCTTTCTGATTTCATGGCTGATACATACAAATATATAAATACATACACACACACACACACAGAGCTAAATGGATAGATGGGTGGATGAGTGGGTGGGTGGGTGGGTGGATAAGTAGATAGACAGACAGATAAAGAGATAGATAGATAGATAGATAGATAGATAGATAGATAGATAGATAGATAGATAGATAGGTAGATAGATAGATAGATAAGATAGATTAGACAGATGTAATTTTAAATCTCTGTTCCACACAAAAATATGTAGTGCCTATACACAATTAAATTTTACACAACCATAAATAAAAATGAAATTTTATTGTTTGTGACTTAGAGTTCCAGAGGGATAGGTGTCTATCGCCATCATGGCAGTCAGCATGGATCAGTAAAGTAGGCAGGCATGGCACTGGAACAACCCCAGCTCTGAGGAAGGTGGAGACAGGAGTTTCACTGGGGCTTAGTAAACTTACTGAGTCTCAGAAAATGTAAGACCCAGTTTTAGGAAGAGATCAGGCCTCAATAAGGAAAAATGAAGGATAGAGGAGGGCACTCCCCCCTCAAAGCCCTCTTCTGGCTTCCATGTAAGGAGAGAGAGAGAGAGAGAGAGAGAGAGAGAGAGAGAGAGAGAGAGAGAGAGAGAGAGAGAGAGAGAGAAAAATAATTGGCAAGCCATGCATAGTGGAATGTATCTGCATTCCCAACATTCCAAAGGCAGAAGCAGGAGGATTGTGAGTAGGAGGCCAGCCTGAGTTACACAGTAAGTTCCAGGCCAGCCTGGAATACAGAGTGAGATTTGTCTCTACAAAAGAAAAAAGTAAGAACAGACCTAGTTAGCTTTAACTGTCGACTTGACACAGCCTAGAGTCACCTGAGAAGGGAGCCTAGGCTAAAGAATTCTCAGACCGAATTAACATGGTCATGTCTGCTGGGGGTAGGGTTGTCTTGGCTGTTCAGCTATGTCGGAGAGACCATCCAGTGGTGGGTGGCATCATTCCCTAGGCAGGTAGTACTGGGCTGAATAGAAAAAGCTAAATGAGCTTGAGGTTATGAGCTAGCAAGCACATTCCTCCATGGTTTCTGCTTCAAGCTTCTGCTTGAGTTCATGCCCCGACTTCCTTCAGTGATGAACTGTGACCTGGAAGTGTAAGCCAAACAAACCCTTTCCTCCCCTAAGATGCTTTTAGTCAAAGTGTCTATCACAGCCGCAAAGGGGGAAGAGAGGAGAGAAGGGAAGAGAAGGGAGGGGAGAAAAGAAGATGGCATGAATTTATAAATGTCCCAAGCTTTGTAAAGCCCTGGCTGTATCTCTCACACGGTCATAATATTGAAACTTGGAACGTTTTTCTTTTACCTTGAGACAAGGCTACATTATGTGGAACTGTGTAGCCCTGACTGGCCTGGGATGTGATCCTCTTATTTTGTCGTCGTGAATGCTAGAATGACAGGCATCTGTCACTTATACCCAGCTTATTTACTTTTTTTTTTTTTTTTTTTTTACCTAGGATTCTGGCATGGAGTCCAGGGAGGTTCCAAACTTACTTTGTAGTTAAGGTTGCCATCAAATTTGCCATGCTCCTGCCTCAGGCTCACAAGTACTGTGAGTAAGCAGCAGCATATTCAGTCCACATTTTAAAATACTTAATGTCAATAAACCGTTGTTAGTCATTTTGAGCTATATTGTTCTATCATTGGAAAGCCCTTAAAAGTATTATATGTTTTTCTGAAACTCAAAAATTCTCTGGGGTAGGGGCTGTGCATGAAGTCCCGGGTTCCATCCCCACCGCGTCATAAAGCAGATGTGGTAGTGCACATCTGTAATCCCAGAAGTGGGAAGATGGAAACAGGAGGGTTAGAAGTTCAAGGCTGCTGGGCGGTTGAGGTACATGCCTTTAATCCCAGCACTCGGGAGGCAGAGCCAGGCAGATATCTGTGAGTTCGAGGCCAGCCTGGACTACAGAGCGAATTCCAGGAAAGGCACAACACTACATAGAGAAACTGCCTCGAAAAACCAAAAAAGAAAAAAAAAAGTTCAAGGTCATCTTCAGATACATAGGCAGTTCAAGGGCAAGCTGGGATACATGAGACCCAGAAAGAAAAAAAGAGAGAAAGAGAAGGAAAGATAGTGGGGTAGAGAGAGGGAGAGCAGATGAGGGAGAGGGAAGGGAGCCAGGGCTCTGGGATGTGCTCCCTTATCTCTACAGTAAGTCAATTGCCTCTCAAATCTCTAGCAATTCCAGGATTTACTGTAGTTTGGTCTTTATACTCTCCGTAGCTACTTAAGTGCTAGACCAGTAAGATACAAAGTGTTTGGAACAATTGATAGTTCACAATGCACACACAGTCATTTCGGCTTCATTCACTGTTGCTTTGTCCTTCCACTCACTTTGGAGATCCCTCCTGGAAGCACCCAGGTCTGAATGAAACATTAAAAAGAAAAAATTCTCAACCGGAGTGTGCCCAAACAAAGAAGTCACTGTTTTGAAGCGCGCTAAAATGAATTGCCTTTATTGCAATGAACCCTGATTACTCTGCATTCTTATTTTCATTTTAAAGCTGCCAAAGAAGACAGGAGACGCAGCTCAGCCGTTGAGAAAGAGCACTTGCTGTTCTTCAAGGTGACCCGAGTTCTTCACTAAGAAACCATGCCAGGTGGCTCACAATCCCCTGAAACTCCAGCTCTAGGGGGCTCTCCTGGGCTCTGTGGGCACTGCACACACATGCACATGTTCAACACACCAACACACACACATTCACAGATCCACATATCTAAACATAAAATAAAACTTCTTTTTCTTTTCAAGCTATGGGAGGTCTGCATCAAAGCCTGGGAACAAGTTTACAACTTCGTCCCTCTATGGACTATCCTCTCCTTCTTCCTTTTCGACAGCCATTTGCCCAGACAGAAATTGGTTGTAAAAGAGTTGAGATGATCAATCCACTTAGGACTGTTACATGCGAAAATTTTTATCACCAACAAGAAGAAAAGAAAAAGGTGAGCCAGGCAAGGCTCAAGTGCTGACATGTGCCGTTCTGTTTATTCATTATTCGGGGGTCAGACCCTCAACCAAGGCCAGAAAGAAATGCCAAAAATAAATACATATCAACGCAACAATCTGTAATTTAGAATAATGGAAAGCGAGATTCCTATTCATTTTTATGGCGCTAACGCTGACACCATTTCACTCCAATTTTCTCTAATGGAACCAGCTGGGTTCTGGGAGGGGAGCCGTAATAGGTTTTAATGGACGGAATCTACCATTGAAACTGGCCATTTTTCTCACACAATCTCGGAGCTTGGCTCCCTGCCCATCAGGAGGCATTATGCCTTCTCCACGAAGCTACACACGATCTATAAGAGAAGAGGGACCGGTGAGCAGGGGGAGGCTCAAGCTTTCAAAGGGGGAGGGGGAGAACATGTTCTCTCTCCACCATGCAATCTCAGGCCACACACGGGATTCCACAGCTCCCCAGTGGACGGTCCCCTGGGAGGAACCAAGGGAATACCAAAGTCCTCAGAAGAAACTCGTGGAGCCAGGCGCGATGTTACCCATCTGTAATCCCAGCACTTAGAGGCTCAGGCAGGAGGTTCATGAGTTCAACAGTCCAGCCCGAGCTGAGAAGGGCCCTTCAGTACATAAGTATACGACAGGACATGGAGAGATGCGTCAGTGTGGAAAGTCATTGTCCCACACACGTGGGACGTGAGTTTGGATCTGTGGCACCCACATAAAAACCAAGGTATGGTGTGGTCTGTAATCTCAGCATCTAGACAACAGAGAAAAGAAGGTCCCTGGGACTCGCTGGCCAACCAGCAATCAATGGCAGACCAATGAAGCTCTAGGTTCAGTGAGAGACCCTGTCACACTAAGCTGGAGAGAAACACAGGAAGGCAGCCAACACCAATCTCTGTCCTCCAAATGGGACACCACAAGCCCCTGCACGCGCGCGCGCACACACACACACACACACACACACACACACACACACTCACACACACACACACTCACACAAAATAAATAAAGATAAAATGGCCTGGCAGAGGCTGTTTAGGAAAAGTTGAAAAGACAGGCAGAGAGGATCTGGAAATGGAAAGATTATGACTTGTTTTTGAAAAGACTTATTGTTTTAAGTATATGGTGGGAGTGGAATATGTGCACGTGAGCACAGGGGACTATGGATGTCAGAAGAAGTCATCAGATTCGCCTGGAGTGGGAAGTTACAGGCAATGTGGTTGCTGAGAACCAAACACGGGTCCTCTGCAAGAGCCATAGGTACTCTTACTGGCTGAGCCATCTCTCCAGCCCCAGGACCATCATTTCAATGGCAAACTTCGGAGTCAGTTCCCAATACCATTTGCTTGCTCTAGACACGGCTGTGTTTTACTGGGTCTGGATTAATGGCCAGAAAGTGTCTCTCTCCCTCTTATCCCATTAAATCATTCCTGGTATCCACCTATTCAGCGCTCCAATCGCTGTTAGCATAGGAATATAGCTCAAGGAATGGAATGGGCTGGCTGCCACAGAGATAACAAAGGGACATTCATTCTAATTTATTTCATGGCATTGCACCCTCTGACAACCTCTGTTTTGTTTGCTAGGCAGCCTGATTGCCTCTTTAAGTCATTCCTGATTTGGCCTTCAGCCTGGAGTCTTAGCCATCACGGAGAGTAAAGAAACAGTTATTCTTTAGGGGAGGGACACAATCTGATCAAAGTCATTGTGCTAAGTTTTTCCTGAGCATGGGAGAATTAGACCACTGTGTGTGTGTGTGTGTGTGTGTGTGTGTCTGTCTGTCTGTCTGCCTGCCTGCCTGCCTGTGTGTGCATGCTCACGCACACGTGTGTCTGTATGTCTGTGCAGATGCCTGTGGAAGCCAGAACAGGACGTCAGATCTTCTGGAGCTGAAATTACACATGATTGCGAGCTGCCTGACATGGTGTTTGGAACCAAACTCAGGTCCTCTGCAAGAGCAAGTGCTCTAACCACTGAGCTTTCTTTCCAACCCCACAGCAGAATCCCCCACACACACCGAGCTAGACCCTGACATACTTCTTTTTATATTGAATTTGTCCTTCCACAGTCTTTATGTATATGATGTATTCTGATCATCCTCACCCCCAACCTCTCTCTTCTTCCCCTCATCCCTGTCACCAGCCCCTCTGTCACCTCCCCCATCAAGCCTCTTGTTTTGCTTTTGGATCCAAGACCCACTGAGTTTAGCCAGGAACCGGTATGAGATAATGGGTTTGGAACCTGCTGCCTGTCCCTCTCCCGAAGTCCACCAGTAGCCCCACGAGCCCCTCCCCAGTCCATGGTTGACGCCTGACGCCTCCAGTCTTGTGCAGGCCCGTTGGAGACAGCCACCGCTGCTGTGGTCATGACTGCATTGGCTGCACCCAGCACAGATGTCAGTGTCTCCCAGGCCTTCTCCCTTTCTTCCAAATCTTACATCCTTCCACTCCCATCTCCTGCAATGTTCCAGGAGCCTTAAAGGGAGTGCTACAAATGTCCTGTTTGGGGCTGAGCCCTCGACTACCATTTATTCTCTGCAATCACTGCAAAAAGAAGTTTCTCTGAGTCTGGGAATAGCAAGAAAACACATATTTCTTCTTTATTGGAGGGCACCCGGCAAAAAGAATACATTGGGGTATATTGTAGTATCACTGACTCATCAATGTGAATATCAGATCTCGCATGGAGCACAATTTGATTGGGAACAACTCGTGGGAGACAGTTCCCTCCTTCCACCATATGTATCTCAGGGATCAAACTCAGGTCCTCAGGCTTGGCAACAAGCTCCTCTATCCACTGAGCCTTCTTACCAGCCCCCACACAAGGTTTACATTGAGAGTTTACAAGGATCCTGAATTGGGGAGACAGAGAACTAAAGACATTTGTGACAGTTCATACTGGCAGTTAGCTTAATCAGATTTGGGGTCAACTAAGAGATACAACACTAGGCACATCTGAGAGAAATCCTCTTCATGCAAGTTGGAAGACTCATCCTAAATGTGGGTGGAATCCTTCAGTAATAGCCAGATAAAAGAGAGGGACCTAAGTTGGAAAACCTTTACTTTTTGCCTACCTTTCTTCCTGTCTTGCTGGTGAGTTCATCTACTCTGTTACTGTTTCTGCTGCCATCCCTCACTGACATCGGGACCCAGCGTCTTAGCCTTCCCATGTGCACTGAGGACCAGCATCTCTAGGGGAGCCTCTGGGCCTTCAGCAGCAGTTTGGGACTGCTGAGAAACCCAGCCTCCTGAACTGGGCAGTCTCTTCAGTGTGATGTTGGGCCCAGCCTCTACGTGTGAGCCAATTCAATAAATTTTTCTTTAACAAATATTCATACTATCTGTTCTGTTTCATTAGATAATCCTGACAAATACAGCATTAGCATGAGATTGAAAAGATGTGCTCAATAGTTTATGTACATGCATATATAAATGTATATATACACACAGTGTTTATGTGTATATATCTACACATATATTATATATACATGCTACAAATAAATAGCATGTATTTGTACAGAGTCCTATGTATAAGTTGTATATATGTGTGTATATATATGCATATATATTATCTATATATATGTAGCTATATACACATATATAATATCTATATATACCCATACCTACACATGTATTCTATTTACATGCATATATATTTATGTATTTATACATAGATACCTACATTATATATTATGTGTGTATATATACCTACATACATGTGTATATGTGTCTACATATAGATTATATGTGTGTATGCCTACAAATACATACATACATATACTCCTATATATATTATATATGAGTATCCACATATATTATATATACATGTATGTATATATGCATGTATATAGTTTATGTGTTTATACAGATACAGAGGGAGACATGTATGCTATCATTTATCTCACATGCTTGTGAAATATCAGAAGTATTTTGGATTCTTAACTCTTTTTAGGCTTTTAATGTTTGCATGTATATAATGAGGTACTTCAGGTGTGAGACCCAAGTCTGGACATGAGAGTTTTCACGTTTCATTTGTGTGTCCCACATTCACCTGCTACACACAGCCTGAAGACAATTTCCTGCAATATTTCTAATGCATCTAGTTGTCGTCTGCAGCCTATCCTGTGAGGTCAGAAGTAGAATTGTTCATTTTAGCACTGTGTCAGACTCAAAAGTTTAAGTCTCCCATTTGGGAGCCATCAGGAATTGGGGATTTGGAGTGAGAGATGCCTGACCGGTCACTTTGCACACACACACACACACACACACACACACACACACACACACACACCATCGACCAGAAGACATTTACAAATATGATTTTGATTACTTAGAGAGCCACCCCACCCTCACAGCGGGCGTAGCTCCCATCCCAATCAACCTTTGGCACATCCCGACTCTTGACAAAGTTTATAATTGAGCCCTTGCTGTTGAGCTGCGTTTGAGAAATGGTTTGCTTCTTTCTGAGTTTCCATGACGACTGCTTCCCACCTTGTGGCTGAAGGTAACCTCTGTCTGCCATGGCTGGGGGTAGTTATCAAGCTGTCACGGGCAATTTTCCTGCTCATTTGATAGAAGCAACATCCCCGAGAGGAAATAACAGGATACCACAGCGAGAGCACACTCTCACTTTGAAACTGCAATTTCTGGAAAGACTTCTGCTGTCGAACACAAGACCCTGGTCTCAAGAGAGTCCTGCCAAGGCAGCCAATCATCTCTGTAGCTGAGTGAGTAGGAAAATAGTTCTGGACTTGTAGCAGACTCCACTCCAGAGAGTGTCTCTATTTGCTGTGAGAACTCGGACATGTCAGATCAGTAGCAGGGCCATCAATTCCTTTCTCATGCAGCTCCTGCTCTTGGCTCTGTTTACTGCAAAGACGCCTGTGATGAGCAAAAGAGATGATTGGGTTAAAGCGTGCTTGGTAAACTGTGAAATCCTATACGGATGGGCCATTTTGTTTTCATTTCTCACCTTTGGATTTCTTCACCTCAGGGGCTGTTGGGTCATTTGGACGATGGCGCCCAATATTATTTTAGCACCAGAAAATAAAACTGAGGTACGTATCAAAACCAAGCCGACTGATATTGTGGGTTAGACTTAAGAATAGCTAGAGAAAAATGAGAGAGAAATTCATGATGTTTTCCAGCTTAAAGTCAGAGAGGCCCACCTACATGGAGGGGTGTATGAACATTGCATAAACATCTGTCAAACACGTGCGCTCACCCCTTACTAGACTTTTTCTTATATTCATTTATTTATTTATTTGGTTGTGTGTGTGTGTGTGTGTGTGTGTGTGTGTGTGTGTGTGTGTGTGTGTAAGAAAACAACTTGCAAGAGTCAGTCATCTTCATCCACATGTGGGTTCCAGGGATCAAACTCAGGTCATCCTGCATGGTAACAAGCACCTTTACCAGCCGAGCCACTTGACCAGCCCATGAACTCACTTTAAAAAAAAAAAAAAAAAAAAAGCAATTTTCCTCCACAGTGAAGAACCACCACATTTTAAACTGTGAAGAAAACAGATTTAATGTACACTTGATTTCTAAGGATACAAGAACTATAGATACAATTTTTTAAATGCAGCTAAAAGGTGGCAAGTGACCAGACGAGAAACACTCTCACCACCAGATGAAAAGAGACTCTGCTTCCAATGGCTTTCGGATCCCAAACTGTCTACAGGAGTGAGCAGCTGACACTGAGTAGCACACACTTGCAGCTGACTCAGTCCTCTGGCTCCGTCCTCTGCCCTTCCTCTCTGGCTGAGGAAGTGAGATGTCTTGGTAACACAGAATCCAAAGAATAAAACATTGAATCTGGAAGAAACTCAGTTAAACGGGAGCTGGAGAGATGGTGCAAAGGTTAAGAGCGCTTGCTACTCTTGCAGAGAACTCCAGTTCAGTTTCTAGCACCCACGTTGGGCAGCTCATGATTACCTGTAACTCCAGGTCCAGAGGATCCAGCACCCTCTTCTGGCTGCTACAGACACTGTACTCACATGCACACACACACACACACACACACACACACACACACACACACACACACACACAAATAAAAATAAAATAAATTAAAAAAAAAGAATTCAGTTAAGCTTTATTTCCTAACTCATGTTTGAACACGAAATACCACACACAAATCAGGTTTTGAATGTTAGGTACTGAGTTAGAGATGGTGGTTTGGAAAGCTGTGGAACTTCTCAGAGGCGGAGCCTAGCTGATGGGAGCAGGTCACTGGAGAGTCCAGCCTTTGAAGGTTATAGTCCGACCTCTTTTTCCGGACTCTTTCTCTCTGCTTCCTGGTCTACTAGCATGTGAACAGGGCCTTCTACTTTGCCATGCTCCACCTGCTGTGATGGACTTGAAACACTCTGTCACCGTGAACCAAAATAAATTTTTTTTCTCCCTTAAGTTGTTTCTGTTAGAAAATTTGATCACAGGGAAGCCAAAGTAGATAACACATCATGCTAATTAAATAATTCAATGCCACATGTGAGGGCCAGCTGTAATTGTCACCATGACACAACCTAGAATCACCTGGGAAGAGAGTCTCAATGTGGGATTGTCTACATTGGGTTGGTCTGTGGGTATGTCTGTGTTTGGTTGTCTTAATTAAGACAATGGATATAAAAAGAGCCAGCCCACTGTGGGAGGCACGATTCCCTAGGCTGTGCCTTGGAGTGTATAGAAGTGAAGAAAACCAGCTGAGGTAGAGAGCAAACAAGGATCCATGCATTTGTTCACTCTCTGCTCTTGACTGTGGGTGTGATATAATTAGCTGCTTTAAGTTCTGGCTTTGACTTCCCTGAAGCGACGGACTATAACCTGGAACTGTAAGCTAAATAAACCCTTTCTTCCCTGAATTGCCTTTTGTCGGTGTGTTCTAGCAGAGTAACAGAAATGAAACTAGTGAATGGGCACTTCAGCGACCACTTTACACCAGGTAATGTGGCAGGTGCTAGAGAAATAAACAAGAACAATTATAAATTCAAGTCACTAAATGGTGCAATAAGTAATTATGATTTAATACTATTCGTCAAACGATGAAACCATATACAAGAGGTAAAAATAAAAGGAAAAAGGAAGTGACTTATTTTCTGGGCTACACAGAGAAGAAACCCTGAAGGGATATTTTTTCCAGTCTGTTTTATTGTATTTTTGTTTTTTTAGAAGAAAGCATTTAATTGGGAACTTGCTTACACTTTCAGAGGGTTATTAGTTCATAATCATCATGGAGGAAAGCAAATGGGCATGGTGCTGGAGCAGTAGCTGAGAGCTTTTACATCCTGAGCCATAGACAGCAGGCAGAGAGAGAGAGGGAGGGGGAAGATTGGGTCTGGTGTGGGCTCTTGATATCTTTTTTTTTTAAATTTATTTTAATTTATTTTGCAATACAATTCAGTTCTACATATCGGTCACGGATTCCCTTGTTCTCCCCCCTCCCGTCCCCCTCACCTTCCCCCCAACGCCCCCCCCCCATTCCCATCTCCTCCAGGGCAAAGCCTTCCCCACAGACTGAGGTCAACCTGGTAGACTCAGTCCAGGTAGGTCTAGTCCCCTCCTCCCAGGCCGAGCCAAACAATCCTGCATAGGCCCCAGGTTTCAAACAGCCAACTCATGCAATGAGCACAAGATCTGGTCCCACTGCCTGGATGCCTCCCAAACAGATCAAGCCAATCAACTGTCTCACCCATTCGGAGGGCCTGATCCAGTGGGGACCCCTCAGCCATTGGTTCATAGTTCATGTGTTTCCATTCATTTGGCTATCTTGATATCTTTTTAAAGATTTTTTAAAAATTATGTGTTTGTGGGGGGCGGGGGCAGTATTGTGCACATGAGGAGTGCAGGTACCTGTGTAGGCCAGAAGAGGGTATTGGATTCACTAGAGCTGGAGTTACAGGCAGCTGAGAGCCACCCATTGTGGGTTCTGGAAACTGAGCTTGGGTCCTCTGGAAGATCAATATGCTTGCTTAATAATGAGTCATCTCTCCAGCACCTCAAGCCTGTTTTAAAGGTTCTTAAAGAGTATGGCCACTTTAGAGCTGGGCATGCTAGTGCTCACCTTTAATCCCAGCAGTTAGGAGGCAGAGACAAGTAGATCTCTGTGAGTTCAAGGCCAACCAGGGGCACACAGTAAGACTTTGTCTCAAAAAAGCAAAACAAACAGAAACAAAAACAGAGTATATGGCAGTTTTACAAGGTCCGGAAGAGACATAGGGGCCCAAGGGAATAAGATTCACATAGATGTCACAGCATCACAGCCTGACAGCAGGTATTAGAACTATGAGGAGTTTGATATTGTTGGTGAAGAAGCAAGAAAAAGATGGTGTCTGAAAGGGAACGGGAATCAGAGAACGGATGGAGGCTATGAGCCACTTACCATTTAGCAAGACCATCATTTGCCAGAGCAGGCAACTCAGACTTCACCCCACAGATCCACAGCATCCAATGTGCATCACTTGAGCCAAGTATGGCCACTTACATTTAAATTAACCAAATTTTTATGCATGTTTGTATGTGTGTGTGTGCACCCACATTCACAGGCCCAACGATAACTCAGATGTCATCCTTAGGAATGCCAAGCACTTCCTTTGAGACAGGTCTTTCACTGAAAGTGGAGCTTATGGATGAGGCTAGCTGGCCAGGGAGTCCCTAGAATCCTTCTGTCTCCACCTCCCCAGTGTTCTTATTATAAGCACACATAAAATCCAGCTGTGGGACCTTTTCTTAATTAGTGACCAATGGGGGAGGGCCCAGCCCATTGGGGGTGGTACCACCCATGGGCTAGTGGTCTTGGATTCAATAAGAAAACATGCTGAGCAAGCCATGAGGAGCAAGCCAATAAGCAGCACCCCTCTCCATGGCCTCTTCATCAGCTCCTGCCTCCTTGAGTTCCTGCCCTGCTTGAGTTCCTGCTCTGCTCCACTTTGCCCATGCTCTGAAGAATCTCTGCCCACTTTACCCAGCAGCTATGTGTGACCAGCAAGTCAATGTCACTATCATTCTGGCTGTCAACTCGATGGTTGTGCTTGAATATCATGCTTGGTAGTATCAGCAGTTTCAGGAATCCACTGGGTGTTTTGGAACAGGTTCCTTCTGGATAAGAAAACTATTACATATGTGATATACAAAATATACATAACATATATTATATAAAATATTGGCTATACTATAGTCAGTGTTTTATAAAGATTATTACATACACAACCACATATAACATACATACAGAGAGGAAAAATGATTAATAGTGTAAACAAAATACAGACATGATACGTATGCACATATGTGTGTTATGAGTCTGTATGTATAATATAGACAGATATATAAGCTAAACAGACAGTATGTGTTCTTAAATTGTAAATCTGAGATGCTCCTAAGGAAAGGACATCTGTGGGCCACTCTGTCTGTTTTAATATCTCTTTTTCTGTTCTGTAACACTTTCTATTACACAGACATCTTTGCATGACACTTCATTAAGATTGTTTATTTAGAACACTATGAGAGAAAAAGAGATGCCACTTGGTTCCACATCCCATTAATTAGCCCCAAATGTCCAATGTGTGATTCATCTGCAGCCATCACAATCGTCACTATTAACCCCTAGGAGTCCCAAATGGTCAATTTGGAGATCCCATGTAAGATAACTTTTGAGAGTAAGTTGGAGCATTTCTTTTGTGATAGTTTCCCTTTATCTGTTGTTTGTTTGTTTGTTTGGAGACAGGGTCTCCTGTAGCCCAGTCTGACCTTGTATGTAGCCAAGGATGACTTTGAACTCCCAATCTTCCTGCCTCTACCTCTCAAATGCCAGGATGACAGGCATGGACTACCATTCATGGTTTATGTGGTGCAGAGGATAGAACCTGGGTTTTCATGCATGCTAGGTAAGCACTCTACCTGCTGAATCATACTTTCAGCCCCTATATAAAGGGCTACTTCAAAGGAGCTATGTGCATATGGTGTGTGTGTGTGTGTGTGTGTGTGTGTGTGTGTGTGTGTGTGTGTGTGTATCTTAGTTCCCTTTATCTTCCAGCTCTATAGCCTTTGTTCCAGTCTTTTCAGAGTCAGGGGGAAGGGGGAGCTCTTGGGATCTTGACATGATTTCATATTCCAATTTCATATAGAGAAATGTCTGACAGAAATGACCTAAAAAATATTGGCTGTCACCCCAGGTACCAGAGACACCTGACTCCGGAGATAATAAAATGGTGGTCACTCAGCGAGGATCTGGTCTCCCTGCCCTGCACATTCAGTTCTAAGTCCCTGGCACAGGTGACACTCAAATGGTCCCTTGGTTAGGAAAACACCATATTAGACAGAAACTATTGATTTCCAATCCACTACCTCCACAGCTATCATTGGGCCCCTTTAAGTAATTTGCTCCAGTTTTGGCTTTGGATTTGAGTCTCGTCTTCCATCATCAGGCCATTCAACTGAGGGTTCTTTAATGAATTTCAAAACATTCAAAGTGGATGTGTGAGATGTGTCGGAGAGTAAGGCACTTGCCACCAACCAAGACTGAATGGATCCTCAGAACCCACCGTGGAAGGCAAGAGCCAACTCCTGAAAGTTGTCCTCTGACCTCCACACTCACCAGTGGCACAGATGCCCACAGTCACAAGGACACACACCACATACCCATACAGTGCACACAGAGTAGCATATGTCAAAAGAACACAAAAGCATATGTCAAAGGAATATTCAATTGAACAGACTTCCAGTGGCTAAAACATGACAATTTGAGCAACAAAATGAACAGGTAATGTCCTGGTAATATAGATTTTTGCTGTATGTATGTATATATGACTCTTATATCTAATATCCACCAGGACCTATTAATAGAAATAATTCAATAAACTAATGAAGGAGAAAGAAATACGCGGGAAATAGGTAGGAATCCAACTTGGTGGGAAGGGCTGTGTAGAGCCAGACCTCGGCACTTCTCAGCAGCATTCCAAGCTGCGCCAAAGTCAGCTACCCTGTCAACCCAAACCTGAGGAGAGACAGCTCCCTGGGGCAGAATTCCAAACATTTTGTGCAGATAGTCTCCTCCATGAGGAGGAGCACCCATGACTCCCCCTCCTTCAGTGTAAAACAGGAGCCAGAGGAAGTGTGATAACTAATGGCCACTGGGAGCTGGACGTACAAGAAGGGAATTGGATTAAAAAAAAAATCCATGAGCATCTAAATAAAGTGTGCACTTGAGTTGGAATAGATCAGCGTTGGTTCGCTAATTATTAAATGTGCATCACATTAATGTGAAGTGTTTATAAAGTGGGAGGAATGGGATGAGTAACAGAGGTATAGGCCTCTCTGTATCATGCCATTTGTTCTGAAATACGAAACTTTCAAATGTTTTGGAAAGCCTAGCTTCGGGACTGAAGAGATGGCTCAGCAGTAAAGAGCACATACTACTCTTTCTCAGGTCCTAGATTTTGTTCCCAGCACCCATGTTGGGTGGCTCACACACTCTACCCTGGCCTCCAAAGGTAAATATCTGACACCTGCACTCATGTGTGTATGTATGTGTGTGTGAGCACACACACATACATACACACACACTCACACACACACAACACACATGAAAAAAATAATTTTTTTCTAAAAGATCAGCACTTCTGGGCTGGAGAGATGGCTCTGTTTTGGTAAAATTCTTGCTATGGAAGCGTGAAGACTCAAGTATGATTCTCAGAACCCACATACAATAGCCAGGTGTGATGGTATGAGTATAATCTCATGCTCTGGAGGCAGAGACAGGGGGATCTCTGGAGTTCACTGGCCAATTAGCCTGCCCTGATTGGTGAGTTCCAGGCCAGTGAGAGACCCTGCCTTAAAAGAACAAAGCAGACAGTATCTGAGGAATGATACCTGAGGTTGTCTTAGGGCCTCCACGTGCATGCACACACATGCCTGTTCCCACACACAAGCACACACACATACACACCAAAATAAACAAATAAATATTAAATTGAAGAACTTGGAACCAACAGTAGTGAGAGAGGGAAGCCCACCTGAAACCTGGTGGGGGGATGCATGATGTGATCTACAAGTCTTGTAGCACCATTATAATGTCTGAAGTGTATTGCTTGTGCATATGTGTGCAGGAGGCCAGAGGTCAATGTCAAATGTCTTCCTCCATCACCCTATAGCTTAATTTTTGAGACAGGGTCTTTCGCTGACTATGGAACTCTCAAATGGAGCAAAAGCCACAATCCAGTGAGCTCCAAGAATCCTCCTGTCTAGAGACACCCCACCACTGAGATGGCAGGCATGCATTTTCACACATGGCTTTTATATGGGTGCTGGGGATCTGAACTCAGGTCTTCACACTTGCGTGGCAAGCACTGTACCTATGGAGCCTTCTCTCCAGAGCCCCATTTTCAGAACCTTAAGGTGAGCAGATAAGGCAATTTCCTGGAAGAAACTTAGCCTTCGTCTTTCAATAAGAAGTATCTGTGAAAGTGGCCACTTAGAAACTTCTACAGGGGAGCTTTGGAGTGATGTGAGAGTCTGATAGATGTGCTTTGTTTGTACCCTTGTGAAGAATCCTTTCTTCCCGGCAACAGGCAGTACTAGATACTTTTATATAAAGAAATAAGCGCCAGCATGGAGAGCCCTTGATGACAGCCCCATAGCAAGACATGTGCCCTCAGTTGCCAATTACATGATAGTCCTTCTTCCTGTGCCTGCTACCTTTTCTGGATTTCTTTGATCCTAACATGTGGATTGTTTATTCCAGAACCTTCGGTAGCAGCTAATTTTCTTATCACTATGACAAAACACCTGACGTAAATTATTTAAAAGAGAAAGGGATTTTTTTTTCTGCAGTTCAGTTTCAAAGATTTTGATTCATAGCACTTGGCTGCAGTTTCTGGAGTGGTTGAGTGGGCAGGATGAGAGATAGATAGATGCAAATTCACTTTGTTCATTCTTGTGATTGCAAGTACTCTCTTGAGAAGGTCCAAATGTGGTTGTAAGATTTTTTTTTTTAGTGTTGAAGGAGCAGTGCACATGAGTGCAGTGCCCTCAGAGGGCATCAGAACCACTGGGGCTGGAGTTATAGATGCTTGTGAGCTGCCTATCCTGAGTACTAGAATTCAACCCAGGTCCTCTGCAAGAGCAGAAAGCACTCTTAAACCCTGAGACATTTCTCCAGGCCCATGTCCAACCTTTCAGCCTTGTCATAACACATCACGCTCAAGGATGAGGCAAATGAATTTTAGGGGAAGATTACCTACAACAACAACAAAAAAAAAATCTCATGTTTTAAGTTTGCGATTTTGCGTTTGGTCATGTTCACAGCTTTCCCTGAGGTGCATTCATTCTGCTGGCTGCAGGCTTGACATGTACTTGGAAGGTGAGATAAGATGCCTCCACGTTTTCTCATAGGTATAGTTGTCTGTAACGCTTTGATCATGTGCTGTAGCTGGCAAAAGCTTGTGAACTGTGTGTGAAGATTGCCTAACCACTCATGTACCTCATTTTGGCATTAATGGCCAATAGACTATCAGGAGAGATATCAGTTCTGCTACAAGTACATTTGAAAGGCAGCTTGATGATTCTCCTGGAGATTTGGGGATGCCTGTATTTGAGGGAAAGGCCATGGAGGAGAAGATTTTGACAGTATTTCTGAAATTCCTTTTTCAGTTTCTGCACATCCAACAGAAAATCCAGCACCTCATTTGTCTCTCTCAGCTTGATTTAAAGTCACAGCAAATGATGGGACTTCTCACACTAACTGGACCCCTAAGTTGGAAAATGGTCAGTTCTATGAGCACCAATTCAATGAGGTGTTTTTTGTTTGCTTGTTTGATGTGGTTCATCAAACTGGGGAGGTGGTTCGGTGGGTAAAGCACTTACTGCATAAACATAAGGACTTAAATCTGGACCCCCAGAACCCATGTAAAACCCAGTACAGTAACCTGGGCTGTAACCAGCACTCCTACAGTGAGACTGGAAACTGAGATAAGAGAATCCCCAGTTCCTGTGGACCAGCTAACCTGGGTTGTGTGGCAAATGAACAAGAGACCTTGACTCAGAAAAAGCTGCGAAGTGGGAACAGCCAAGACTGTGCTCTGACCTCCACATGGGAGTGCTAGCATGCTTGTATACACACACATACATACACACACATATACACACACATACACACACATGCAACACACACACATACACATATACACACGCATACACACACACACACACCATTTTAGGAAGGATGAAATAATATGGTTTATATTCACTTAATGAATTCTTTTGGCTTATGTGACAGTCATTTCAGGAATGACATTTTTGAATTTAAGATATCAATTAATTTCATTATTTCATTTGCTATAGTTTTCACTTACATTAAGTTCCTAATTTTTTTGTTTTTTTGTGTTAATATTCTTTCTATTTAACATAACTGACATACTTAAATGTAGTTTTCTATACTTAATGACCACTTCAGTTCAAACTCTTATTTCTAAAAAGCTGAAATTATGCAATCAAGTAGTAAGGTAATTGTTCACATATTTTAAAAAGTCTTATCTTGTAATTCTTTTGATGTGTAATTTCCTCTAAAACTTATTAACTGTGTCACTTGAAACTTTAGATCATAATTGCTTACTTACTCATTTAATTTTTGCATTTATTCCATTTAAAAGCAAATATTCAAAACATTTATTCACAATTTTAATCTCCTCTACTAATCAAGAGAGTCCCCCAAGTTTCAGTGTGATTCATGTATTCATGAAGAAATACCCCAATATAATGTGGCCAAGTGGGTGCTCAATGTTAAAGAACAGAGATGTCAAGATATTTATAACTCTGAAAAATATGTATTTTATTATTTATTCATGTGTCTGTGTGTGGATATGTCTTTGTGTGAGCACAGTGCCTGTGGAGGACAGAGGGGAGCATCACATCTTCTAGAGCTGGAGACAAAGTGGGTGGGTGCTGAGAACCAAACCCAGGTCCTCTGAAAAGGCAGTGTGTGTTCTCAACCACTGAGCCACCTCTCACGAGAGAATTTGAGACATGTATTTCTTTTTTGCATAGGAAAAGGAAAATCAATAACTATGTCTGAAATACCAATTCTGGTGATATTAAAGAAACCTGAAAAAAATTATATAATGCCTGGAGAAGAGGCTCAGTCCATAAAAGTGCTTTATTTCCAAAAAAGTAAAGAAAGCAGTATCATGTTGTCATTTAACAGGATATGGATCTTTGTTTTATAACATGAGGTGCTTTCTCTCTGTTCAAAAAGAAAGACATCTAGTCCCATCAGACATTGTCCAGCCCTGACTGAAAGAGCTCAGACAGCCACAGTTTCCACAGTCCACCCACAGTATTGTCATGCCAAATTCTGTGATCATAAAATACTCTGACTATCATGCTTTGAGTGAGGATTTTCTCCCACTCAGTCTCTAGCTGGTTGCTATTTGTGAAGGTTATGGAATCTTGTTGGAGGAAGTAACCTGGACTCACTTCCTGTTCTCTCTCTCTCCACTTCCTGTGTGGGGTGAAATGTAATAAGTCAGCTTCCAGCTCCTGGTGCTAGGCCTTCCCCACAATGATGGACTGTGTCCCCTATGGAACTATAAGCTAAAATAAACCCTTTCTTCCTTAAGTGGCTGTTGGGTAGCAGTTTCCTCTGAGATTAAAACCTTGCATCTTGGAGGGAAGCTCATTAAGACATGGGATGTTAAAGTGAGGGTCAACCAATAGGATGTTCTAAGGTGTGTTAAGACACAGGATTTTCAAAACATGAGTAAATAAACAAGATAGTCTATCAGGGAAGGCAAAACTTTTCATCCTAGAGGAAAGCTCCTTAAACTCATGAAATAAGCAATTCAAAACAGCTTCAGGAAGTTCCTGAAACTGAGCAGATTCACTAGATCCCTTCCTCCCTGAAGACATATAAAGAGTAAGGACTGCTGAGAGACACTCTCAGATCAGCCTAGCTGCCTGGAAGAGGCTCAGACCAACTGAGCTCCCAGGAAAGGACACTCTCCAACCTGTTGAACTGCCTGCAGGCTGTGCTCCAGGTTCCCAGCTTGTGTGATCTGTTACCCATACTGGGGTGGGTTTCAATGATGCAGCTGTCTTGGAGGTGTTTCTATGCCTACAAGTAATCCTTCACCCATATTCCTGTACACAACCCCAATAAAACTCATAGTTCACCAAAGTTGGACTTTGGGAGTATCTGTACTTTGGTCTGGCATGAGTTCCCTATCTGGCATGAGTAGACATTTGTTCATGTTTCCCCAGGAACAGTGTCACACAACATGAGAATAATTGGACCATCACCTGTGACTCCAGCCACTCCTCATAGTATGCAATTATGCCCTAATTGTAAGTGGCCATGGGAGTATCAGGGGGTGATATAATATATAGGCTGGGGGAAGTTAATAGAAGAGACTCCATCTATGCAGCTTTGGGGAAGCCATCATCCATGTTGGGTGATGACTTCCTAGTGTGCGCTTCAGGGTCATTCATGCTCCTGTCACTGACCCCTCACCGTGCTCTGGAAGGTAGCTCGGTAAAATCGTTGGTTCCGCAGAGTGGGCCATTGTGGAGTTGTACCTCGGTTTGTCATTGGTTCCTTATAAGGAAGGGGTAGGCATTGTTTGTGTCTCCCCAGGGAAGGAATTCGCACAAAAATGAGCGAGCCCATTACAGGCCTTAGTAAACATTTGACATGATAGATTTATTAGCTGAGTCTATGTTCTTGAGAGCTGAATTCTACCATTGTGCCCTCTGTTTTATAGGGAAAATGGAGTTATTTTCATGTCGGTTGCCCACCGGATCACAGAAGACAGCTACTTTTAATATGCTTTTGCTGTTTAAACTAATCAACTCAATCATGTTCCTTAGCCTATTCACGCCAAATTAAACTCCCAGGTCTATCACGTGGCATTTGCTTCCCCAGGAGGCAGACGAGATGAAATATTTACAAAGTAGGTGTACAGTAAAGCCAGTCTTATCTGCTGCTATAATTTTCCCCCAGTTCTTAAAGGCCTCATTAAAGTGATGGAGGCCACAATTCCACAGGGATTTATAAACCCATCAGGGAGATGCCAGTGAATGAGATAATGGAGACAACGGACTATTTGCTGAGTTATCGCCACAGCCACTCTGTATTTAGCTGTAAGCACTGCTCAGTGTGGCTTAATTAGAAACACTGGAGAGCCCACTGTCAGACTGACATTCTGTCTCATGGCCATACTTTTAAATGATTCCTCAGTGAAATGTGTGTTAGCAGCCAAGCAATTCAACCCCGGCATTACCTATGTGGACCCCAAAGAAAACAGATAATGCATTTGAGAGATGGTCAGACAACAATACTTAGGAGCTGTTATTGATTTAATATATGTGTTTATTCGTATAAATAAACAGGTATGGTTGTTAAGCCACCTGTGGAATATACGGATAAGAGATGTGGCCCTAGACTAACAGAAGATACACTCCAAAAAGGAAAAGGAGACAAGTTATTTAATTTCCTGTATATTGGTTTCTTTAGAAAATTAAAGCAATAAAGGTTCCATCACTCAGAGGGTCATTAGGAGCAATAAAATATAACACAAGACTTACCATGTACAGCTAAGTGAGATAGATGATGGGTGGATATCTGAATAAATAGATATTAGACCGAAGATAGGTAACTGCATAAATGACAGATGATAAATATAAAGACAGGAGACAATTTATTGTACAGATATTATATGTAATTATATGTATTATAGATATGATAAATAGGTACATAGATAATGGATAATAAAAAGATAGATATAATAGACATCATAAAGAGATGGTATCTTGATAGATAATAGATAAGATAAATGGTAGATGAGAGACAGGTGAAAGGCAGACAGACAGATACTATATAGCACAGATAGACATGATATGTACCTATATGTATGCACCTTTATATATACATGCATACTTGTGTATCATGATAAACATGTTTTGTAGTCATGGTATTATTCCTAGACTAGCAGTCACATTTATATTTCTTACCTTTCTCCGTCTTACCTTGGGAGTGTGGAGTGGCCCAGTGTGTCCCAGAATGCACAGTGACTGCAGGTTTAGGATAATGATGGAGGCCTTCAGGCACATTTGGGGGAAGTCTGAAACAGAACCCTGTAAAGGCCCCCGTTACTCTCATACTTGGGTTTTTAGCCTTGAGGGAGTATGGAGTATCAGTATAGAAACAGAACCAATAGAAGGCACTTAAATTAGAAGGGAGATTTATTAGATTGGCTTATATGATACCATCTGGGCAGTCCAACAATGGCTGCCGAGAAAGGCTGGGACCTAGAAACTCCCCAGACTATGAGGCTGGATGCCTTAGTGGTCCCGATCTGCTGCTGAAGGCCTGGAACAGCACCAGAGAGCCATGGAAACTTCAGTCCATGTTGGAAAGCCAGAGGTATTGAGTTCTGACGTCATCCACCAATGCCACCAGCATCTGGAGCAACACTTCCTACCAAGAGGTGAAGGCCAGCAGGCAAAAACAAGGAAAAGCTTTTCCTTTGGACCTCCACAAGAAAGTGCCAGCTACATTTACAACAGACCTTCCATGTTAATTAACCTAATCAAGAAAACCCCTCACAGGCATGCCCAGAGGCTAACATCTTGATAATCTCTCCTATATGCCTAGAGGCGTGTCTCTTTGCTAATTCCACATCCATGCGAAAACCAAGATTAAGTAACACACAACATGGGCTAAGTTAAATACCCATGGTATTTAGATCCCCCTGGGCTGGTGTAACATGCTTACTTGCAGAGGGCAGCATTAGAGTAACAGAGACAGAAGCAAGATGAAGACATGGATCTAGGCTTTTTCCTACACTCATTGGCCTCTTGGGCCTTTTTGGTCTGGTTTTTTTGTTTGTTTGTTTTTTTGTTTTTGTTTTTGGTTGTTTGGTTGGTTGGTTGGTTGGTTGGTTGGTTGGTTGATTTGGTTTGGTTTTTATGAAAAAGTCATTTCTAATCTTCTGGTAGAAGATCAAAATCAGAGCTGGAGCTGTGCTTTAGGCAAGAGTGGAGGAGACATGACATCGCACTTTGACCTTGGAGACATGAGCTGTGAGCTCAGGAAGTGGGCAGAAACAGACTGTCCCCCAGCTTCCTGTTGACTACCTTGCTATTAGACCAGTGAATACCATGTCAGATCTCTGACCCACAGAACCTGAGCATGATGGATTTTCATCGTTCTAAGCTATGTGCGGCAGCTGTTGCTACAGAGAGGCAACTAATAGAGGTGGACGTCTTTAGCCAGAGGTGGACGTCTTTACATGGCCTGCAAGTGGCCCATCAGGGCAACCCTCCCACTTCCTTCTTGCTCTGTTTCTGGTCCTCAGAGGCTGAGTCAATGTTGGCTGTTTTGGAAGCTACTGGAACAATTTCAACATTGCTCAGAAATAGCAGAAAGGTAAATAAATAGCCAGAATGGTATCCAAAAACAAATTAAGGCCTGGACAGGCTGGAGTCTGATGGGATCAAGAGAGTTAATATATGCAAGCTGCAATCTTGCACATCGTAACAACAGTTCGTGGCACAGCACTACACGTTAGCTAGCTTGTTGTAGTTATTATTGTTGTTCTCTGGCGAAATATGGTTGAGTTGGTCGTACAACTAATTTCAGTTAACATCCTCAACATTGACCTTTGCATGGCTTGTCTTATTTTCATTCATTCATTCATTCATTCATTCATTCATTCAATCTCCATAATACACTTCCATTGTTCTTCCCTGCACATTCATCTTAATGTGTTATGGGTTGTGTAGCTAGCTCTTGCCTCTGAATCGAAGCATTCCTTCCTAAAAGGAGGGGGATAGTTCATAAGACTCAGGAAGCTAAGGAAATTTGTATGGCTCAAGAAGCCCACAGAGCTTTTATTACCCACCAGAACTAGATGCAAAGACTCTATTGCTGAAGAGATCACACTCGCTGCCTAGTGTCCATACTGCTAGAAGTAGCTATGTGGGCCACTGCAAAAGAAAAGCCATCAGCTGTCTTACCCAGCTGTGAATCTGTGAGCTACAACATCGACCTGCTGAGCAGGATGTGTTCACTGGTACTATAGTGGCATGGTTGTTATGGAGACCTGCTTCAGAGGAGGGAAGTCATGCCTGATACTGTAAACCTGGTCAAAAGCTAGGGAGATTATAGGTCGGGGGGGGGGGATGGGGGTGCGCAGGCAATTTGCTAATGCTGTTTTGCTCATTGATGGGGTATCAACATAGATTAGTGCTGTTCCCACCCTACATCAGAGAAACTATCTACAGGGGACAAGAGGCAACTAAGAAAGTTACAAAACTCACAATGTCCCCCTCCTTGATATTGTCTAACCAGTAAATAATTGCAGCGGTAAGAAGAATCTTTGGTGGAGCTGCCTGTAGGATGAGCAGAGAGCTCCGTGGGTGCATCTTTCATAAGTCAGCTTTCTGGTGATGCTAGAGTTGGCTTTCTGGTGACGCAGTCGCCTGTGAGTCATCCACACTTCTGTGAGTCACTGCAATAAACTCACAGTTCACCAATACAGATGGATGCAATTGTTTATCCCTTGCCCCCTATTTGGAGTGAATGGATGTTATGTTCAGTTTTTCCAGGAAAAGAAAAAATTGGACAGTATGTTCTTTTGAGTGAGTTCTTATGAATGTGCTTTTCAGTTTTCTATAAACGCAAGTCTCAATTTGCATGAGCAACATAGTTATGAAGTAGTTATATAACCTCGCATCCATATCCACTGCTTCTCACAAAACATTCCATAGAGAATATGCATCTCCTCTGAACTCTACACAGGGCTACTATCAAAATGGCTAGATGTTGAGCAGCACAGGAACAGCCCGATAAGGAAGACGCCTTAATGAAGTTCGTGAGAGCTTCTGAAATGCCAGGATTTACTCTTCTGTCTCTAGAACACAAAGGTTGAATAATAGGTTTGAGAAGAAGATGGGAAGCCATCTAGTACGCTAAGAGAATAGGATAGTGGCTACCTGCTGCTCACTGTTTCAGTAGCTAATGAGACAGTGCCATCACGATCAGCTGCCTACCTGTCTTTTTCTATGAATGAATTCCCAGAATGCCTCTAACTTTCCCACCACAAACCACAGTACAGCAAAGCCAGGGGTCTTCATGTCTTTTCTCACAGTTGTGACGAAATACCTGACCGAAGCAACTGAAGGGAGAAAGGGCTTGTTTGGGCTCACAGTTCAAGGGTCCAGCCCATCACAGCAGGGAAAGAATGAAGGAGGAGCACAAGGCAGCTGGTCATATTGTGCCCACAGTCAGAAAACAGAGAGATGAATGCTAGCTCTCGGCTCGCTCTCTCCTTTATATGCAGTCTAAGACCCCAGCCCTGTGGATGGTACCACTCAAATTGTCTCAGAACCATACCCAGAGGCTAGCTTTATCTGAATAATCTTTCACAGATATATCTGGAAGCTTGTTTTCTAGGTGGTTCCAGATTCTGTCAAGTTAACAAGGAACACTAACCACTATACCATGCTTGGGGCTGTATCCCAACACTTGGGAGATGGAGAAGGTGAAATGATCATGGAAGGCTAGCCTCAGCTAGACAGTGAGTTCAAGGCCACCCTGGGATACATAAGACCCTGGTTCACAAAATAATGGAGCAAAATAAAATTAACCAATTCAACAAATTTCCTCGCACTTTTCTTGTTAGGGACCTTTGAAAGTCTCCGTGGGATAGCAGGTAAAGAATTGCTAAGCCACATGTATGCACACAAGGAAGTGACAGAAACAGTGTCACACAGCTTCCCACTATGATGGTCCTAACCATTCTCCCATCAGAAAGCAGAGCACGTGTCTCCCCGAGCCTCACGTCTCTGCCAACCTTTTCATTTCACTTGGTTTAATGTGTGTGACAGAGTAGCTCCGTTGGTGAGTTAGGATTTCTCTGGTTTCTGACTACCAATTGTTACGCTCTGGCTATGGAGCACCCCCCTTTAAAAGGCATCTATTGAGGGCCTGGTCCCCAGCTGGTAGGCCTGAGAGCTGACTGGATTGTGAGGGCCACAGTTGCTTTTCTCATTTCCGGACAAACAGCAACTTGAGGAAGGAAGGGTTTATGGTGGTGTCTAGTTCCAAGCACAAACCCTTAGCAGAGATCTTGGGAAAGTAGGAGCCGAAGGTGACTGATCACATTGCCTCTATAGTCAGGAGGCAAAGAAAGGTGATTGTGGGTGCTTGGCTCTCCTTCTCCTTTGTGTTCTGTCCAAGAACCCTGAGCATGAGATGATGATGCCCACATTTAAAATAAGGGTCTTCCCACCTTATGAAAGCTGATGTAGAGGAGCTTTACAGACATGCCCAAATGTTTACTGGTGTGGGGATTCTAGGTCCTGTTAATGTGAAAATCAGTGTTAACCATGAGAGTAGGTTATAATATTTCCACCCCTCTATGGCAGTTATTTTTGTTGCTATTATTTTAAAATAAAAAATGAGATGGGCGGTAGTGGCACTCATTTTTAATCCCAGCACTTGGGAGGCAGAGCCAGGCGGATCTCTGTGAGTTTGAGGCCAGCCCGGGCTACACAGTGAGTTCCAGGAAAGGCACAAAGCTACACAGAGAAACCCTGTCTCGAAAAACAAACAAACAAAAATAATAATAATAAAAATAAAAAATGATCTATCCAAGAGAACTTTCTAGAATCCAGCTCTCTATGATCTCAGAGTCAGGTTTTCAGGGAAACAGGAGCTCTGTGTGCCAATAAAATGGAAAAATCCAGATCAAATAAGCATTATGCTTGTGAAGACTTTCTCATTGTGTGTGTGTGTGTGTGTGTGTGTGTGTGTGTGTGTGTGTGTGTGTGTGTGTTACAGATTTTCTTAGTTTGCTTTTTAAGACAGGGGCCTGGCCATATTTGCAAGCCGATATCAAACTTTCATCCCTCCTGGGTCAGCTTCCTGAGTGCTGGAACTGCACTGTGGATGACTGGAACATACCCAAGGAAGCGTTGCTGTGGTGAGATCAGCATCATTCTAGGAAACCAGAAACATCTACTCTCTTCCGTAGCTCCTAGAATGCAGCTTGGTGATGCCGTGAATCCCTCTGAAACCTCCTTTGTGAATCTGCAGAATGGGGCCATGCAGCTCGTGCACCAAGGCAGAGGGGCTTAAGGAACTGTCGAACTGAGCTTCCGCTTAAACCTCAGATCTCTCCGTCTCTAAACGTACCTCGCTTGCCCTGGCCCTTCAGCCTCCCACCCGGCCCTTGTGGGACCTACTTGACGGGAGCAGCTGAGACACTGCGGCAGCTGTAGCCACTGAGGCTTGAAACCAACCTTGCGCTGATTTAGCTGTTGTGTCAGAGGCCCAGGAGTCACTGTGCATCTGCACCCACATGTCCTGCTCCAACAGCCTGTCACTGGAAGAGAAACAAGTTCTGTTGGCGTAGACCGTGTTTCCAATCACAAGCTCGTCGGAGCAGTGTTGAAAGTCCAAGGCTATTATTTACAGCTCAGTGAAGAGGGAGCCAGCTGTGCTTGAGCCCCTCGCTGCAAAAGCCACTCACTCAGAGTGACAGCATCGGGTGACTAACAAGGAGAAGCAGCTTCATATCACATCCTCCTCGGGACTCGAAGGTTTTCGAAAGCCATACTGTCACCTCTTCTCCCCCCTCCAAATAAAAACAAAACCTGTTCTGAGGAATGCAACACACAGGGGTCACCTCTTTCTAATCAGCCTTATCCCACATTTGGGCGATCAATTCATCCCAGTTTACCTGAGACTCTCCTTGTTTTCACACTAAAACTCCAACATGAGCCAGATGTAGTACACTCTAATAAACCCAGCACAAAGAAGGCAGAGATGGGTGGATCCTCATAAGGGTTACTGGCCAGCTGGTCTAGCCTAGTTAGCAATCTCCAAGCCAGTGAGAGACCATGTCTCCAAAACAAGGTGGACTGCAGCTGAGAAATGATACCTGCAACTGATCTCCAGCCTCTATACACATGGGCATCCCTGCAACTGTGCCATGTGTATACACACACACACACACACACACACACACACACACACACACACACACACACAAATATCCAAGGGAACTCTTCAGCACCTAAAGAAACCCGAGCCACTGAATCATTCATCTAAATTGTCTGGATTAACAACCCATCACTTGGTCATGTATAGCTTTAGAACTGGGCTGCATGAGAATCAAATATTCACTCAATGTCTAGTAATTACACTATGCTGAGCTTTGAAGACAAATTATCCTGGACTGATCTTTTGCTGCTGTTCTTTGCTTTTTCTATAACATGCCACACAATGAGTTTTAAATTTTCTAGCCCCAGATCTTGTTTTCTATATATCTTTTATTATTGTTGCTGTTGTTGTTCAAGAAAAGGAAGCAAATCTTCTTGGAGAAATAGTTGACTCCAGGAATGCAGGGGAAAGGAGGAGGAGGAGGAGGAGGAGGAGGAGGAGGAGGAGGAGGAGGAGGCAGGAATAGTTTCTGAGGAGGTGTTAGGGAACAACACTGTCCATTTTCTGTTACTGTAATGCAATACTAGAGGCTGGGTGCTTATAGAGAAAAGCAATTGATTTAGCTTAGACTGTTGAAGGCTGGACATCTAAGCAACATGGGTTGGTATTTGTGAGTGTCCTCCTGGCTGTATATCCTCAAGATGGATGACAAAACTGGTTGTTGTTTTAATTCAGACACAGTGGTTGTTCCTCAATCTACTGCCTCTATTCAGCCAGCAACTTCAGCTCCGAAGTTATGGGCCTGCTTCTCTGGCAGAGGGCTAGCCGTTCAGTCTGCAACCTGAGAGCAATTCTGTTCCCGCAGGCACCGGCCCTCCGGCTGCCGCTAAAGGTAGCTTTAACTAAATCTCTAACGTTCTATTTATAAATAAAACTAAAGAGCCAAAGGCTGTGGTGCAAACCTGCCAGCTCAGGGAGGTTGGCAGCAACCAGCCGACCTTCTCTCCTTGCTGGTGTCTCCAGAGAAAAGAGCATCCTTCTGCTCCCCACAAACATAAAAAGGCATGCCACTTCAAATCCCTCCAGACTACTTCCTGTGTGTCTTTCTAACTCTTCCGGATGCCTTCTGATGCTCTATGATTACTTTCTGCTACCTCAGCCTCCTCACCCAAGGTTAACTTTATTTAATCACCACAAATGCAACCGTGGGGTTCACCGTGTGATCGAATATCCCACTACAATGGATGGTTAGATTTCATTGTTAAGTTGTCTGTAGTTAGAGTCACTGAGGAATTACACCTCTGGGTGTGACTGTGAAGGTGCTTCCAGGGTGCGTTAATTGGAGATGGGAGACCCACCATGAATCTGAGTGATGTCGTTCCACAGGCTGAGGTCCCAGACTGGAAAACAAAGTAGAGCAGGATTCATCTCTGTTTTCCGAGTTAAGACGCAGTGTGAGCATCTGCCTACCACCGTGACTTCCTAACACGAGAGACTGGGTCCCTTAAAAACACGAGTCAGAATAATCCTTCCTTCCTTGAGTTGTTTCTCGTCGGGTAATTTGGTTGCAGCAACATGTAAAGCAGCTAACTCAATTCTCTAGAGTGTTCTTAGGAGAAAGAGCTGGCCCAGACTGTTCCAGGTTGCCTAGGAGACCATTTTTAAACTCTGAATTAAAGAATAAGCTAAGGATATTGGATAGAATAAGCCATGAATAACGAGCAACAAATGGCTATGTTTCAGAAAAGAGAGAGCTAGAATACATTCCCAAGTGCTTAAAACAAAACCCTTCACCCAGAATCTTAATCCAAATCCTAATTCCACTTGTGTGGAGTGTGGGGCTTTGTGAAAGTTATTTGGTCACGTTATGGATTGTGACAGACCAATGGAAGTATTCTAAAAAAGCAGTTTTAACCATGTGGTTATGATTGTTCATGTCTGTAATCCCAATCCTTGGAAGTCTAAAGTAGGAAGATTGCTACATAGAAAGTTCCAGACCAGCCTGAGAAACACAGGCACTCTTTAAATGTTTATTTTAAAATTTATTTCATTTTTTATTTATGAGCGTATGTGAGGAGTGGGTATGTGCATGTGAGTGCTATGCTAGCAGAGGCCAGAAGAGGGTGTCTGATCCCCCAGAGCTGGATTACAGCAGGTTATGATCCACCTTGCACGGGTGCTGAGAACCAACTCCCATCATCTGTAATAACAGCAAGTGTTCTTAACTTCTAAGCCATCTCTCCGGGCCCCAAAATGGACAATCATCAGAAAATGGTCCAAATGAGAAAGGAGAAGTGTTGTCTAGAAGCTGAGAGCCTACTCTGAATGATGGCAGCAAAAATTTGATCCTAGCTCGCTCGCTCTCTCTCTCTCTCTCTCTCTCTCTCTCTCTCTCTCTCGTTCTCACTGTATCACTCTCTCTTTTCATATTACTAGACTGTCCCCAGCAGTTCTCAAAACTGCTGATCTAGAAAATAATCACATTTGTAGGCCTGCTCTTTTATTTGGCAACAACTACAAAAGAATATTCTAGAAATTGACTGAAGCAGCAGTCTTGTAGTGGAGTGAGTTTAACTTTTCATTACATTGTGTGTGTGTGTGTGTGTGTGTGTGTGTGTGTGTGTGTGTGTGTGTGTGCCACCGGATGCATGTGGAAGCCAGAGGCCAACTTGCACCTTCCACCATGTGGACCCTGGAGCTAGAACTCAGGTCATGGGGCTTGACAGCAAGTACCTTTACCAGATGAGCCATCTCACCAGCCCACAGATACATCAGAGATGAATATTTCTGAGGAATGATCATCATTTGAAGTGTTCTCTGTTACTTCTCAATTGGACAAAAATAACCCTTGATCTCTGTCAAAGTATGAGACGGGGTAGAGAGTTGTGCATGTTGTGAAACTGACACCCAAAGCTCTCTTGCACCTTAATTCCCATCGCTGGTACTTTGGATTCTGACCATGCCCTGGACCTCTCTTGTACATCTATTTTTGTCTCTGGGGCCAGGTAGATAAACCAGCATATTTATGACTTACAATTTTCTATCCCCTGCTCCTTGCCCAGTATTCCCTAAGGAACCCATGTACAGAACACTGCTTGCTTTTTGACTTACAAAATTAACAACAAACTAACAATTTACCTTGCTCATCAAGTGTAATAAATAAGGTGCTTAGGGACAGGAACCCTGGTCACACAGCTTAGTCTTGGGTCACCTACTCCTTAGAATATTCTTAACTGTGCTAAGGTAAACAAAAAAAAAAAAGGTTTTTTTCTCAGCTTTGTTTTTTTTCTATGCAGGTGACGGTAAATCTCTACTGTAAATTGACTGAATCTGGAAACAACTATGAGAGAAAATTCTAGGTAGACTTATGAAGGAATTTACAGGAAGGATTAAACAAGGGGAGTAGGAAGACTGTTCACTAGCATGGGCGGCACTTTCCAGTGGGAGCCCCCGAAAGAAAGACTAAGGAACAAGCAGGTGTGTTTGCCTGCCCACCTTCTCTTCTTGCTGGTGAATGTGTCTACCTTTTTGATGACTGTTCTGATGATGATGATGATGATGATGATGATGATGATATCCTTCCCCTGCACCAGAATGCAACTTCCTGGCTTTTCAACCTGGACTGAACATCACCAACTCTCTAAGAATCTTCTAGACTTTCAGCACCAGAGTGGAACTACAGAGGCATCCAGCTTTGCAGACTGAGCAGAGTGTTGTGACTTCTCAGGAGATGCAAGCAAATACCTACTTAGCCCCAGAGAAGGATCCAACAATAGACCAACATAACGATCCCAGCCAAGTGCAACTTGCAAACCAATGGGTTTATTGGAGTTACTTATAAGAATATGGGAGAGGATGACTTATAAGAACATGGACTACTCAAAGGCAGCTGCATTACCAAAAGGCCCACACTAGCCTGGGTAAAGACTCATAAAAGCTCCATCCCCAGAAATCCTTTCAGGACTTGCAGCCAGTCCAACCGCAACATAAAAAAGGAGCCTGGGGACTTGTAAGTTTTAGGAACTTTCTGAGATTTGTGAGTTGGTTGCTTCTTGGGTATTAGAAAGTTTTGTTTACTTCCTGGGTAGTAAGGAGCCTCCCACTAGGGTGAAATGTTTCAATTTAAAGGTAATGATAAGCAGCAACCAGGTCCAGAGCCTCTCTAGTGTTCAGCCAGCCATTGT
Source organism: Peromyscus californicus insignis (assembly GCF_007827085.1). Taxonomy (NCBI): domain Eukaryota; kingdom Metazoa; phylum Chordata; class Mammalia; order Rodentia; family Cricetidae; genus Peromyscus; species Peromyscus californicus. Next base: position 23,843,450 of record NW_026294540.1, read on the forward strand.
TAGGACTACCCACACTCCACTGTGAAAGCCAACTGAATAAATTCTTCTTTCTAGTATATAGTCATTCCATCATTCTGTTTCTCTAGAGAGCCCTGACCAATTTAGTGACTACCTTTTTTCTTTCTTGGTGTTTCTCCTCTCTGAACCTATTTTTTATTTGGGAGTTTCCCAGAATGAATGATTCCCAGAATGTTTTCAAAACTATAGTCGCCCCGACCATAAGATCTCTCCCTGTGGCCGCAAATACAAGGTCTATGGCAGGTGGCTGGGGCTGGACTCTGCTCTCCCACCAGAAGTGATCAATAAAGAATGCCAGACATATTTGGGGGCGGCAAGCTGAAAGAGCAAATTGATGAGCCAACAGGATCCTTTCAAATGTTTGGCTCACACCCACCTGCTCAAGTGTTTGAGCACTTATTTCCCAGCAGAGGACACTGTTTGGGGAGGTTGTGGAACCTTTGTGACTGTGGCCTAGCTAATAGTTATGTATGAGTCAATGGGTGTTACATAGCAATTTCCTCTGAATGAAAATATTCCCTCCGGGAAAGAGAAAGGCTCAGAGACTCCAAAAGCAAACAGACTTAACCTACCTTAAAAGCAGAAATTTGCAAAACGAACAAGGCCCCTCTCCCAGTCTTTTCGAAGCAGTGTTTCAGCTCTGTCAAGTTGCCTGCAAGTCATACAAACACTTTCAGGGTGGTAGCTTTTTACATATCATCGCTCATGCCAGGGTGAGCCTTTCAATGATGTGGCTGCATTTGGGTCATCCCTGCTCATGTAAATTACCTCTCCCCCATACTCCTGTTAGGAATACCAATAAAGACTCATAATTCACCAAGGTGGGCCTTGGTTCTACCTTGAGTTCCCTATCTTGAATGAGTAGTGTGTGTGTGTGTGTGTGTGTGTGTGTGTGTGTGTGTGTGTGTGTGTGTGTGTGTGCAGGTGGTATCTCCCCAGGAAATATTTCATACCACACTGGGATGGAAAGCCTGGGAGGTGATGTCCACGTTCTGTCTGTGCTCAGGTCCCCTGTTTTCTGATCCACTAAGGTGTGCAGGACCTTCTTCACATGCTCCTACCACAGTGAACTCCACCAGGATGGAGCAGTCCTGTGAACCCCAATAAATCGTTCCTTCCTTAAGCTGCTTCTGTCGGGCATTTGGCAACAGTGGTGAGGAAATGCAGCCAAGCGAGGCACCTTTCCATGGTGTGGCTGAACTCCTGCTGTTTTGTGCCAAGGATGAATAATATTGGCTAGCATTTAGTGTTCCCTCAGCATGTGCCATGTGAGAGAACATGAGTGTCTCATTTTATAGTTCCTGTGGGGTAGCTATTTGTAACATAACCACTCCAAGAAAGGGAAGGGGAAGGGTGGAAGTTTCCCATTCAAGGCATGTTGAGAATAGTGGCAGAGGCATTAGTGGTATGGATTGGAGTCCAGAGGGAGCCTGCTTGAATTCCAGATCCCTGTTTCCTAAGGTCAAAAACTACACCAGGGACATGTAGACAGTCAAAGAAATAGAAACAGTCTTATATTTTAAGATTATATATATATATGTGTTTTTTAAGTTTTAGAGGTGTGTGTGTGTGTGTGTGTGTGTGTGTGTGTGTGTGTGTGTACATGTGTATACATGTGTGTGCAGTTCCAAGGAGGCCAGAAGAGGACCTTGCGTCCCCCAAAGCTGGCATTAGTTACAGGAGATTGTGAAACACCCAGCATGGATGCTAAGAACTGAACTTGAGTTCTCTAGAAGAACATTAAGCTCTCTCAACTGCTGAGCCATCTCGCTAACCCTTAGATCAGTTCTCAACCTTCCCAATGCTGCGACCGTTTAATACAGTGCCTCAAGTTGTGATGACCCCAAACCATAAAATTATTTCTGTTGCTACTTACGAACTGTAATTTTTACTGCTGTTATAAATCTTAATGTTAACATCTGTTAGGCAAGATACCAGATATGTGACCCCTGAGAAAGGGTCAGTCCACACCCAAAGGGGTCACAGCCCGCAGGTTGAGAACCACCGTCTTAGATGAAGTTTATTAAGAAAGAGGAAGGTTGAGTAGGGCTGTAATTCACAGGCAGAACACTTGCTTCACAGGCATGAGGCCCTAGAGACAGTCTCCAGAGCTGTCAGAGAGAGAGAGAGAGAGAGAGAGAGAGAGAGAGAGAGAGAGAGAGAGAGAGAGATGAAACCGGTAACTCAAAAGCCTCAGGCTGTAATGCCATGATTCTTTATAGGGATTGCATTGCACCTGCTCCCGCCCACATTGGCGTAGCTCACAGCTTTTCTTGAATACGTTTTGTCTCTTACATGGAGCCATGATAGGGTGGGGTTTCTGTCCAATGGGAAGTTGGAGTGGCAGTGGGTTGGTTCAGGAAAGGAACTGACACACGACTACCCTTTAGGGATAAGATGTTTTGTTTTGTCCCCCCCCCCCCCCCCCCCCCCGCCATGACAGGGTTTCTCTGTGTAGCTTGTGTCTTTCCTGGAACTCACTCTGTAGCCCAGGCGGGCCTTGAACTCCAGAGATCTGCCTGCTTCTTTATTAGGAGAAAGGGCATCAAGACTATGGTTGGTCCTCAAAGGGGGACAGCGTTAGAAAAGAACAACACAATATATTTAAAAATAATCAGCATACCAGCACCCTTAAGAGGAAACAGAGGCTCCTCTTCAAATCCTGGAGAACTTCCCTAAGAGGAACAGCTTTAAGAGAAACAGAGAGAGTGGAGGCAGATACAGAGGAGCCTTCAGAGAAATCCCTTGACAAAGGAAAATATCTGGCTTTTTTAAGTTTTACACAATGTGATTTGGTTTGGGATAGCCTAGGAGACAAAAGAGTATGGAGTGAGTACCCAGGCGGGGAGTAGGAGTAAATTCGAGGCTATGGAAACCACAGCACAGAACAGCCAATCTCTCCCTTGGGAGAAAGCTGGGGAGGGCGTGGCCTGTGAGATCTGGAGTACTAGAGAGACTACCATCTTAAATGGACAGGTCCCTGTGATAACAGTCTTGATCCAGCATCATAACAGTCTTCCTCCAGCATCAGTCTCTTTCACGCATCTACCTTGGTCTCTTTTTCCACATTCTACTCTCGTTCAAAGTCACACAGCCCTACACACCAGAGCATGTTAAGTATTGCCCGGCCCGGGGAACTCAGGGTCAGGTGGGCACCACAAGCTTTAGTGTTTCCCTCGACTCTTATCCTCCTTAATTAAGCCCACGGCGGGTCTCTCTCATCGTCCAAGGGAGACAGAATCATCCTCTTCCACCCCGCAGAGGGAGAAGAGTAATGCCCTGTGTCCAATTTTCTTCTCACTGCTATTTTTATTATGGAATCACAAGTGCTCAGTGATTCTAAAATGAAAACAGGGAAAGCTCATTTTGTCAGCCTTATCTAATAAAATTCTTAATGGCTTTCTCCCCCATTATCATAAATACTTTTATTGTGTCGAAATTTGTTCCCAATTGCACAGTCGTCTATCTTGCTTTCAACAAAAGTTCAAACGTTTTTAGAAGATAAATCCATTCAGGGTTTACATTTATTTTTTTTATTTATTTTATTTTTATTTATACGTCTGTATGGAGAAAGTGGGCATGCATGTGTATACTCAGAGACATTAAAGGAGAGTATTTGATTCCCTGGAGCTGAAGTTATAAACGGTTGTAAGTCACCTGATGTGGGTGCTGGGAACTGAACTAATGTCCTCCAGAAGAGCAGCAAGTGCCCTTTCCCACTAAGCCATCCGTACAGCCTGGGTGTTTAAGTCTCTTAAGTATTGTTTTCTATTTTGAATTTGTTTCTGTTTCCTTCATTTACATCAGACATTGATGGATCCAGGAGTGGTAGACGCTAATAAAGCCAGCACTCAAGAAGCATCATGAGTTTGAGACCAGTCTGGACTTCACAAACAAACAGCCCGAAGATACATCCCACTTGAGGGAATGCTCACCTAGCATTCCTAAAACTCGGGGCTCTATTTCCATCATCACCGCATAAAATAGGGTGTTGGGGTTGACAAGATGGCTCACTGGGTAGAGTACTTGCCACCAAGCCTGACGACCTGAGTTCTGGAGGACAGAAGCAACACTAGCAAGATTTCCTCTGACCTTCACACACATGCTGTGAAATGCATACCTACCCGGAGCCACACTAATAAATAAATATACCATAAAACAAATAAATGTATTTTTTAAGTTAGCAAAAACAAGTCAGTGTGGTGGTGCACTCCAGCAATCTCAGAACCCCAACAGGTAATGACTACAGAAGTTCTAGGTCATCCTCAGCTTCATGGTAAGTTCAAGGCCAGCTTGAGCTACCCGAGACCCTGTCCCAAAAACACACCTGGCATTTAAGTGTGAGGAATGCCGCTGTGGACAATGTTAAACTTGGGATGGCAGAGATGGCTCAGCAGTTAAGAGGATTAGCTTCCCTTCTAGAGGACCTGAATTCCAGAGGACTCCAGCACCCATGTCAGATGGCTCAGAACTGCCTGGAACTCCAGCTTCATGGGATCTAATCACTCTTGTGGCCCCCTCCAGCATATACATACACATAGGCCTATGCACACAAAAAACACACATACACACATAAAAACAAAAATACAAATTTCCTGGCTGGTGAGAGAACTGTACAGGTAAGGGCACCTATTGCCAAGTCTAATGATGAGTTCAATCCCAGGAACACATGTAGTGGAAGTCAAGAACAGAACCGCCCTCCCACCAAGTTGTCCTGTGACCTCCACACGTGTGCAATGGCATGAGTGTGCACCCTCAAAAAAATCAGCAAATGTACAATAAAAATGAAGGCTTCTGGGGAGATGGCTCTGTGAATGTACTCTTCTGGAGGACACAAGATGTGTTTCCAGCACCCACATTGGATGATTCAATACCACACATAACTCCAACTCTCAGGGATCTGACACCCTCTTTTGGCCTCTGAAGGCATCTGCACAGACTCACACAGAGAGAAGCTAAATAACCAAGCTTTTAAAACTCAAATGAAGAAAGGGAGAAAGGGTCATGTGTTTGGGATCACTAAGACTGTTCTCTCTGTACTCAATCAGCAGCCCACCTGCGGTTCCAAAGCCGTAAAATAACCTGCCTGCCTTTGCTGCTTTGAGTCCCTAGAGTTCTTATTATGAAGTGAGGATCTTTGTTTTTCGTAGTTTTAAAGCTGGGCTCTTACATTTCCACCACCATGGTGCCTGGCACTGAGGCCGATGGCTTTCTATCCAGGTGTACCTTAGGTTAGAATTCACAGCTCTAGTTTGCTTCTAATAACTTGTGAACTCCTGGTGGAGACTGCCTATGTTTTCAAACTCCCAGAATAACCGTTTGCAACTCAAAGGTATCATCTCCTCATGTCAGCCTGGCCTCTCTCATCACAAGGCCCAACACACACCGAGTGTTTAATGCAGGCTATTGACCACACTGATAGTCACCACAGTTATTAGAATGTAAGAAAGTAGATTCCTAGCTAATGAAGTATTTTCTGCACTTGCATGTGAAATAAAAATGTATGAACTGTTAGACTGTAATGCAGTGGCCAACTTCACAGCCAGATTTTTTTTTTTTTGCAAGCATGTGGTCAAGGGACCATCTCTACTATTAGTCTTCATATTACATCCCCCTAACTCCCCTCCACACACACACACTCCACTCCTGATACAGATTGCTTAAAAAATACTAAAGAATATGCTTAAGATGTGTGGTTTTATTTGGCTGAGTGAAAATGAGTCATAATTAATCTCATTTTGAAGCTGGCTTTCTTTTTTTTTTTTTTAAAGGGGCATGTCAGCCTACCAAGTGTATTAGGAGAAGGCACACATAAAGGATTTCAACAGTCTAGATCCTCAACATGATGGAAGGATGGGTGAGAATCAACCTTGTAGACAGTCGGGGTGTGTGTGTAGTTCGGTGGTGGTGTGCTTGTCTAACATGTGTGAAGGCCCAGGCTCTACCCAGTGCCTGGAGGAGGAAAGAGAGGGAGGATGGAAGGAAAGGAAGGAGGAGAGAAGGCTGATTGGCTGCTAGGTTTCTCCCCCTCTCTGTGGTAGTTTGGATGAGAATGCCCCTCCATGGGCTCACACATTTCAATGCTTAGACCCCATTTGGTGAACTGCTTAGGATGGATTAGGAGGTGTGGCTTTGTTGAAGGAAGTGCGCCTCTGATGTTCCAAAAGCCCACATGGGGCCCTCCCTCCCTCTCTGTCGCTGCCTCTCTGTTTCTCTCTCTCTGTCTCTCTGTCTCTCTGTCTCTCTGTCTCTCTCTGTCTCTGTCTCTCTCTGTCTCTCTGTCTCTCTGTCTCTCTGTCTCTCTCTCTCTCTCTCTCTCTCTCTCTCTCTCTCTCTCCCCCCCCCCCTGCCTACAAACCACAGAGTAGCTCACATCTACTTCTCCAGCACCATGCCTGCCTGTCTGCCTCCCTCCATTCTCCCCACCATGGAGATAATGGACTAAAGACTCCGAAACTGCAAGCAAGCCCCCAGTTAAACGTTTTCTTCTATAAGTTGCCTTGACCGTGATGTCTCTTCACAGCAACAGAACATTGACTAAGACACCCCCCATCTGAGTTGAGTGAGGAAAAAGAAAGATCTGCTGAGAATCACTAATGAAAAATATGTAATGGGGACCAAAGCCGGAATTCATTCATCCTATGTGTCCTAGAAAATGTAAACTCATCCCAAAAACCAGTGTTTACTATGAAGCTATAATTAAGACCATGTGGCACTAGCTCAGGGAGGCAAATAGACTCATGGGCTGTTGTACCATCTCCATGTTAAAAAGGGAAAAAAGCTACAGTTGCCAAACAGTGAGGGAACATCTACTGTCCTGATGGACGACGGCCATGGTTTATCCACATGGGAAACAGTGAATCCCAACCTTGCACCATATATATGCCTACATAAGCAACTCATACACACACATATACGTTTCTCCTGGTTTTAGAGGCTTCAGTCTATCCTGGCAGACAGCAGCAGCAGGAAGGGGCCAGGACAACATGTAGTCCCCAAGGACACACCCTTAAATTACCTACTTTCTCCAGTAAGGCTTCCTTTAGGAAGTTCCTCCACCCCCTAATGGGTTAAACTGTGTCCCTGCATTTTAATTGTCCTGCATATGATGAAAAACTTCTATGAAAAGGGAAAAACGTTAAACGTTTTAGGAGACCAGCTAGATAGTTTCCGAGTGGGGAATAATTTTTCCAGGACCCAAATGGACACACCACACAGTTAAAAGTTCCTAATGTTGGCACTGCTGCATTTAAGATTGTCATCTGGGGCTGGGGCCATCAGCTGATAGCAACCTTGCCCAGAATGCACAAGATCCTGGGTTCCATCCCCACCGCTACGTAAATTGGGCTTGACAATGTACACCTGGAATCCCAGCACTGGGCAGAAACGGGAGGAGGGGAATTTGAAGGTCATTCTCAGATACATGAAAAGTTCAAGGCCAGCCTTGAATGATGCCCTGTCTCACAAAACAAAAAACAACAACAACAACAAAAACCCTTTAAATCCCAAAGTAATGTAAAAGAAAACCATAAAGAAAGAGGTGCATGTTTTTTGTTTTCTTTTCTTTCTTTTTTCTTTTTTGGAAAAAAAAAGAGAAGAGTTAATATTCAGAGCAAAAACGGAACTTTTAACATTTCAGAGAGGAAGAGAAACTTGCCAAAAAATGGCAAAAATTAGAAGCAGATATTATACAGGAAAATAGCACAGCATGAGCAGCCCACGAAGCCACAGAAAGATTCTAAACAATAATCAGAGAGATGTCATACTGTCAAAACATTTGAAGTGCAGCAATACCAACTATTGGCAGTGATGTGAGGATTCGGGAAATGCTTCAGCACCGCTTGTGGGCGTTTAAATGGTCACCGTGAATCTGGAGCACTCTGGCTTGACCCTGAGCTTGGCACAAACAGCGAGCTGTCCTTCAAGTCCCCTCCTCTGCCTTCCCAATGCTGTGAGGCTCCTGAGAAGTGCCTGCCACTATTATCTCAGATAATTAGGGAGTTGATGAATGAATGAATCAATTAACAAGTGTGACTGAGGATGTGGAGGAATTGAGAGCTCGGGCACCTGATCAGTGGGGAAGGAAACTGGAGCAGCTGCTGTGGAGAACAGTAAATTAGTTGTTCAAAACATTAAAAAGGAAAGTAGCATAGGACTGTCCCACCCAACTTTGGGATTTGGGGATTTTGCCCCCAAATAATTTAAACCAGGATCCTCATGGTCCTTGAAATATAAATCTAATGAACAAGATAGATGTAAGAATTGCATCTAGGTGTAAAGCAAAGGATAACCAGACTGCAACTCACAACTCCGGGGAGGCTACCTAGTAAAGAGGACCTTAAGAAAGATACAGGGATCACCCAATGACAGAGAAATGGATGAGATCTACATGAGCAAACTGGACATGAGGGGGCGTAATGAAGGGCAAGGGTGGGGGAAAGAGAGCTTAGGGGAGCAGGAGATCCCAGCTGGATCAAGAACAGAGAGGGAGAACAAGAAAAGAGAGACCATGATAAATGAAGACCCCATCGGAATAGGAAGAAGCAAAGTGCTAGAGAGGTCCCCAGAAATCCACAAAGATACCTCCACAATAGACTACTGGCAATGGTCGAGAGAAAGCCGAACTGACTTACTCTGGTGATCGGATGGCCAAACACCCCAACTGTCGTGGTAGAACTCTCATCCAATGACTGATGGAAGCAGATGCAGAGATCCACGGCCAGGCCCCAGGTGGAGCTCCAGGAGTCCAATCGTCGAGAAAGAGGAGGGATTGTATGAGCGAGAGTTGTTGAGACTACGATTGGAAAAAGCACAGGGACAAATAACCAAACTAGTGGAAACACATGAACTATGAACCAATAGCTGAGGAGCCCCCAACTGGATCAGGCCCTCTGGATAAGTGAGACAGTAGATTAGCTTGAACTGTTTGGGAGGCTCCCAGGCAGTGGGACTGGGACCTGTCCTTAGTGCATGAGCTGGCTTTTTGGAGCCTGGGGCCTATGCTGGGACACTTTGCTCAGCCTGGGTGAAGGGAGGAGGGGACTGGACCTGCCTCGACTGAATCTACCAGGCTGAGCTGAATCCCCAGGGGAGTTCTTGCCCTGGAGGAGATGGGAATGGGGGGTGGTTTGGGGGTAGGGCGGAGAGGGGGTGGGAGGAGGGAGGACAGGGGAATCCGTGGCTGATACGTAAAATTAAATTAAATTATAAAATTAAAAATAAGAAAGAAAGAAAAAGAAAAGTTATTAAATTAAATCTATAGAATCATATAAAAAAAAGAATTGCATCTAGGGCAGTGGTTCTCAACCTGTGGGTCGCGATCCAATTGGGGACTACATGTGAGATACCCTGCACGTCTGATATTTACATTACGATGCACAACAGTACCAAAATGACAGTTAGGAAGTAGCAATGAAATTATTTTATGGTTGGGGGGGGTCACCACAGCATGAGAAACTGCTATTAAAGGGTCACAGCATCAGGAAGGTTGAGAACCACTGCTCTGAGTGATCAGAGGGGGCTTCACACTCTTATACCATTGCCTAATTTTAAACTGTGCAGCTACTGAGCGGAATACAATTGAGGGGCAGCCTTGAGCACATGTTTTGACATCAAGAGCTGACTTGGGAGGAACTTGAATTTCTGCCGAGTGGCTTCTTCTTCCATTTTTTTAATGGAGTCTTTCTTCCTCAATTAATTTGCTTAAGAAAATATCTCAGAGATAATGCCCAGTAGCTTAGGTTTTAGTTGATTTTGAATATAGTCAGGTTGATAACCAAGATTAACCATCACACTTAGTGACTGACCTATTTCCTCTAACAGGCTTCCTTTTGCACAGTCTTGCCACCTACTATGAGTCTATTAGAATTTTGAATAAGTAACCAAATCTCCTAGGTGTCTCCCAAATCAAGATGACAGTCACAATTAATTATTATACATATGGTGCATAAAGCCTTTGACATTGTATTTAGAATGCAGTAAAGGCTTTGACTTTGTATTTTAGAATGGAGTGTTTTATCCTAAAAGAAGAAATACTGTTGATTGTTTATTGTTCTCTTTTCTGTGGTATTATATGTATTTGCATAAACATATAAATTATGAATATGTGCCATATGTGTATATATTCAAATATGATAAATACTATATAGAGAGTATAACAGATATAAGGCAGGTTTTGATGTGTGTTTTTCCTAGAGGGACATGATACACACACATCTACTTGACCCAGATAGGGAATCAAAAAATACAAAGATTCTGTCAAAGTCCAACCAAAATAATGATTCCTCCAAAGTCCAGCTTGGCAAATCAACGAGTTTACTGAAGCTTGTTGTTCAAATTCTTCCCCTGTAGGAGACATAAACAGACCCTCCTACCATGGCCCCCAAACAAACCAAGGTACAATTTTACCACATTAACTGTGGGGAACCAAAAAGTTATTAGGCTTCCTTCCAGAGCAACTTGTGAAGGGTTATGGGCAGGAGCGTGGGTGACCTTACAGCAGCCTTACAGGAAGGTCAGCACCCATGGATGATGACTCTCCTATGGTTGTGTAGATGGAACCCCTCCCCAAGTTCTTCCCCACCTATATACGCCAGCCCTTCCAAGATCCTGAGGCTATGTGCAATATCAGGGCAAAATTGCATACAGCTGGTTGGAAGGGGTGGCTAGACACTCAGGAGAGGGTTCTATGACCCAAAGCATCCTTTCCTTCTATAAGAGAACATCAACAGCAAATAAGCCTAGCTATCTTTGGAGAACAGGTCCAGGTCCAGCCAAATGCCTGAAGATGATGGCAGTCATGCTTGGATGGCAGTATTATACAACAGAATTATTTACAGAGCATGGGTGAGGGGTTACTTACAGGAACACAGTGGCCCAAAGGCAGGGGCATCACCAAAAAAGCCCATCTCTGTGCCAGTGATGATTCATCAAGACTGCATTGCTGGAGATCCCTTCATGACTTGCAGACAGTTTGGCTGGTCAGAGAACCTCCTCTCCCCGGCAATGTTACCGTGTATAACTTCAAGGAGGAACCTTGTGAATCTTGTAAGTTTCAAATACTTTCTGAGGCCTGTGGGTTGTTTACTTCTGGAACTTTGTAAGTTCTATTTACTTTCTGAGTCTTATAAACCTCCTTACCCTTCTAGGAAGGATTATTTCCATTTGAAGGAAATCTCCACTACTCAGCAAATGTATACCTTGTAGAATTTTGTATCCTGCTACTTTTCGCTCAACACTTGCTAGGGAATGAAAAATGAATCCTATTAAGTAACCTTCAACAAAATAATATTTAATGGATAGGTAGTATTCAGTTCAGTAGATATACTATAATTCACTGGGTCTGATTTCCACTATTGGATAACCGCCTTTACAGAAACATTATACTGCCCTAAAATCATCTGACTATTTATGTCACCTGATATTAACTAAAAGGCTGAGATGATTTTTATGAATATGTCTGTGGAAAACACCACACTTAGAGTTAACACAACACAGAGGAGGCTTGGTAACCATGGGCAGGCTCCACGTATGAATAGCTGAAAAGACTGTAATGTGGAAACGCTCCCAGTTCTGTGCTGGGTTGCTCTCCCTGACAGTTGGACCACAATGGAAAGAATTCGAAAGTATTCTGAGACCAAAAATAGAAAAAGCACTGTAATTGCCACCTCTGGCAGCTTGCAAACAGTATCAAGAGATCCAGTGCACCGCTTCCTCGGAACATGCCACATCTGCCTTTAGCAACTCTCATATCCAATACCTTTCTGCCAAGGCTGTGATTATACTTGTGTATTTATCTAAGGCTCCGAACTGGTGGGAATCTTTTTCATATCTGCAAATTAATAGAGGGATGATATCATGGGTTTTTTTGTCTACCTTTTAAAAATAACTTAAGCTTAAAGTAAATCTCACTTTGGGGAAGAGATTCTGGTCTGCTTCCCAGAGTGTTAAGTAATAAACTCTCACTTACAGGCACACGTTTTCCCCTTAGTGGATTCTCTAAAGTGCATATTTGAGGCTGTCTGTTAGAGGGCCTGTTGGGGCTTAGTTGATCAATTGTGATAAAGTCATAGAATCTTAAAGACAGGAAGAGCCCTTGCTTGACAGATGAAGGGGTTGGAGCCCAAGGTCATGCAGCAGGCCTCTGGCAGAGGTTACAATCGAAACAGGACTCTGCCTGTTTCAGATTTCTAGTAAAAGGCTTGACGCCTGGACAATGACTTTGGTCACTTCCAGGAAGAACTTTAAATAACCTCATGTCTTAAATGAAGTCCGCTTGGATCTATAGTTGCTAAGAAAGCAGAGTGTCATGGCAGCTCTTTGTGGGGGACTATGCTGGTTAGTTTGTTGTCAACATGACAACGTTCCACTGTGTTGGTTTCAAGATTCGAACTCTGGCCTTTGGACTTGGTGGCAAGCACCTTTACCTGCCGAACCATCTCACTGCCCCTTCATTTGTCATTTAAGTTGACATCTCATCCTAGATGTGTGTGCAAAGTAGCTATCCTTCTTCCATTTTTACATTTTACTTTGTATTCTTTTCTGGTCCCATAACCCAAGCTGCCTTGAACTTTAAGATCCTCCTGCCTCAGCTCCCTGGTTCTGGAATTAGGCACATGTACCCCAGACCCAGCACATATGGCCATGGTGCTGCCTGAATCACCTGGAATTTAAAACAGATTTTGTGAGGGTGGGAATGAGGCTCAGAGATAGAGCTTGAGGCTGTGGGTTCCATCCTCAGCACTGAAAAACAACACACACTGTGCCTCTGAACAAGATGGTGTAGGGCTCAAATAATACCTACAACTCTGGACAGAAGTCGCTCAGAGACAAAGTGTGATAGATGACAATGAAGATCAAGATAGATATGTAGATGATAGCTAGATAGGTGATAGAGATAATAGGTGGATAGGTAGGTAGGTAGGTGACAGATAGATATATAGATAGGTAGATGGTGAGTAAATATATAGATATATAGATGATAGATAGATAGATAGATAGATAGATAGATAGATAGATAGAGAGAGAGATAGATAATTAGATACCTAGAGAGATGATAGATGACAGATAAATAGATAGGTAGATGATGGATGGATAGATAGATAGATAGATAGATAGATAGATAGATAGATAGATAGACAGATACATACATACATACACACACATACATACATACACACATATCTTTGGAAGGAAAAACATGCATAATGTATAAGGGTAGTGGTGTGTGGTGTCATAGTGGAGGACACAGGGTCTATAAGCTAAACTAGTAAGATGTGGTCCTAAAATCAACTATTCAAGTATATCAAAGCAGCTTATTACTTAATCAAATGTAGTAGCACATTTAAAGAAGATATTTCTAAATAAATGAAGAACATGAAATATGCTCATAAAAACAATGTGTAAAGTGTGATGATGATACTTAGCTGTTTGTGTGTGTTTGTGTGTGTGTGTGTGTGTGTGTGTGTGTGTGTGTGTGTTTTAAGTGAGATAGCAGAGTATGGCAGTGCCTGCCTAGGATCTTAGCATTTTAGTGTTCTAGCAGGAAGATGCTAAAATGAGCTTGGGATACCCCCAGGAAATAGTAAGTCATGCAGAGTCAGATTCAGATTAAGAATCCTCAAGCCCCAACCCCCTGTTATTTTGGTTCCTATTCTGTCTTTAGCAAGAAGCCTTATGTTCAGCCATTCAATCTCTGGGGCCCAAGAGAAGCAGATGGCCTAGAGGGTGACCGTGAGAATTCTGGACACTCCTTTGCAAAGGATTAGAGTGCCATTCCATATTCTATGTCAGTCTCTTGTGAGTTTAGTCAGAATAAGTCAGCATCCTAAGGCTCACTAAAACAGTGAGGCAACAGGAGGAAATCTGCAAACTGATCTTCCTGGGTCCCCTGTCTTAACTCTTCACTGATGTCTCTTGGGAAGCACTAAGAAAGTATGAGAAAAGAGAATACACAGTTCTGCATGTGAGAGAAAGAAACTTGGACCCAGGTAGATAAGGACTGATTGGCCCTTGGGGTTATTTCATATGCAGTGTTAAGCAAGTCATTGAATGGGGTCTGTATTGTGTCCGCCTTGGAATGGAAGCATTAAAGTACACCTCACAGAGGCTGGGGAGATGGCCCACTGGGTAAGGTACCTGCCAGGCAAGCGTGAAAACCTCACAAAGAGTCAGATGAGTGTAATCAGACATTTCTCTCCTGCTCACTATTTCCCAAATAACCACTCAGAGGCTTAATATTACTTACAAATGCTCAGCTGATAGCTCAGGCTGATTACTAACTAGCTCTTACATTTCAAGTTAACTCATATTCCTTATTTACACTGTGCCACATGGCAGTACCTTATTTAGCATGGCCTGTACATCGGCTACCTCTGTGTCTGACTGGCAATGCTCTGACTCCACCCTTCTCCTTCCCATCATCCTTAGTTTGGTCGTCTTGCCCATACTTCCTGCCTGGCTACTGGCCAATTAGTGTTTTATTAAACCAATTCAAGTGACAAATCTTTACAGTGTACAAGAGGATTATTCCACACTAGACAAGGTAGTGTGCATGTCTGTCATCCAGTGCTCCTTTGAGGAGATTAGAAATGCTGAGAGAGGGACTACCTGGAAGTTTATGGGCCAGGTAGCCTGGCAGGAGCAAGAGACCTTGTCCTAAACCAAGTGGAAGGTGAGGGCTGGCATCCAAGGTTGTTCTCTGATCTCCACATGTGCACCATGACATATGTACACCTGTGCATGCACACACATGTATGTGTACACACACATACACACACACACACACACACACACACACACTCCAAAAATATATCCCATAGAATCTGAAGAAAGAAGGGATATTGCCCATAGTATGTCCCCAAAAGTCATGTAACACAGCAGACCACGGTTTCCATGTATGGACAGCACCTGGTATGTGCTAAGTTTAGCACACAGCACTAGCTGGGTTATCTGGGTTATAGCCTCTTTCCAGTAGTAGATGGCTATTTGGGTGATGGGAATTCGTTTCTACATTAACCTAAGCAAAATATAATCAAGAAGTCAAAGCTGTTGTCTTAGCAGCCCACCACAGTAAAAACAGAAACATACATCATTGCTAATGGTGTGTTTAGCAGTCTGGAGCATCGTTGCAAGCCAGTCCCTCAGACAGATGGCTGAATTGATGGGGATTTCATGGCACCAAGCAAAGAGCACCAGGTCTGGAATTAAAAAGCCATCTACTTAGTCTTGCTTCCTTCCTCTTTTAGGGGATTATGGGTCATACATCTCACTCTATGTCTAAGTTCCTGTGTCCTAGCATGGTAGTAGTCTTAGTCTGACATAGAGATATGCTTTTTCCTGTAGCTGTGGAGATGGCTCAGTGGGTAAAGTCCTTGCTACACAAACATGAGGAACTGAGTTCAAATCCCCAGAATCCACATAAATCTGAGTGTGGTGGCCTGTGTCCATCATAGCCCTAAGGCTGGGTGTGGCTAGAGATATGTCAATCCTGGAGCCTATCTAGCCAAACAGGTGGGCTCCAGGTTCAGTGAGAGATTATGTATCAAAGAATAAATTTGAGGGTGATAAACACCACGGACATTGACCTCTAACGTCTAAATGGGCATGTATTGGTGAGCACACCTATATGTATGTGTGCATAAGCATGTGTTTCTGTGTGTGTGTGTGTGTGTGTGTGTGTGTGTGTGTGTGTGTGTGTGTATTGTTGTACTTATCTTGGTGAAGTGGGTAGAAATAAAGGGAGCATAGAGGGGGCAGGAGAGGGACAGGAACCTCTGAGATTAGAGTCTGGGTGAATCCTCTCACCAGCTGAGAAGCAAGAATTCCAACACAGTCAACAACGTTTGCTTAAGGCCTTTCTTTCTTCCCAGGCATGAACTTGGAGTTTCCTAGTAATCACATCAGAAACCCCATTTATAGTGAAAAATCATGTCCTAAAGCACTTGTGTAACTCAAATGCCCTGGTTTGACCTTATCAGATTACTATGGCATCTAAGTCACCTCCAGAGTGACACCTTACTCTCACCTACCAAGAAGAGGAAGAATTCATCCATGGCTCCAGTCCCAGGCCCTCCTAGGTTTCCATACCGAAGCAAGTATGTTTGGAAAGAAAAATATGCTTTTATATCCAGCTGCAGTATCCATCTGAGAGCTTGGATCTAACTTCCTTCAGGCATGCTATTGGCAGAAATTAGATTACCCTGAATCTTTAAAGCAGCTACTAGATTTCCAGTTTATAAGAGAGGCCTGATAAGTTGGGGAAACCCAAGCTCTCCAAAAGAAAGGAAGGTGAGGAACAGCACTGCACTACGGTTGAGCTGGAGAGGGGTGTAGATATCAGGGCAGAAGTGTCATGGTGCAAGGTCAGCTTAGAACTTAGAGAAAGAATATGCTGCATAGTCATCAGGTTAGGGGTGGAACTCACCTTCTGGGTAGGATGGAGAGGTTGACTCATCTTTGCATGGGGAAGGGGAAAGGAGCAGTTATCCACCTACATCATGCACACCATGGGCACCCTTGGCAATAGGAGTCCTTCCTTTAGCTAGCAGTTAGAGTATTCAAAGGCTACAGGTGAGAAATTACAAAGAACCCAGGATGTCCAATTCCAAGTACACAGGCGCTACCTTCCCTGGCCAGGAGACACACTTAACCAACCCATTGCCAGGGTTAATTTTATAGGGTGATTGTTGTGGTCAGTGTGGTGCCCAGATAGTTAATGAAACATCATTTCTGGGTGGGTTTGTAAGGGTGTTTTTTAAGAGATTAGCCTATGAAATGGTAATATAGATGTCCCTCTTTAATGTGGGAGGGAATCTTCTAAACTACAAAAGATGAATAGGAAAGAAAGAATGAGAGATAGAGAGAGAGAGAGAGAGAGAGAGAGAGAGAGAGAGAGAGAGAGAGAGAAGGAGGAACGCATGCCATTTATTCTGCCTTGCTAAGCAGCTCCTCTCATTGTCTCTCATCTCCATACCAGAATCAAAACAGCTACTCCTCTGTTTTTTCATCCTATGAACCTGGACTCAATTTTACCACAGATTCCAATGTGAAGATAGCAGCAGATCAGGGAGTTAGACACCATAAATATGGAGGCCATTATCTGTGCAGATAGATAGATAGACAGACAGACAGACAGATAGATAGATAGATAGATAGACAGACAATAGATCCATACATACATACATACATACATAGATGATATGTAGATACATAGATGAATAGCTATAGATATCATATATACATTATATATTACATACATACAGTTCATATATGTGACATACAGAGATAGATCAACAGATAAAAAGATGATATACGTGCACACATAGATAAAATGATAGGTGATAGACAGACATACAGATCCCTGTTATTCTGGAGATCCATATCTAACAAGCTCCCAATGGCCGCATTTTTCAGATAGCTCTGAAGAGGAATGTTCAAGTTTGATCCATAAACTTGAGGACAAAGAGCCACTGTGGTCACCTCTAACTTAAGAGCCACTGAGATCAGGATGGAAGCTGGAAGCAGCAGGTGGGTGAGGACTGCATTCACATGTAGATCTAGAAATCCAAGTATTTCTGTCTACGGCAAAGCAGGGATTATAAAGAAACCAAGCTAGTGAAATGTGGTCCTATGCATCATATTCATCAAGTGTATAATAGGATTCACATCCTTCGGATGCATTATGAGATTTTTCATAACACAGCATCACTCTGCAGTTTCCCATCACAAACATTACCATGTGAGGACCCAACAGTTTCTTATTTTGCTTTGTTCCTTTAAAAAGATGTCCTTAAAGCAGATGAGAGGAGAGAGATACCCAGGACACAATGCCATTGCAGTCACACTAAAATGCCATTTAGTCAGCATGCAAGCTGCCAGATAAAAGTGAGTGGTACCAGAGGGATGAATTGGAAATTGTCATTCCGTCAAACTTAGTGACAACATTATCTGCAGATCTTAAGAAAAATCAGCTCAGAAAAAAATCCCTGGTTGGTAGTGATCCTCTCAGATAGATTGAAATCTTTCCAGGCTATTCCTCAGGGCTCATCAATCAAGGGCAGTTGTCATGGAGAACAGTTGAATAGATGGCTTCCATTTAATTATCTTCAGCCCTCTAGATATTGAAAGTGCTTGGGAACAAGCAGGCTAGGCTGGCCCTGGTCTCCTCAGATAAAAGAAAAAATGATTGTTCTTTCTCTAACATACCTTCACCCACATTCAGTCATTCATTCCATAGTCAAAAAGCTAAGCTAAGCATCAAGTATCTATTACATTCTCGGCACATGCAAAATATGTCTCGCCGGGCGGTGGTGGCGCACGCCTTTAATCCCAGCACTCGGGAGGCAGAGCCAGGCGGATCTCTGTGAGTTCGAGGCCAGCCTGGACTACCAAGTGAGTTCCAGGAAAGGCGCAAAGCTACACAGAGAAACCCTGTCTCGAAAAACCAAAAAAAAAAAAAAAAAAAGTCTCTATAAAAAATGTCCATTGCCAACATGGATGCCATGTACTTTAAGCTGGTGGAAGATAAACCCATAAGTAATCATGAAGGCTGTGTTTACTAGAGGCTGGTACTTAGCATGGAAAGTGCCATTTGTGTTGGCCAAGTTGATGAGTGCCTAGACTTGGGTCTCTCATGGACATTAGTTCACATAAGGGTCTTGATGCAAAGATGTCTGGCTCCAGTTTCTTCCAAAGTAATGAAAAAGGAAGTCAATAATATAAGGAAAGCAAATGAAGGCAGTGGAAGCCCTCCTGCCATGAGAGGAAGATCTGTTGCATCCCGCACATGGAAACAAATTTGTTGCATTAGCTTTTCCTGGGAGATGTGGCAAATGTCTGCTCAGCCCACATGCAGGACTCACAACAAACCAGAGTAACAATTCCACCAACTTGATAAACCAATGCGTTTATCAGGATTACTTACCAAGCATGGATGAGGGATTACTTGTAGGAGTTGGGGGAGGGGGACCCCCAAACAGCTGTATCACATCAATGTCCCACCCTAGCAAGGATGGTGACTTCATGGAAGCTGCATCATGGAGTTCTCTTTTCTGTCAGTCTTCCATTTCCTATATTGTGGCGGCATCTCACAGGATCACTTGCAGGTGGGTCACATGAGCCTGTCTCAAACAAACAAACCAAACTTAATAAACAAACAGAACAAAAACATATCGCCACCACAACTTCTAAAGATCAGTTTCCTAGTTGAAAAAAAAACCTCATAAATGTGTATTCAGTTCCTTTAATATGATAAACCAGAAAATAGAAAATACCTTACCATTGGGCTACTAAAGGTGATCCTAAGTATTTCCACAAGTGAGTAGCTGCATTTCTAAGGAAATACATAGAAGAAATACAGACACAAGAACGCAGAGGAGGCTGGAGAGATGCCTCAGCAGTGAAGAGTGTTTGCTACTCTGTCATGAGGATAAGAGTGCCGATTCCAGCATCCATGTTGGGCAGCTGAGATATGTTCTAACTCCCGATTCAGGAAATCAGATGCCCTCTTCTGGCTTCCTATGGCACTGCACTCACATGAAGGCATATACTCACAGAGACACCCAAACATCCATAAACAATAAAAACAAATCATTTTTAAGACCACAGGGAAGAATTTCTACTGTCACTATTTATAATGGAAACTACTCAATGGCCATCCATGGTTTGTATAGTATGGGAATAATTATTTTTACATTAGCGCCTGACAGAAACAACTTAAGGGAAGGAAGATGGATTTGGGGGCTCAAGATTTTAGAGGGTTTCAGTCATCACCGTGGGGAAGGCATAGGTTATTTCACGGCAAAGGCATAGTTAGTTCGTGGCAGCAGGAGTCTCTAAGCAAAGCTTTGGACATTACAGTATGCGAGGAAGCAGAGACAAGGCAGGAAGCAAGCATCTTATACAATCTTTAAAGACCAGACTCACTTCTGCCGGGCAGACCACAATTCCTAAAGGTTCCACAGCTTCTCATGATACCACCATCAATTGTGGACCAGGCATCCAAAGCATGAGACTGTGCAGGATATTTCCTTTTCAAATCATAACGAACAATATGCAGCCAAAAGAACAAAGTATAGTTTTACATAAGGTGAATGAGTGGTAAGAGCATACTAATGAATGGAAAGAAAAATAAAAAGAATGTGGACTATAGGCTTCCGTTTACGAAAAAGCTCAAAAAAACAGGCAAAACTGAACTTCTGATCTTCCTGCCTCCACTTCCTGAGTTCTGGAATTACAAGTCTGTACCACTGTACCTGGTTTATGTGGTGCTAGGGATGGAAGCCAGGGCTTCATGGATGCTACCCAAGGCCTTTTACCAACTGAACTACATCTCTAGCCCACCACTGCTCTTAATGTTTCCATACCATCACCTTTACAGAGTGTCAAATAGTTGGACTCATAGAGTAAACGTCTTTCTGTTTGCTCCCTGTACTAGTTACTTTTCTGTTACTGTGTGTCCTATTTTGCTGTTATGTTGCTGTGATAAATGCTACGGCCAAGAACAACTTGGGGAGGAAAGGGCTAATTTCATCTTACACTTTCAGTTTGTCTCTGAGGAAGTCAGGGCGGGAACTGAATCAGAGACCATAGAGGAACAGAGACCATAGAGGAACGTGACTTCTGATTTGCTCCTTAGCTGATGCTCAACTAACTTCCTTAAATATCTGTCTTAGTTAGGGTTTCTATTGCTGTGAAGAGACACCATGACCACTGCGACTCTTATAAAGGAAAACATGTAGTTGGGTGGCTTACAGTTTCAGAGGGTTAGTCCATTATCATCATGGTGGGACATGATGACATGCAGGCAGACATGGTGCTGGGGAAAGAGCTGAGAGTGGAGAAGGAGCTACATCTTGACTTACAGACAACAGGAAGTGGTCTGAGACACTGGGCATAGCCTGAGCATATTTAAGATCTCAAAGCCCATCCCCACATTGACACACTTCCTCCAACAAGGCCATGTCTACTCAAACAAAGCCACACCTCCTGATAGTGCCAATTCCTATGAGCTTATGGGGACCAATTACATTCAAACTGCCACAACACCCCAGGGTCTCCCCGCTAGAGATGGTGCCACCCACAGTGGGATTGGCCCTCCTACATTAGTTAGCAATCAAACAATCTCCCACTGGCCAATTTGATTGAGACAATCCTTCCATTGAGACCTCCTTAGGTAACTTTGGGCTGTGTCAAGTTGACAGCTGAAGCTAACTAGTTGACTGTAACCAAATACCATGAACAGAACACACCTTAGAGGAGAAAGGAATTTATTCTAGCCTACAGTTCTAAAGGAACAGAGTCAGTCATGATGCGGAAGGCATGGCATGGTGGCAGAAACAGGAAACTGACCTCATCACATTTTCATTCACACACAGGAAACAGAGAAAGGACAGGAAGTGAATTCCAGCTATAAATGTTGAAAGCCAGCTCCAAGTGATATACTTTCTCCAGGCGGCTCCACCCCTCAGAGGTCCCATAAACTCTCAAATAGCTCCACTAACTAGGAACTAAGTGTTGAAATACACGAGCCCATGGAGGTTATTTCTCATTCAAACCACCATACATTCTTTCACTTAGCAACGTGAGTATGTTTCCTCCATGCCTGTTCACATCTGGATAGCTCATTTCTTTTAGTATGGAATAATATTTCACTATAGAAATGAATTTCTATTTATTTACCTATTCACCTCCTGGAAGATGTCATGATTACTTCCATGTTTGCTCAATTAAAAATTAGACTGCTATAAATGTGTATGTGCAGGATGTTAAGTAAAGAGTGTGAGATCTGAAAACAGTATCTCACTTTGAGATTCTGTTTCTCTTTATCTTTTATCTTCCTTTTAGAACTGTATATACTTGTGCTGCCCCTGTGTATCTATGCGCACATGGGTTCAGGTACCAGCAGAGCCCAGGAGAGGGTGTCAGATCTCCTGGAGCAGGGATTATGGGTAACTGTGAATTGCCCCATGTGGGTGCTGAAAACTACACTCAGGTCCCCTGCAGTAACAGTAAACATTCTTAACCAATGATCCATTTTCCCACCCCTTATCTTTCATTTTACAATTAATTTTAGGTTATGTGGTAGTTTGAATGTAATTGGTCCCCACCATCTCATAGGGGGTGGCACTATCAGGAGGCATGGCTTTGTTGAAATGGGTGTGGCCTTATTGGAGGAAGTGTGTCACTGTGGGGGTGGGCTTTGAGGTTGCCTATGCTCAAGATACCGCCCAGTGTCTCAGTTGACTTCCTGTTGCCTGGAAGATGTAGGACTCCCAGCTATTTCTCCAGTACCACATCTGCCTGCCTGCAGCCATGATCCCCACCATGATGATAATAGACTGAACCTCTGAAACTGTGAGCCCCTGCAATTAAATGCTTTCCTTATAAGAGCTGCTGTGGTCATGGTGTCTTTTCACAGCAACAGAAACCCTAACTAAGATAGGCTACCATTAAAATTAATGTGTGTAGTAGGTGTGTGTAAAAGATTTTTATATATTATATATATATATATAATATATATATATATGATTCTTTGTCCTTATTTATTCTATCCCCTACAGTCATCTTCTCGCTCCTATTACCCCAGCTGATTTCTTTCCTTCCTCCAGTTAATCCATAACCTCTCTCTCTCTCCCCAACTCACCCATCCACTTTCCTATGACATGTATTCCATTGTCCTTTTGATTTCTCACCTCCCTTAGGCCCTCTTACTCCACCCCCTCCCCCACCCCACCAATAACTTGGCTTTTTTTTTTCAAATTACAGGATTTCCTGAAGTTTTTGTTTCACTTTCTGTGAAATGGGGATGATGCATGCTTTGTAGTAAATTAAGCATTAATTAGGAAAAACAATAAATTGACATTGGGTGATGACGCAACTGGTAAAATGCCTACTAGGCATGAGGACTTGTCTTCGATCACCAGAAGCCACGTTAAAAAAAACAAACAAACATGGCGTCATGTGCTTGTTATCCCAGTGACAAGGAGATAGAGATACGTGGGTCCTTGGGGGCTCACTGACCAGTCAGCCTAGCCTAGTTGGCACACCCCAGGTTAGTAGAGACCCTTTCTCAAAAACAAGGTAGATGGCACCTAAGGAATGATATCTGGAGTTGACTTCTGGCCTGCAAATGCACATGCATGCAGTCCTGCCTGCACATATATGTGTGCACACACACACAATTTAAAACAATATTTTTCTAATGCTAATGTGGTTAATATTTGAATGTGAAATCTCCCCCTCAAACTAGCAGTCCTTCTGCCTCAGCTTCCCACGTGCTAGGATTATAGGCCTATGAGATCACACCTGGGTAAGACTCTTTAATTAGCAGATTCATAGTACCTATTCCCAGAGTAAGAATGATATATCTTATCCTTTCATTAAATTCATTAAAAGGAAAATCCTATCTCAGATGTTAACTGCAGTAGAAGAACTTCCTGAACCCTTGTATAAGAGGATCAGGAGGACTTGAAATGCCTGGGAATTCAGGAGTAAGCAGCAGATTTAACATCACAAAATCACACAAAGATCAAAGGCTCCTACCAAAGCTCTCATGCTCTCATGCAACAGACAGACAGACCCATGTTGTTAAGGTATTTGCAAATAGGCATCCCATAGACATATTTAGAACAAATTAGTCCATTTGGCCTCGTGCTTCCAAATTGCATCATATCATTAATTCCTTAAAAAATGTTCCAATTAAGGGAAGGGAAGAAGTTCCTTAGGATATCTGTCTCTACATATTAGTCTGATACATTCCAATTAGAAACTAAACCACGGGTCCCTGTTACCATGAGAACCGCGGTATCTCTCTGACTGTTCAAATTATTAACTCAGAGGACAGGCATCTTTGTAAACGCCGTCCGTTATTTAACTACTGTTCCACGGGCTTGCCTCTACCCAGAGTGAACTCTATTAATCACTAGTACAGGAAAGTACAAGGAGGACTGTGGGAGATGGAGCCGCTGTGCCTTTCGTCTTGTCGGGAGAGTCAAGTGGTGACGATTCATTTTCCCATTTGCTCCATCTCTCATGCAGGGGACAGGCGAGGAAGGACCAAGCAGCCAAGAGGTAAGACAGTTTACAAAGCTTGTGATGATGTATAAACAAGAAGACAACCAGTGGACAATGGCGTTTAATTCTGCTGCTCCTGCAAGCGTGAGCGCATGATGTGGTGGCCAGAGCAAGTGAAAGAATGTCTCTGAACCTTGGAGTCTTTCTCTGTGAATTTGGGGTGAAGCACAGATTGGTGACCAGACACTTCCTCCCTCTTGGTGGATAATTGGGCCCTGAGCTCCAATAGCTCATATAAAAACCAAGGTTAGTAAGAGCAAGCTGGATGCTATATGTCAAATTTAACTGTTAGAAGGAAAAAAAAATGGGGCTCTTTAATCTACTATGAAGGACTTCTGCTTTTCATGTATGGAAGGGGTGTGTATGGGGGGGTGTATATGCAGGAGCACATGCACACATTAGTGAGTACCCATGGGGTTCAGAAGAGGGCATCAGAGCCCTTGCAGCTGGAGTTACAGGTGGTTGTGAGACACTGGACATGGGCACTAGGAACCAAGCAGGTCCTCTGGAAGATCAGTAAGCACTCTTGACCACTAAGCCATTCCCAGGACCGGGAAAACAAATCTTAAAGGTAAAAATACAGATTGATAATTAAAAGATGATTTATGATCCATTATAAAGCTAAGGCAATGTAATTTGGTATTTCCCACCACATTACTTCATCCTTAAGAATATTCTTCCTTGGACAGCACTGCACTGTAAACTCAAAAGTTAACTTATCTTGGGGAGGGGGAGGGAAGAGGAAGTAAGGGAGGGACAACTAACACTAAGGGTCATTTGAGGAACCATATGGACCCACTACTGTAGAAGCTTCTTAACTATAAACATATATGAAAGAACTCTAAAGGAAGTCATCAAGTTATGGGGGAGATAATGCCCCAACTCGACATCTTTACCACCAAATGAAACTTCTAGTGCCAGGAATGAGTTACATCTAGTTGAGTTGTTGGCCAAAGCGGCCCCGTGGAAATCCCCACACAACTCAGGCTGCTGCCAAGGCTATTGGTTGCTCTCCACAAACTGCTGGTAAGGCCTTATTGCTGCAGACCACACTTATATATCTCATTGAACATGGACAAGTCATGCTAGTGCAAAACTTGAGCCTTCCCCCTTGTTGACTAGTGTTCATGATACTGGAAAGCATCTGCATGCCATGAGAGGAGAAAGGTAACCACTAACCAAGCTCCAAACCCTGTCATCTACAATGGTGACTTGCTGGCCTGATACACTGGTGTAATAGTGGCAACAACGTTGATGGTAACCAACCAGTCTCTGATTGGATTTAAAGCCCACTCCACAAGATGGAACCCATGCCTGACACTGATTGGGTGGCCAAGACCCTGAGACTAGATAGGCCATGGCCTAGGAAAAAAACAAATACTAACATCCTGTTAGAGGAAAATAGCAATTAGTTGACTCCTAACAACATTCTACTATACCTGTAGATCAGAATCTCACTCAGCCATTATCAGAGAAGCTTCCTCGAGCAATAGAAGGAAAGTAGTACAGAAACCTATAGGTGGACAATGTGCAGAGAGCAAGAAACTTGGGAATATTCAGTCCTAAGCGTCATCAAGCCCCTCTCCTCAGGGCTTGAGGAACTCTGTGGAAGAGAAGGTAGAAAGCTTGTAAGAGCAAGAAAGGATGGATGAAAATCAAAGAAGCAGTGTCTTCCAAACACAACAGGACTGATGTACATAGGAACATACAGAGACCAAGGCAGCATGCACAGGGCCTGAACAGGTTCAAGCCAGACAGGGTCCCAGTGCTCAGAGGGAAAAGTGGAGACAAGTTCCCATCCCTAACAAGAAGTTATCTCCAATTGACAACCATTTGCAAAGGGAAAATAATTCATTTCTCCACTGGGGTCTCACTGGGTATATTAACCATACCTCATGCCCAGCAGTAGATGGCCAACAAAAACAAATTCAATAGTAGTTTTTAGATTTGTTTTGTCTCACATGGCTTTGTTTGGGCATCTTTCACTTCACCGGTCTTTTGCTTATATATTATGGTTTCTGATTTTCAGTTTTTATGATTTTGTGTGTGCATGCATGCATTTCTAATGCTTTTTCTTTTTTGTTGTTTTTTTATTTTTGTTTTGTTTTTGTTCTGTGTTTTGTATTGGTTTTGCCTGTTTGTTTTCTAAAGAAAGAAAAAAAAGGCATGGAGTTGAATGGATGGGGAGGTGGAGAAGAACTGGGGAGAGATGAGAGAGGGGAACTCATGATCGGAATATATTTTATGAAAAAAAAATGATTTTCACTAAAAAAAAGAGTTAACTAGTCTTTGATAAGGAATTACTTTCTTCCTAATGTAGACCGATATCATACATTCCTCTTTCAAGTACCACTCACTTTTGGAGGATTAGTGAACCAAAGATTGTGTCATCCTCGTGAATGCCAGTATGCAAATGTCTAAGTCTAGTTTTGCAAAATAATATGGTCAATTGTCAGAAGACATCTGAGAATTCTCTAACCAGGGTAAAGATCTGGAGCTGGGGAGATGGCTTGATGGGTAAGAGCATTTGATGAATTCCAGACCTCATGTAAAAAGCTGTGAGTGACCTGTAGCCCCAGCCCTGTGGGGCACAGAGAGAGGGACATCGCTGGGGCTAGCTGACTGCCACCCTAGCTGCAGGGTCAGTGAGAGACCCTGCCTCAAGGGAACAATGTGGAGGGTGATGGATTAGGACATTCATATACTTCTAAAGCTTCTGTACATGTATGTGTGTGCATACATGTATGATGTACATATATCATATACAGATGCAACATACATTTTCTGGCTAGCTCTTTGTCACACAGAGAATCTAAAGTCTGGTTCTGTTCTCCAAGTTTGTATCCCACTTCCCTGTGTTCTGATGCAAAAAAAAAAAAAATCTCTATGTTCCTCCCCAGAATATCTTCTTGTCTAGCTCTTGGGCCCATGTCAAGCTCTTGTTCTTTGATGGTTCTGTCAAATCTTTTTTGCAGATGTAATTGGTTATAGTTTCCATGTCCTCAGAGCTGCTAAGCTAGCAGTTTAATTTATCCTAATTCAGAACCTAATTGTCTTGCACTGCTGGCTAATTAAATGTTCAAAGAAGTGATAAATTAGGCAGGTTGATCACTACAGCACAAGTAATTAGCCAGTTGATCTGAAGCCAGCCAGGTTTTTAGGACAGGACTCCAAAGGAGGAGGGGAACCCTACACAGTAATAAAGCGTTTGTGTCACATTGATTTGACATAAGGAAGATCCATTGCAAAGTCTGGAACTTGCCATATGAACCATGGGTGGGATCCCTGTCTTTCAAGGGCAGAGTTTTGCCCGAGTCCTAGATATGTCGTCACTTAGGGCCTTTCTGTGAACCTGTTATTGCCTGAAGCAGGCCAAGGAGATATCCACTGGGGCATCTGCATAGCCAAGGAGAATGAATTGAGTCTGAAAACTAGATGTACATCCTAGACAAACATTAGTTCATAGGCTTGAAAGAAGACCCAACAGGTTTGGCCAGGCTTCAAGATCTCAGTATCGTTTACTATAAGAAGCATGATTCAGGTTGAAGGGGCTGAACATGATAATGAAACCTATCCAGATGGCCTGAACAGGGGTCATAGTGAGTTGGATTTGAAGAGGCAGAGATGAACTTCAGTCTAATTTCATTGGAATGCACTGGGACAGAATTGGTAATGTCCTGGGCCACTTGATGAAGGGTTGTTCTGGTTTCCTTTCTGTTCAGTTCTCAGCACCCATGTCAGGCATCTTTCAACCACTCCAGCTCCAAGGGAATCTAATGCCTTCTTCATGCCCCTACATGCTGTACTACATGCGTATACACAGAGAGAGAGAGAGACACAGACACACAGTTAAAAATAAATCTTAAAGAAAGAAAATAGTTGTCATGCTGAATTGTTTATGGGGAAATATCAAAAAATGAATGATAACATGTTCCCTGTACATATACAGATGCAATTTTCTTTTTGAAATTATTTTACACTCACAACTACCTGCAAAGGACAAATTTATAGTTATGAAAGGCCATTATATTCAGCAAAAGACACATGTGAGGGCTGGCAGGATGGATCAGTCGGTAAATGTGCCTGCCACCAAGTCATAGGACCTGAATTTGATCCCTGGAACCCACACAACGGGAAGGAGAGAAGTTGTCCTCGGACTGACAATATGAACTCTATAACCCAGAGTCTCACATACACACAGGCAAACATAAGTGAATGTCATTGAAAACTTTAAAGACTTAGGAACAGTTAAAGGGAAGAGGTCAGTGTGGTCTAGTAAATAATGAATTAGAGACTGCCAGGAAGTTGCAACTCTAGAGGGACAAAGAGACCAATGACAGAGGTACTCGTAACTCTGCCAGACTGAGCTCAAGGCTTTGCTGACAATGGACTAGACAGTCCCGATGGAGAAGCTGAAGAGACATCAGGATACTGATACATGACACAGTTGTGTGTGCATGTGTACGTTTTGTGTTTGTGTGTGTGACTGCAGGCATGCATGTGCCATCTCACATGTGAAGGTCAGAGGACAGTGTCCGGCTTCATCTTTCAACCTTGAGACAGGATCTTTCCTTGTTCTGCTGTTGCATACATCAAGCTGACTAATCCTCGGGCTCCCTAAGTTTCTCTTATTTCTGCCTCCCATCTCTCCATAGAGACACTGAAATTACAGATGCTCACAGCAGTCATTTGATTTTGATACACCTTCTGGGGATTTGAGCTCAGGTCCTTGTATTTTTCAACAGCAAGTGCTCTTACCTACAGAGCCATCTCCCCAGCCTACTGCGTGGTTCTTCCACAGTGATAAATCCTCCTTTCAAGGACTTGCCTCAAATCTGATCTCGGCATCTTGCTCCTTCCTTTCCTTCCCAGAGCACTTGTTTCCTCTTCACTAATTCTGTCATTCAATTCCTTGCAAACCTAACTTGCCTACAGAATGCAGTCTCTGAAGAATACTGTTCCATGTACGCAGCTCCCTCTATATTCCTGGAGAAGATCCCATACAGGAAAACAAGCCACTGGACACATGTTTAAAACAAATTAACTGCAGGGTTAGGGGGATAGCTTAGTTTGATAAAAATGGTGGCTGTGCAAGCCAAAAGACCTGAATTCAATCCCCAGGGTCCCACATAAAAGCCAGGCGCAGTGGTGTATGCTTATAATCCAAGCTGAAGGGATAGAGGCAGAAGGATCCCTAAGACTCCTGGGTAGCCAGTCTAGCTGAATTAGGAAGCCTGAGGCCAGTGTAATACCCTGTCTCAAAAAATAAGGTAGAAATTAACTGAAGAAAAATCTAACATTGACCTCTGACCTGTAATTGCAAGTGTAAACACACACACCTGCCCACCCACTCACACACACACACACACACACACACACACACACACACACACACACACACACACACCCCTCCCTCCACACATACAAAATAACTACAGAGCTATGCCTGGCCGGCTACAGATGCCCCCTTGGAAGAGTATATATACACCAGGACCCCAGTATACTCTGGCATAAGCCATGGAATCTACATTATTAAATGGCTCCCAGATTTTTCCAAAATTCTATCAGTGGACCTCTGACCAAGATTCCTTTACATAAGTGACGGACCCTTTAAACACCCAAGAGATTCCACAGCTACTCCAGGTGCTGATCATTACTTTGTCTTTACTTCCTCTCTGGAGGGTCCACTGTGGGATCGGGCACCAGGGCTGTTGGTTCAAAGATTGTTCTTGGAGTGCCTCTTTCACTGCCTCCTCATTGGAAGTAATTTCTTCAACTGACCTGTTCTATGACTGTCCTACTTATCTCTAATTGTGAACTTGACACAGCCTAGGGCCAAGTGGGTAAGGAACTGAAGAGCTACCTAGATGAGATTAGCTTGTGGGCATCTTTGGGGGGATTGTCTTAATCATTAATTAATGTAGGAGGACTCAGCCCACTGTGAGCAACACCACTTCCTTCGTCAGTGGTCCTGGGCTGTACCAAAAGGCTAGCCAAGAAGGGCTCTATGAAAGAGCCAACAAGCAATGGTTTCTGCTTCAAGTTCCTACCTTGAGTTACCTCAGTGATGGACTGTAACCTGTAAGGTGAAATAAACTTTTCCCTCCCCATGATACTTTGGTCAGAGTGATTAATCACAGTAA
Source organism: Peromyscus californicus insignis (assembly GCF_007827085.1). Classification (NCBI taxonomy): domain Eukaryota; kingdom Metazoa; phylum Chordata; class Mammalia; order Rodentia; family Cricetidae; genus Peromyscus; species Peromyscus californicus. Next base: position 23,873,683 of record NW_026294540.1, read on the forward strand.
CAGAAAGGACACTATAACAGAACTACAGAGCAAGTCTCCCAGAAGAAAGCTATTTATTGATCCTAAAGCTGAGAGGAAGTGAACCAAAGAGCATCCTTCTGAGCAGATAGATCTGACACCCAAGCAATCTAACAAACTGAGTGGTAGACCAGTTCTCCTAGGCTGACCTCACAGAGCCTATAAAGCACCTTGTTTTCTCTAGCAGGTCTTATTTCATGTACACACACATACACACACACACACACACACACACACACACACACACACACACACACACACAAATGGTGATCACCCATGCCCACCAGCTATGATTGTATTCCAATACCAGATAAGGCAAAAAGGAATATCTGTACATTCTTGAGACATACACATATGTGTGTGTGTGTGTGCGCACACACACACACACACACACTAAAATAAGAGAAAAAAACTCTGAATCCCATCTTCTTCTGGCCTGCTTCTGGATATCACATTGGTCATCAAGAAAGACACAGTAGACGATCTGTGAGCTCATCCCACACATTGATTTCAGCTGGAGTCTACTTTTTTGTTGGAATTGCTGAGAAAAGGGGTCAGGATCAAGGGCAGTTAGCAAAGGAGGGGAGATAAGGGATACAGCAAATGAATGCCCACCTCTTCCCAAAACCTGATGAAATGAACCTAAGGCATGAAAAATAGAAGGGGAGACATCCTTTGACAGGAGGGTTAATAGGCAGCCATAGCCTCTGGCCTCATTTTGCAAATAGTATTCACCAAACTTGAAACAGGGACCAAGTTCAGGAAGAGTGGCAGAGAGAAAAAAAGAGTGTGTGTGCTTCAAGGTCTCCCTCATCAGATTTGCCTTTCTCTACTATTATCATTCTAAACTCAAGGACCTGTGTGGCCAGCCTGAGAGCAACACTATCACAGAAGAACTGAGAGCAACATTATCACAGAAGAATTGGGTACCCACCACCACCATCACAGTCTCCAAACTCAGAAAGAGACACCTGCTACAAGGCAAAGGGGAAGTGAAGGAGAAAAGTAGCTAACCTACTTGCTGTCTGTGAAAACATGGTGGATGGGGGTGTAGATTAGCATTGACTTATATAACCCAGCTGGCAGAAATGAATATGTTCTGAAGAAACACGTGCATCCCTCATTCTATCAGACTATTGAAACAATGGACCACAAGAAACCGGGATTTCCCCCAAAGAAGCTTATGCTGGGAGAAAGAAAAGGCTGAAGCCTGGCTCCAGCCATGGAACTTGCCCCCCCACAAGATTTCATACAGTTATGACAACTTGTCACACTATTTTATATGAGACTGGAACTAAGACCATAACAGGTCAATGGTGGGCGGTACCATACCTTGACTTAAATGTGTGGTCCACTATTTATACTTTAATCCCGCTTCAGGACCCTGAAGATGGACTGTAAGGGGTCACTAGATCCCAGTGAGGCCATGTTGAATAAATCTCCTCTCTCTGCCTTTTTCTTTCTATTAACTTGGTTATTCTACTTGCTTTATGGGGGACAGGTGGCTGATCCTAGATTTTTCGGGCACACTCTGTGGCCCCAAGTTTGGTGATGAAGTGACTAACAGAAGCCCACAAGTGTGGTGATTTGAATGAGAAATCCCCCCATAGTCTTGGGCATTTGAACACATGATTTCCAGTGGGTGGCATTGTTGGAGGGAGGCAGGTTAGGTGGTGAGCCTTGGTGGAGGAAGTACGTCTTTAGGGGATGGCTTTGAGAGCTTAAGGCTTTGCCTTACTGCCAGGTTGCTGTCTCTACTTCATGCTTATGGTTAAGGTTGTGAGTTCTCAGCAGCCTGTTCCAGCTGCCATGCCTGCCACTTGCCACCATGCCCATGCCTCCCTGCCAGGGTGGACTCCTATCCCTCTAGAATCATAAGGCCAAATAAACACTGTCTTCAGGAAATTGCTTTGGCCATGGTGTTTCATCACAGCAACGCAACATTTGATAACTAATACAGCAAGCTTCCCTCTCCCCCTGGAGCCTTCTCTTTCCCTAACCTCTGCTTGTGTATTTAAGAAAGGACACAGAAGACTAGGCAGGGAGTCCTCCAGAGAAAACACACTGGGTCTCTACTGCTGAATGCACTGCGGACTGCTCATTGCAAAGAGCTGACGTGGTCACCGAACTTGGAATCACAACCTGTACCCCAAGAAGCCAAGTCTAGCAACCCACATCCTCCAGAAGCCAATTAAAACAAATAGTAAAAAGTAGAAACTATAGACGTATTCGATATGGCCACTATAAGAACGTAATGTTAGAGTCTAGCCTCTCAGGGGGCCTCCTCTCCCTTTTTCACAGATACCCACAGGCACGGAGAATTCCTTAGCTAACAGAATGCTAGAATCTCTCACCTGGAAAGCAAGTTTAAATCAAAACTACACATCCTTCCCCGGCACCCCACCCTTCCTCTTCCCCAGCTCAGGAATCTGAGACTCTGGCTGCAGGCTCTTTCTCAGCTACAGGGGCTCTGACTCGTCTCTTTAGAGACCTTACCATACAGTCCGATTCTGATGCTGGGACCTTAACTGCTCTCTAAGTCTTAACTATGCTGTTGCCTCTCTGTCTGCTCACTCACCCGAGTCAGAAAAACTTAAAAAAACAGTGTCTGTCTCTGTCTCTGTCTCTGCCTCTCTCTGTCTCGCTGTCTGTCTGTCTGTCTGTCTGTCTCTGTCTCTGTCTCTCTCTGTCTCTCTCTCTCTCTCTCTCTCTCTCTGTGTGTGTGTGTGTGTGTGTGTGTGTGTGTGTGTGTGTGTGTGATAAACACTTTCAGTAGACCAATATCTTCCTTGACAAATAAGTACATGATTATCCCAAAAGAATGTCCCAAAGAGAGCAGGGCAGAACACAACCGGCCTATTCTCTAGTCAGCCTACTTCCCTCCCTCTCCGCCTCTTCTCATTATTTGAGTGAAGCTGCATCCCTCTACAGCATTCTGCTCACAGGTGTGACCTCAGAGACGTCCCTAGGTTTAAGTGGGAGGGATCCCATGAGAGAAAGCACATCCCGAAATTTTCAGACGTGTCTTTTAAACCACCAAGACAGGTTTCTTGACAACAGCCTCCAAGTGTTCTAGTTTCTTCCAGGAATTACGGCCCCAGAATGGTTGCTATGCTTTTGTGTTTGGGGTTTACGGCTTTTGTTCTGATTTTTGCAGTGGTGAAGTGAACAGGATCTGAAGCAAGCTGATCGGGAGCCAGAAGAGGAGAGGTTGAGGAAGTATAGAGGGAAGGAGAGAAAACTGACAGTCCTGGGGGAGGGAGGTGAGGAGACTGAGGCGGGGAGGGGGGATGGAAAGGGGGAGGGGAGAAAGAAAGAGGAGATAACCTGAAGGAGGGACAGGGAAAGAAGACAGAGGAAGGACTGGTAGGAGAACGATTACTTGTGACCCAAGGCGAGCCTCCACTTCCTCCTTCGCTTTCCCTCCCCCGACTCCGGTGTCCCCAGCACTGCCCCAAGGTCAGGAAGACTCAATTTTGCAGCTGAGATGAGCCGCTTCACTTCCCTGCTCTAGACCGGCCAACTCTGAGCTTTTCACTTTGTTTTTATAAACTGAAGTGACTGGGAGTCAAGGTTGGAATTGATCCCACCTTTACAAATGACTGGTGAAATCAATGCCGCAGTAGCTTCCAAAATCATGTGTTCTGCAGACCCGGCTCGAAACACTGTCTTTATCGCCAGTATTAAAGTGCGCATCTGGCCATCTTTTCTCTTTAGCTGAGCTAATCATTTCCCTCCTGACCAATAAATGGAGTCATACATACTGATATCACTTCACCATGGCTGCCGAACACATACTTGAGCAGAAGATAAGGCCATGTGGGAAGTGCATCAAGTTGGGCACCCCGGAGGGTCACAGGTTCTTAATCTGTCACTCACCCTCTGGGTGTCTCAGAGCAAGCCAGTCACCTTCTCTGAACCACATGCAAAATAGGGGGAACTCTTTCCTTGCTAGTCACCCTGGGAAGAGCGCCTTAGAAAGGAGGCCTGGGGCAGGAAGATGGCTGGGTGGGTAAAAGCACTTGCCTTGCCAGGTGATGACCTAAACGTAAATCCCAAGAACACACTTAAAATCTTGAGAAGGGGCTGGAGAGGTGGCTCAGAGGTTAAGAGCTCTGGCTGCTCTTCCAGGGTTCCTGAGTTCAATTCCCACCAGCCACATGGCGGCTCACAACCATCTGTAATGAGATCTGGCGCCCTCTTCTGGTGTGCAGGCACACATGCAGACAGAACAATGTACACATAACAAATGAATAAATAAACAAGTAAATAAATCTTTTAAAGCCTTAGCTCCAAGTCTGTAATCCCAGTGTTGTGGGGAAGGGGGATGGCCATAGCAAAATACATTAGGCCAGTCTGTGATTAAACAACAGACATTATTGGTTTCTGCACATGGTTTTGGAAACTGAGAGGCCCAAGATCACAGCACCAAGCAGGTTTGGTTTCTGAACCCACTTCGTGCTTCATTGAGCATTCCTTCCTGCTACATGCGCCCTCACTATATAATGCATGCCCCTTGAGCATCCTCCAAGAACACTGAACCAATGATGGGGGCGGAGCCTCCCAGATCTAGTCATCCCCTAAAGGAACTCCCTCTCGATATCATTGCATAGAGAATTAAATTTCAACATACAAATTTTAGCTGGAGGCATGATCATTCAGACCAGTAGCACATGTGTGAGGCTAAATGGGTCTGAATAAGCAATTTGCAGTCTTATATCTTCATGTTTTCTTAAACTGTTGTTGTTATTGTTGTTGTTGTTGTTGTTGTTGTTGTTGTTGTTGTTGTTGTAATTTTTATAGGAGTTATTCCAGCAGTCCTGGGTTCTGAATCCAGGGCCTCAAGCACGCTAGGGAAGTAACACAGAATAAACTAGGACATACTGCTGACCATCCCCTCAGCCCCTCACTAGGGGATTCTAGGCAGGTACTCTACCACTGAACTACACCCCCAGCCCCTCACTGGGAGATTCTAGGCAGGTGCTCTACCACTGAACCACACCCCTAGCCCCTCACTGGGGGATTCTAGGCAGGTGCTCTACCACTGAGCCACACCCCAGCCCCTCACTGGGGGATTCTAGGTAGGTGCCCTACCACTGAGCCACACCTCAGCCCTTACAAGGGAATTCTAAGAGGGTTCCCTATTGCTGAGCTACAGCTCTAGCCCTTGAACATACTGTTTAATTGAGAGCATTTTCCTTCTTCATTCTTCGTGGTTAAAAACCTGCTTTCGAGTGGCTGTGTGATAATCTATTGTATGAGCACGCCTTGACTTAACCAACCATTCTCCTATTGTTGAACACTCACTCTAATTTTCTCTACTGGCTTATTAATAATAGAGAAATATGAATAGCCCTATTCATACATCTTTGTCCACCTCTCTGATTATTTTTGCAAGACAGATTCTTCAGCATTAAATCACTGTGTCAAAGACATAAACAATTTAAAAGACCATCATGTATATTGCCACAAAGCTTTGCAGAATTGGAATCAATTCATATTCCCATCAGCTACTTGGAGGCGAATTTCAATCTCTTCATTCACAGCTCGGCATTATACTCTAGAAGTTATTTCTTTGCACATTTCATAAGGTAGAAAGTTATCTTTTGTGTCGCTTTACCTTTTTCAATCGTTTGTTTACTCAGTGGGTTGAGATATTTTAAACTATTTTAATTTTATTATTGCGTGGGGGTGCAAATTTTCATGTGCCACAGTGTGTGCATGCATCCCTGTGTACATGTGTGTGTCTATGTGTGTATATATGTATGTACGTACGTTATCAGAGGATAACTTTGTGGAGTCAGTCTGTTTTCTCCTTCTACCATGTGGGTTCTGAGGATGTAACTCACGTTGCCAAGCTTGAGTGGCAATCACTTTATATGCTGAGCCATCTTGCCAGCCTTGGTTTCTGAAAGTTATCTATTATATTATTTTGCACATCTTCCTTGACACATTCTATTTCTTATGTGTTTATTTTTTTAATCTTTTTTTTAATTTGTGTGTGTGTGTGTGTGTGTGTGTGTGTGTGTGTGTGTGTGTACATGAGTTTTTACGTATGAGTGCAGTGTCCCTGGAGGCCAGAAGAAGGCATTGGTTTTACTGGAGGTGAAGTTGCAAGCAGTTGTGAACTGCACAATGTGAGATCTGGGACTCAAACTTTCGGCCCTCTGCAATCAGGGCAAGCACTCTTAACCCCTGAGCCGTGCCTTCTGCCCCTCTTACATCTTGACAAGATCTCTGCTTGTAGGCCTAGGGACTGGCACACACTAAGCAAGGGCTTTATCACTGAGCTGCATCCTCAGCCATTCATTGGACTTTCATTTTGAAACAGGGGGCTCACTGAGTTGCCCAGGCTTGCCTTGAACTCACTCTGTAGCCCAAGGCAGACCTTGAAATTGCAATCCTCTGTCCTCAGCTTTCTAAGTACCTGTTATTTTAGGTGACTTTCCCCATATCTGGCTCAAAAGGATGTTTACATTTCAACTGATTTTTTTATCTTAAGGGGTAGCACCATGGTTCTCACGTGGAGAACAGAGGACAACTTGTGGGAGTCAGTTCTTTCCCACCTACCATGTGGGTCTCTGACTTGGCAGTGAGCATCCTTACCACTGATCAATCTTGCTGGCACTTAATTTTTTGTAATAAAGTATTACTAATAACTCTTTCTCCTTAATATTTTTGCTGTTATTTTCTCATCCCTGTTCATGATGTTTTGCATGGAGAAGTTTGGGATATTCGTGATCTGATGTGTGGAATTTTTCATAGTAGAAAGGTCCTTCATCCCTTCTACTAGGAGCTACGGGGAGGGAGGGGGGATGGCTGTTGGTAAAGTGTTCACTGTGCAACTACAAGGACATAAGCTAAGACCTGCCTCCAGTACCCACAGAAGATGTTGTGCATAGTGGGGTTCTCCTGAGGAAGCAGAAATAGAGGAACCCTAGGGCTCGCTGTCCAATGAGCTTGGTCTAATTGGTGAGCTCCAGGCTGAGTGACACCATCTCAAAAAACACCTGAGGTTAACCTCCAGCTTCCACTTGCACACACACGCGCAAACACACCTGAATGCACACACAAATGAGCCCATGAAAATATCATGTTATAGCTTACTGTTGCCCACCCCCCAAATTGAAGCTTTAATTCTTCAGTGAGGAGTCTAAGGAGGTAGGGTCCTTTTGGGAAGTGTTTGGGTCACACCTCACAACAGAAGAGCCCTCATGAACAGATGAATACCTTCCTTCCAGGGGTGGCTGAACTATTGCAGGAGCCGCCCTGTCCCCTACATGTGCACACACACACATGCACACACACATGCGCACACACACACACATACACAACCTTTTATGTTTCCCTAGATGCTTGCTTGTCCTCTCTGTGTGAGGCCTTCCCTGATGCTGAGTAGATACAGGCACCGTGCTTTTGAATTCAGATCCTCATGCTTATGGGGCAAGCATCTCTCCAGTCCCACAACAGAAGGGTTTTACACAAACAGCCTACAGTTCCCCAGCCCTTCTCTTCCCAATCTTTGCAGACATTTGAGGCCAGTTATAGAAAGCAGGTAAATTCTGGTTCAATCTCCACTTCTTTCCTTCTAACATTCCCCAGCCCCAACCCTGGTGCCTGGATTCTTGAGCTGAATATTTGTTTATTTACATACTTCCTTGCTTAAAAACTTGTGTGTGCACAAGTGCACATTTATCATTCCCTTCTACTTTAACTGCATTCCATAAGACTTGGTAAGTACTGTTTCACTGTTGGGATTTTTTAAACGCCCTATAATTATGAATCTTATTTCCTCGCAGACTCAAAAAAACCTATTATTGTTTTTGTTTTAATTTCTAAGCAAGTGGGTATTTTAAATGTTTAGTATCATTATGACTGTTTTGCTTTGTGATCAGAAAAATATGAACCCTGCAATTTCTGCTTTTTGGAATTTATTATGGTTTTTCACAAGGCCTGGTATATGGCCAACTCTTTTGATAGATGTTTAATAAGGAATTGAATTCTCTAGATTGAAAAGTTCATAAAGCAAGGCTAGAAGAGATGAGCTAGAGACCAATAAATCCACTCTTAATTGTTTTATTTTATTTTTACCCATGCATCTGTGTATGCATGTATGCATGCACATGTGTGCAGGTACCCACAGAGGCCAAAAGATGGTGCCAGATGCCCTGGTCCTTGTGAGGGTTATGATATAAATTCTGGAAACTGAGCTCAGGTCCTCTGCAAGAAAGAGCAGTACATTCCCATTACTACTGTGCCAACCTTCTTAACTATTTTAACAGTTGAACATTTGATCACCAGAACACAAAGATGCATAGGGAATTAGATACTCTCTCATACTAGCTGTTTTGCTGGTAATTCTTCTACGTGTGTCTGCGACATATGTGCATGTATATATACAGATATTCATGCCTATATATACACATGGAAGCTGTGGAAAGTTGAACATCCTGGTCTATCACTCTCCACCTCATGTTTTTTAAGTCAGAGTCTCTCACTGAACCTGGAGTCAGACTGACTGTCAGTAAGACCCAGCAATTCTCCTGCCTCTGCTCCCCATGGTGCTGGGGTTACAGTGGCAGCCAGATTTTTATGTAAGTGAGGGGGATTACAACTCAGGTCCTCACGCTTACACTAGGAGTACTCCTGCTGAGCCATCTCCCAGACCATTTTTCTAGCTTTAATGGCTGTGGTTTTATATATTTTTGATACCGTTGAATACCGCATTCGCTGCCAAAATAGAAGGTCTATTTGCACTGTTTGGTGTATCCTGCCCCAAACTCTGCTGTTTACAATGCCTTTCATGTTGAGTTTTGCAGGCTCAAATTGGTGTCCTGGGTGTGATTACTTGTTGGTTCACATTTCCACCTTTGCAGTCAGTCTATTTTGCTGCAGTGGTTAAAAGGCGGATACTAAGAAGTGTGGTAATGGAAATGTGTCTTGGGGTTAGCAAGGTGGATCGGAAGTTAATGTGTTTGCCATGCAAGTACGAGAGCCAAGAGCTTGGATTCCCCAGAACCCATGTAAATGTGGGGTGACCATGAGGACCTGGAACTCCAGCCTCAGAGAATCCCCAAACCAAGTTGGCTATGGAGACTAGCGGTATTAGTGAGCTCTGAGTCCGACTAAGAGGCTCTACCTCCATGAATAAAGTGCAAGAGCAATCGAGGATGATTCCAAACATCAGCCTGGGACTCTATGTTCATAAGTGTACACCCATATACACAAACATGTAAAAAAAAAAATCATCGTCGTTCATGGGGAGATAAATGACATCATTCTAGTACATTCCTTTGTCTTCTAGCAGGTTTCCCCTCCAACCACAGGTGAAGGTGTAACTAATATATTCTTTAAAATCAATGGAAAACAAGAAAGGATATTTGAACCTTTCCTTAAGACAAAATTGAGCGCAGTATAGAAAGTCTTTCTATGGTTTTGATGGGAGCCAAACATGACTACTTCCCACAATAGTGTCTTGGTAGTGGTTAGTAAATGCTAAGAAAGGAAGGGAATTCTATGAAAATGGTAGAAAAAATGGTTGCCTCACCCGATTCTTTTTTTGAGTTTGGATTGGAGTCAGGGCCCTCACATACTAGCAAGCAGTGAGTCAATGAGTCATAATCCAGCCCCTGACTGGCAGATTCTAGCCAGGTGTTCTACAGCTGAGACACATCCCAGTCCCTCACTGGGGGATTCTGGGCAGGTGCTCTACCACTGAGCCACACTCCAGCCCCTCACTGGGGGATTCTAGGCAGGTGTTCTACTGTTGAGCCACATTCCTATGTTCTCATTAGGCTTTCTTGATTCAATGGGGGCTTTACTGCTGAGCCAAGCCCACAGCTCTGAATTATCTTTCAAGTTCTGTATGCTCTCTCTGATCCAGGCCTTTGAGTCAACTGGACATTCATTGGAGATCTAGGGATCCAAAGCAAATCTCTCAGTACTCAAAATGGAGTCATTTCACTATGGTGCAATTACAGTCTCACCAATCAAACCTAAACACAGAGCAGGGTGGCAGTAATTTATACATAGGAGAGGAACGATTTAGAATTTCTAGAAATGTCACTATGGCAACAAATTAAGAAAGTTAGCTACAATTTGTCATTCCTTAAAGTCATGCATATTACATTATCCTAATAATTTACGTAGTAATTACTTAACAAGCCCAAATGAGAAGCATAAGTAATCACGTGAGCCCCGGGCTGAATTGATGCTTGGCTTAAAGAGTGGGTGGCCTTGTCTTTTTTGTGAAATCCTGCTACATTCTGCTCATTAGACATTCAGCAAAAGAGATGACCTATGCTCTCTCCAGGGTCAGATCTATAAAGGCAAAAATTGTCCCTATAAAGACAGTCGCAGGAACTCAATGCTGTGCCCTGTTCTTGCATGGACTTGGAGTCATTCACCAGACAGAGGTGGAATATTTTTGCTTAAACAATGATATTCATAGTTTTCTGGGTCCAATTTTTAACATAATTATCATCAGCTGTCTATGCACACATGTTCAAGCAATTAGGATCCAAATCTTTGCAAAAGCTACCAGGTGCAGTGACACACACCTGTCATCCCAGTTCTTGTGAGGCTGAGGCAGGAGGATCCTCAGTTTGAGGCTAGCCTAAACTACATAGTTAAGACTCTCACAAAGTTTTGTTTTTTAAAATCTCCTTTGTTCTAAGAACCAAAACACATCTACACTTTCTTTTTCTATTTCCTTCTTTTTCTACTTCCTTGGCCCCCTCTCATCTCTTTCTATTTCCTCCTTTCTTCCTTCCTCCATTCCTTTCCTCCTTTTTCCCTCCCTCCCTTGCTTCCTGCTCCTTTTCTTTCTTTTGATTTTTTTTAAAACATTGGTGTAGGGGTGTGTGGTTTCATTTTATGTGGGAATATCTCTAAACTCCTCAACAGAAGGCCATGTGTGATTAACTTGTATTTAAAGGGTGTTTTCCCCTTCTACTGACAATGTGGAGAGGGCAAGGAAAATGATTAACAGGTTAGAAGCAGACTGTGAGGAAAGACTAAAGAAATTATGGATATTTGCCTGGAGACAGAAGGCTGAGATGCAGTTAATTACAGTCTTCAAGTTAATGAAGCAATATTTTATGGGCAATAGTAAGTGGCTGTAATTTTTTTTAACTCTAAGAACAAGATGACCTTACGTCACAGACAATCTATGTTTAAAGGGTTTTGAAGGTAGGGATATAACCCCTAAAGACATTATAGAATTACCCTGGGTGGTTTTTTTATTTTATTTTCTTTAATTGTGTGCGTGTGTGTGTGTGTGTGTGTGTGTGTGTGTGTGTGTGTTCATTTATTTATGTGTGGGTATGTGCACATAGGGCATTAGATTCCCTGAAGCTGGAGTCGTAAGTGGTTATTGTTGACTGACATGGGTGCTGGGAACTTAACTTGGGTCCTCTGCAAAAGCAGCAAGTGCTCTTAACCACTGAGCCATCTCTCCAACCCCTCATTTTTTTGTTTTTGTTTTTTCCCCTTTTAATGTAAGTTGGAGCATATCTTATCCAAAGTATTTAAGACCAAGAATGATTAGATCCCAAACTTTTGAAGATTTCAAAATAACTGCATGAGCTATCTTAGGGAATAAATCTAAGTCTAAACATAAAAGTCAGTGTGTGTGTGTTTATGTGTGTGTGTGTGTGTGTGTGTGTGTGTGTGTGTGTGTGTGTGTGTGTGTGTGTGTATGTGTGTATGCACACACATGCAAGAGCCCAGGTATGTGCAGGTATATGTGCACATTTGTATGTTCATGGAGGCTAGAGACCAACTTTAGGTATCATTTTTCAGATGTCTTTCTTTCTTTCTTTCTTTCTTTCTTTCTTTCTTTCTTTCTTTCTTACTTACTTTCCTTCCTTCCTTCCTTCTTTCTTTCTTGAAACAGGATCTCTCACTGGTGGATGTTTATCAAGAGCCTAGGTCGCTTGGCTAGCGAGCCCCTGGGATCTGCCTCTCTCCACCTCCCCAGCACTGACATTAAAAGTCTATCAACCAAACTCATGGCCTTGTACATGTTTGGCAAGCACTTTGCCAAATAAGCCACTCCCCAGTGCCCATCGTGAACACACATATACTCTCATACATACACCAAATAAATTGAAAATAACAAACTAAATTAATGAATAAGTGAAAAGGAATCTTCCCAAGCTTCCCAAACAGGACAATCCAGTCACCCTGAGCCTATACTCTGAACAAAGAATGTCTCTCTGTCATCTGTTCACCCTAATGAGATAGGTATGATTATTTCTTTCTGTGTCTATGCCCATACACTTGAAAGAAATGCCTTAAAGGAGAAAATATTTATTCAGGATCATAGTTTTAGAGGCTATTGTTCATGGGGAGCCGACTGTATGGCTTAGGGTCATAGATGAGGCAAAACATTGTGGCTGAAAAGCGTACTGGGCCAGAACTGCTCACATCAGGACAGCTAGGAGGCAGTTAGGGAAAGGTATGGTAGTTTGAATGAAAATGGCCCCACAGGCCCATAGGGAGTGACACTATTAGGAGGTGTGGCCTTATTGGAGCAGGTGTGGCCTTGTTGGAGGGAAATGTATCTCAGTCTCTTCCTGCTGCCTGTGGACCAAGATGCAGAACTCTCAGCTCCTTCTCCAGCACCATGTCTGCCGGCATACCACCATGGTTCTCACCATGATGATAATGGACTAAACCACTGAACTGTAAGCCAGCCCCAGTTAAATGTTTTCCTTTATAAGGGTTTCTGTAGTCATGATGTCTCTTCACAGCCATAGAAACCCTAACAAAGATAAAAGGGTAAGGACCCAGAATGAGGACATACCTCTAGTGACCTCTCAGGTTCTACTTTTGAAAGTTTTCTACATCTTTCAGTAAGGCCATCAAATCATAATTCCATCAACAGGCCTAACTATTGATTATGTCAGAGACTCATGGTCCAATCACTTCTCAAAAATCCCATGACCTTATAATGAGTCACTTAACACAAGAGCCTTGGGTACGGGGGTTGGTTTACATTCAAAATCATATCAAGAACCTTCCACAGCTGAATAAGGCAGGATCAAGGCAGACAGTAGAGAGCATCTTACTGGCTGGAGAGAGAGCTCACCACTTAAGAGCACATGATTGCTCTTCCAAAGGACTCAAGTTTCAGTTCCCAGTACTCACATCAGGTAGCTCACAGCTACCTGTCATTCCAGCTTCAGGGGGACCCAGTGCCTCTGGCCTTCCTGAGCACATGCACACACATTTGAAAGTGTGTAGACACATAACACTTACATAAATTTTTTTAAAAATTAAATCTCTTTTTAAAGGAAGCATAATAAGTATCAAAGGGTTTGATGACATTATAATCCTTTCCAGGGACTTTGGACTGTTTTCTTGGATACACCAATCTCAAAGTTTCTCGCCATAAACAAAAGATTAAAATGCATAGTGTGGACTTGGGAGATGACTCAGCCTGGAAAAGCACTTGCCACCAAGTCAAACAACCTGCATTTTACCGCTGGAATGCACGTAATGGAAGGAAAGAACTGACTGGACAAGTTGTCCTCTGACTCCACACAAGTGCCCTGACGCATACCCATGTCCACCCCACACAGAGAGACGTAAGTGTAAATAAGAAAAGAAGCTATCTAAAGCCTAGTGCTAGATGTTTTAACCCACAGTTATTAATGAATCTCTGTCCATTTCAAGGACCCTCCCTTAACCCCTTTTAAAACACAGCTCTGCGTTATTGAAGTAGAAAACACTCTTAAAGAGAGGTCAACCTAGTCATGGTGAACTGCAGTTACAGAGAGAATTCTTCCCCAACTAGCAAGCCAGAGTCAGTGGTAAACGGGCATCGTCTCCATCCCAAGAAAGCTACTGGAATATGGTATACTGGGGGCTGGGAAGAGGATACTCTGGAAACTCATGCTCTGAATCTTGTGGGAACAACTGGTTTATCAAAAGGGGGAATTCTCTTGAAATTACTGAACTTGCAGTGGCCTACATCCTCCACTAAGGCTCCACCTAGTAGAGGTTCCATAATCTCTTCAAACGGCGCCCACCTACTGGAGACCAAGAATTCAAGATTTTTAACCTATGAGGAATGATTCATAACCAGAACACCATAATGGAGTTTGTCAAAACATTGGTAGTACCTATAATTTAATTTTCATTTTTTTGAGAACCCCCCATGTTGTTTTTTCCATAATGACTGTACTAATTTTTGTATTCCCATCAATAAGGACCAAGGATTTATTTTTTTCTCTGCAAACACCTTTTGTCTTTCTTAAGGGAACCATTATTTTAAATGGCGAGGGATAAGAAAGCCAGATGTAGGCTGGGGAGATGCCTCAGTCAATAAAGTGTTTGTTGAAAACCTGAGTCTGATCCCAGGAACCCACATACAAAAGCAGCACATGGTGGTGCATACTGGTTATCCCCAGCTCTGGGGCAGAAAAGACAGGCAGGCCCCTAGGGCTCACTTGGATGAGTCTTAGGCTGGTGAGATTCCCTGTGTTGGGGCAGTGGGGAATCAAAGTGGACAATATCCTAAGAAATTAAGCCAAGGGTGTTCAGTGCCCCCCACAAAGCATATGCATACACACACACACACACACACACACACACACACACACCAATGCAAAAGAGACTCGCTTCCCCAAAAGACAGACTAGAGAAGATGGAGTTTGTCCACAAGTTCAACTGCACAGCAGGATAGGAGAATCTGGTGGGAAAAAAGCCAGGGGTGCCTTGACAGTGAGGAGTATTGGCACATAGCACTGAATACACTAAAAGCAGAGTAGATGGGGTTGGAGGTGAATTCTGAGAAGTTTTTAGTGAGAACCCATAGATGCATGGCTTGGTTTTGAACGAGTCACGGGGGTCAGTATTTGGAACTTGGCCTTGACTGAGTGACAATTAGAGAAGTACCTTAGAAGTGGTTCAGTGAGCATAAACTCTGCATCACCTTAGAGTTGAAAAGCCTTTGACATGACTGAATCACTGCTGTGGCACACACTCGCAAACACACATACAAACACACACACACACACACACACACACACACACACACACACACACACACAAGTATTTAATATTTCTTAGAGAACACATAATTCTCCAAGTAGCAAATCCTTTGAAGTCGCACTGAAGTCACACATGAATGTACTGTATTTGCATTCCATTTATTAATACACAAGGGCTGTTTCTTCTAATCTCTACATCACAGCACAAATCTTTTTCATGCTCCGTTTCCTGCGTGCTACCCGCCTTCTATTTGGTAGATAATGTTCCTTTTCTCTACAATGATTACAAATGACTAGAGGGAAAAAAATGCACAAGTCTTAACCAGATTCAAGCAATCATCTGCCTAGAACCACAACACAGGTTGCTGTGGGCTTTTTGTTGTTTTTTATTTTTTTCCTCCTAAGTAATATGGTTGGCTAAAAGTCATAAAGCCGTATCGTGATTGAAGCTCTTTGAAAGAGCAAGAATGGGTTAAGATATTTGAAGATACTTTAGGTTCTCTTGTATATTGTGAGTGTGTGTGTGTGTGTGTGTGTGTGTGTGTGTGTGTGTGTGTGTGTGTACATGAGTGTGGGTGCCCTCAAATCTCCTGGTTCTGGAGTTAAAGGCAAATTGTGAACAATCCAGTGTCGATGCTGGGACCCAGGTTCTTTTTTTAGAGAGTATGGGTGAGGGGATCACTTATAGGGGTGTGGGTCATGTGACCCACAGACAGCTTTATCATCACCAAGTCCCAACCTGCCATGGTGGTGATGTCATAGAGCCAGCATCAGGGAGTTTTCAATGAACTGTCTACTTCCTACATACTCTGGTATCTCCCAAGATAATTTGCAGTTGAGGGAGAGGGGTAATCAATGGAATCCTAGGTGAGGGTCCCCAGCTCCTTTTTAGGGAGCATCAGTTGCTCCATTACCAGTATCATACATACAAACCACTCACTAGGTTGCTGTGTTGTTCTGATACAGTTGTCCTGGCTACAGAGGTGTGAGCAAGTCCAAGATGGTGTCTACTTATGAGCAGAGGAAAAAGTGTAACATGACAACTATATAAAGAATACACCAACTGGGAGCAGAATGAATATAAAGCAGTGGTCTTGAGTTGGAGATGAGTTTCAGTGTTAAATCATCTGCCTAGAACCCCAAGGGAGAAGCTGAGGTATCTCAGCAGTAGACTGCTTGCCTAGAATGCCCAAGTAGGATGCTGGGAACACGGTTCAATGGTAGAGCACTCCCTAGTACATGCAATCCCTAATACCAGAAAGCAAGCAAGAGAGAGAGAGAGAGAGAGAGAGAGAGAGAGAGAGAGAGAGAGAGAGAAAGAGAAAGAAGAAAGAAAGAAAGAAAAGAAAGAAAGAAAGAAAGAAAGAAAGAAAGAAAGAAAGAAAGAAAGAAAGAAAGAAAGAGGGAGAGAGGGAGAGAGAGGGAGGGAGGAAGGAGGCAGAGGGAGGGAGGGAAGGAGGGGAGGGAGGGAGGGAAAGAAAGAAAGAGAAAGAGAGAGAGAGAAAGAAAGAAAGAAAGAAAGAAAGAAAGAAAGAAAGAAAGAAAGAAAGAAAGAAAGAAAGAAAGAACGGTAGTCTCTTTAGATCATGTCACATAGTGACATTGTAACTACCTTAGCTTGGCAAGTACAGTTTAGAATGTTCACAATGTGACAGGAATCTTCTAAGAGTTCATCTTCCAGAATGTGTCCCCTTTGTTAACTGGCAATCAATGAAACTGTGCAATGGAGCCTTCCGAAATATCCTGTCTGTAGATGAAGGCAGGCTTTAGGGCCCGTGACTAGGAGATGTAGTTAAGATGGCTTCCCAACTAATGGACCTCCATGTCTAAGCTCTTCATAGCCGTTGATAATGGGGAAGCCTAAGAGTTCATTTTGAGAGAGAGAGAGAGAGAGAGAGAGAGAGAGAGAGAGAGAGAGAGAGAGAGAGAATGCTCATTGAGGCCAGAAGAGGTATCAGATCCCTTGGAGCTGGAATTACAGGCAGTTGTGAGCCACCCAACGTAGGTGCTGAGAACTGAACTTGGGTCCTTGGAAGAACTTAACTGTTGAGCCATCTCTCCAGCCCCAAAGAGTTCTCAACTGTCAGAGGTGACCACCCCTGTAACTGGGATAAACAAGGACCAACCTACAACACAATTCCACCACTTCATCACCTGCCCTGGGATTGGCTAGTGGCTCTTGGTCCTTGGACCACACGGTTTAGCAGCCTGGAAATGCTTTCAGGTTGCACTTCCTAGGCTGCCTTCTCTTTGTTCACCCATGGGTCTCTTTGCCCATCTGATAGAGAACTTCCTGGAAAGGAGCAGTTGGGCTCCACTCAGCACCTTTAGATTCAACCATGAGTTCATGCACTTAATTGGTTTGTTTTCCTATTGCTGTGATAATATAATCTAACAGGTAGAAAGGATTTATTTAGCTCACAGTCCCAGGTTACAGTCCGTCCCGGAAGGGAAGTCACAATGGCCGAAGCTTGAAGCAGCTGGTCCAGCTATGTCTGCCATCAGAAGGAGAGAGCAACATATGCATGCTGTTTCTCATCTCCTTTTCTTAGATAGTCTAAGATGCCCTGCTGGGAACTGAGCCTTCCCACAGTCAAGACAAGGCCTTCCGACATCAGCCGACATAATCAAGACAACAACTCACAGGCACGCCCAGAGGCCCAACTTCCAGGTGATGTTGGTTTTCGTCAGATTGACAGCATTCACCATCAAATCTATTATCTACAAAAGCAGCAGATAATTGGGTGAAAGAGACTCTCAAACCCATCTGAGCTGGAGCTAACAGCATCACCTTGGGCAGATCAGTTAACTTCCCTGGGCTCAAAAGAAAGTGAAGAGACTGAACCAGGCCACCTTTTCTTTCCCTTCAAGCCTTGTGTCTCAATGGAGTCTATTTATATTCCGGCAAAGCTATGAACTACGTATAGAAGAAAACCCCTAAGTCCCAGTGGCAGTCATTTCAACGTAGTACCTAAATTAGGCTGTGATCGTCCATCTGTTTATTTCGGAGATCAGTCACATCCGTCGCTCAGAGTACTGATCCTAACTGCTCTTCTTCTTCCCCGGAGGAGTCTGCCTGTTGTCCCATCCCAGTCTCGTCTTGTGTAGCAGGCTGACGTTTGATCTTCGGTTCACATTTGTTCCCTCTCTTCTCACTCTTGGGAGGCCACATTAGACTCTTCTGATGCCGTCAAAGGTCTTTAATGCCTACCTCTCGGCACATCGCGTGTCATCTTGTCGACACTGTGGAGTGTGAGCTTCGAGTTGCCCAGGGACATCCCAGACCTTATGAATGACAAACAGGCACAGTCTGAATTTGCTCTCTTTTAGCTGCTCTCAAAATAGAACCTCTAAATCATAAGGTCGTTTGCCCTGCAGGTCAAGGGATTCCTGGATGTAACTTTCTCACATCTCCTATCCTATAAGCAAAGGCTGGCAGATACGGGGTGCAGGGGAGGTGGGGGGCTCTGAACTATGAACAGGGGAGCCTAGTTTAGCCCCGGGGCTTCCACTAACCATAATAAATTCATATTAAGACATTCAACAAGCCAAGCCTGGTAGCTCAGACCTGTAACCCCAGTTACTAAGGGAGCTGAGACAGGAGAATCAGTCACAAACTCATGGTCTGCCTGAGCTACAGAGTGAGTAAAAGCCCAGCCTGGCTATAGAAGGAATCACTGTCTCAAAATTAAAAAAAAAAAATAAGGGTTGGGATTATAGCTATGTAGTAGAACACTTGCACAAACCCACTAATGAGGGACTGGAAACATGGCTCAGAGATAGAACTTTTTACTTTGAATCCCCCAGTAAGGGTGGGGGCATGGCTAAGTGATAAAGCTCTTGCCTAGAACACAGTAGGCCACAGTACTGAAAAATAGATGATACTTAGCAGCATTTATTCCGAATCATACATGCAGGTGTTTCTTAGGTTGTCTCACACTGTCTGTGCCTAGAGCATGCCCACATTTGCCTAAATTGGATAGACAAATACAACATCACAGTTCAGTGTTAGAAGCTCACTGGCCGGCCTATCTAGTTAAATCAGTGAGCTCCAGTGGCAGTGAGAGATCTTTCTCAAAATATAAGGAGGGGAGTGACTGATAAGGACATTGGACCTCTGACCTCCACATGCATGCCAACATAAAGGTGTGTATGCTAGAGAAGGTCTTTTTGAGATAGAGTCTCCTACTGAACCTGGAGCTCACCTGTCTGAATAGACTGGTTGGCCAGTGAGTCTCCACAATACATCTGCCTTCACCTCCCCAGCACTGGAGTTACAGATGGGAACCCACTGCCAGATCCAGTTTTAACATGGTATGATGGCTATTCTTGGTTGCCAACTTGACACCATCTGAAATTAACTAAAACCCCTAACTAAAGAAGGAAGGAAGGTACATGGAGCAGAATTGAACAAGGAGGGATGGAGCATGGGGAGAGGGGGAGAGAAAAAGAGGTAAGGGAAGAAAAGGAGAGAAGAGAGGAAAGGAGGGAAAGAGAAGGGGAGGGGGAAGTGTTAGGTATAATAACGGTAAAGGGCAGCAGTTGGTCTGGGAAAGGAAGCTGACACATAATTCCTTTCAGATAGGAGATTTCTTCGGGCCTCGGGATCATGATCAGGTCTCATAGTAGGAGGGAGAACATTAGACAGAAAGTGGTATGATGTATGGAGAGGCTGTCCTGGCTAGTTTGACACAAGCTAGAGTCATCTGAAAGGAAGGAACCTCAGTTGAGGAAAAACCTCCATAAGATCTGGCTATATGAAAGCGAGTAGGGCATTTTCTTAGTGACTGATGGGGGAGTGGTCCTGGGTTCTGTAAGAAAACAGGATGAGCAAGCCCTGGGGAGCAAGCCACTAAGCAGCACTCCTCCACAACCTCTGCATCAGCTCCTGCCTCCAGGTTCCAGCCCTGCATGAGCTCCTGTCCTGTCTTCCTTCAGTGATGGACTATGATGTGGAAGTGTATGCTGAATAAACCCTTTCCTCCCCAAGTTGCTTTAATCGTGGTGTTTCATCACAGCAATAGAAACCCTAACTAAGGGAGAAGCCAAACAGACAGAAAGCCTAAAGTGAAGAAGAGATTTCCTTTAAAACCTGAGTGGGAGCTTCATTAAGAGGCAGAATAAGAGGGGCTGGAGATGGCTCAGTGGTTAAGAACATGCGCTGCTCTTCCAGGTCATAACCACCTGTACTTCCAGCTCCGGGGGATTCAGTGCCCTCTGCTGACCTCCACAGGTACTTGCACTCATGTGCACATACACACATAACAGATACACACACACATACACACACACACACACACACACACACACACATACACACACACACACACACACACACACACACACACACACACACACACACACAAATCAGTAAAAAATAAAATTTTAAATAGACCAAGAAAGATAGGAGAGAAAGGGGGAGGGATGGAGAGAGAGAGAGAGAAAGAGAGAAACCATGAAGGGGATGGTGGGATAAGTCCAGAAGACTCTTTAGAGGCCCACCTGGACAATCTGGAGAAAGTCTCAAAACAAAGCATCTCTGACTTTTATAAATTCTGTGGGGCTAGCAAGAAGTTTCATATCACATGACTTAATTCAAATAGTGTATGTGATAAAGAGCAAGGAGGAGCCGGGAACTCATTAGGACCATACATTAGCTACAAAGGCCACAGCACAGAACAGCACTTTACCTCTCTATCCCAAGCAGAGAAGCTGGGATAAAGAGAGGAATGTGACCCGATGCTTCAATCTATGGCACCTGGCCTCTTAAGAGTGACCACTGTCACAGCGGTCATCACAGAAACAACTAGCCAAAGTGCAGGGAACAAGGGTCAGTGGAGTCCAGTGCTCAGCCATAAATGGGACATTGACATCACACCACACCAGACCCTGAGGCTCCGAGACAAGCTCAGAAGAGATGGGGGAAAGACCATAAGGTCCAGAGGTCAAGGAGGACCAGGGATAAATAATGTCTTCTGAACATCACAGAGCTCTTGCCCTCCAGAAATCATAGCGGTTGCAGTGGCCCTGTGTAAAACCAAGGCACTCCACATTCCGGCATGCAAGGGCAAGGGGTGGGGTGACTCCCGCTGCCACCCTTAACTAAGGAGCTGTTGACGATTGGTGTCTGCCGGTGGGGGAACGCTTAGTTTTCATGAAGGGCATGGTCGCTGGTAGGTGGAATGACCCTGTTGATGACCCCCACCCCCATACCTTTGAGTGTATAGGCAGCACAAATCAGACTCTGTGGGTTCTTTTTAAAAAAATTAATATGGGAGCAGGGGTTGCGGGGAAGGGTCTGGATCCCAGAGGACTTGGGAGAGGTGTGGGGATGCATAGGATCAGAGTATGTTATATGAATTATGAACTTCTCGAAGAATTAATGATTTCTTTTTTAAAAGATGACCTCTGCTTTGGAGGAGCAGGCCTATGATTTAACAGAAGGAAGTGGAGGGAGGGAGGGAGGGAGGGAGGGAGGGAGGGAGGGAGGGAGGGACCTAAACCTCAACCCCTGCACAAGGGTATATTCTCTCCACAGAGACAAGCCCTCTCCCTTCACCCAAAGGGGAAGTCAGCTCCCTCTGAGCGGATATTCCAGTTCTTAACTGAATTTGGTGAGTGTCTGAATGAGAGAACCAGGTCCTTCCCTCTCATAAATCGAAAGGCAGGGAATAATCCTACCCGTAGACAAACAGGAGAATATGAAAATTAATGCTTGCAGGAAGCTTATTTAATTTTGCAGTAAACTGATTTCCGTGACGTTTATGCTGTGTATTTGTGCAGTTGTGTGCTGATCCCCTACCCACCCCCCACCACGTCTTTTTATATTGTTTTCTGCTTCTCCCCACCCCACCCCACCTCCACCCCCACCCCGCCGCCACCACCTTTTGACTCCATTTCAGAAAGGCTGGTGGTCGACATCTGCACATTCGCTTCTAAAATGACCTTCCTCTCTTGGAAGGCATGTCCTTCCGTTTACAATAAAAGGTCATAAACTTGTGGAAGAGTGGGGGCGACCAAAACCATTACTACAGCAATATACTACAAGATCGCCATTATTAACCTCTGGATGAACAGGCAGGCGGGGAAGATGGATAGAGAGAGATAGGGCTTGTGTTGATACACATTTATCTTTGGTAATTAGCCATCTGGGGGGAAACCGCAAATACAGGCAACAGAAATTGATTTATCTTCAAATAATAAGTTTTGCTTCACAACAAGGTCTAAAAGTGGCTCCTCTCAAGTGCTAATTCTGCACGTCACTTGCAAGCTTTAAGGATGAAAGTGGTAATTACCAGGCCTTTCATATGCAAAAATGAGGTGCTGAGGAGGTGGGGCTGGCTTCACCCAAGAGGAAGGAAATATATATGTTTCCTAGAGATCCTCGGAGGCCCTAAAGGGTTGTCATGTGCGCCCCCTGGAGGCTCAGGACCCTCCGTAAGGGGATCAGCTGTAGATAAATGTGGTCAGCACTGGAGGACGTGAACTGTGTGAGCCAAAATAACTCCTTCCTTGCTAAAATGGTCTTTGTGGAGCATTTTGTCACGGGATCAAGAACAAATAACCAATATACAGACAAAGCCCTGGCTGGCAGCTCTGTGTCAATACACTGTTTAATCTCTTATGAGAGTCATAGTATTGTCATACATCAGGCTGAGCAGAAACAGGATGCTACTTGGGTTTCTCAAAGGACACAATGAACAGCTCCATGGGACCAGAGCCTGCGAGGGCACAGAATAAAGCAGTCCAGCCCATAATCTGTCTGTGATGCTTAACAGGGGTGCCCAACTCATAGCCTCATGAACCCTATGTAGGCCAGGATACCACTCAACACAAAATGGTAAACATGAGATGGAGAGATGGCTCAGCGACTCAGAGCAAGGACTGCTCTTGGAGGGGACCCTATTCCAGTTCCCAGCACCCGCATTTGAGTGTCTCACACCCATCTGTAACTGCAGAGGGTCAGATACACCCTTTTCTGCCCTCAGTAGGCATCTGCGCGCACATGTTCATAGACCCAAAGAGACACACCATAGGCAGACATACAAATTTTGAGAATCAAGTCTTTAAAACTGTGGTTTTGATGGCCATGTGTACACTAAAACTACATGAGCCACACTCACACCAAGTTCTGTAGCAAACAGAAGGACAGGGGGACACAGAAGCCACCCCCCAACCCCCCCAACACCCCTCTCCCCCCCGGCTCAGTCTCTTAGAGTTCGGCAGCTACAATTGAGAGCTGACCCAAGGTCTTTCTGTTCCAGGAAGAAACAGAACAAACCAAAAGGGAGTTGTCTAGGCAATTCCCCATCTTTATCATTAACCCTCAGGGGAAGTGCCTGCCTCTAATGAGCAGTGGTTCAAAACCATCCATCCAGGCTCACACGTGGCACCCTCTGAATTTATCCAAAGACAAAGGAAAACAGAGTGAGACACTGCAGAGAGGCCCCGCCGACATCCATCTGCTGCAGCTGAGCCTTCTCCCATTAAGCCCTTCTCATAAATAGTACGAGAGCCCCGCCGTCTGCCGCCAAATGGTTTGCTGAACTGTTTGTATTAATAACAAATTGGGATCCGTTGCTGTCTGAAATACGCCCTGCATGTTGCCACCTGTGAAACCCTTTTGGCAGGAGGTAGGGCTGCCTGCTACGGAACACCTGTCCACATGCTTTAGGTGTGATTCTAGACACTAAGTAAGACCCAGGCAGGAGCGTGCCAAACCTTGGGGGCCTCCTGTGACCACAGGGGAGCTGATTCAAGTGCTCATATGGCTAGTGGCTAAGGAGGTAGACACCACACCTGCACGCCAGATGCAAGCCCTGCTGCTCCTTGTGGACATGGCATGACTCTGAGCTAACTTCTCCTGTTCTTGCTCACCAACAGACTATGGGGGCATTTGCTTTCACAACCCCATAGGGATGGTGTCAACGGGGCTGTCCAATCCATGGGCCACAGCTTACAAGAACGTATGTATATTTGGTTTTTATTCATCTTTTATTACACTTACATCTTTTATTTTATGTGTGAGGGTGCATGTATGCCACAGGATGAGTGTGGAGCCCAGAGGAGGACCTGAGGGAGTCAGCTCTCCTCTTCTATCATATGGGTCCTCGGGACTGAACCCAAGTCATCAGGCTTGGCCACAGGTGCTTTAACCCACCAAACCATCTCACCAGGCCATGAATGTTTATCTTTATTTGTGTGTGCTTGTGTGTGGATTTGTGGAGGGGTGAACGTGCACGTGGATGCAGTTGCACGTGGAAGCCACGGGTGCTGTCTCTCAGGACGTCATCCATCTTGTTTCTTGAGACAGGGTTTCTCATTGGCCTAAAACTCATCGAGTACAGTAAGGTGGATGGCCAGTGAGTCCCAGGCATCTGCCTGTCTCTGCCTCCTCCTGTGTTAATTGCAAGCATACACCTCCAAGTCTGGCTTAAAAGGGGGAGCGGATTTAATGCATTATTATTGTTGTTGTCATTATTGTTGTTGTTGTTATCATTGGTGTGTGCGTGTGTGTGTATTCACACATATTTTCGGGAGCCCAGAGGAGGCCTTCAGATCCTCTGTAAAGGGGGTTACAGGCAGCGGTGAGCCAACTCAGATGGGTGCTGGGGAATGAACTGCGGTCCTCAGCAAGAGCAGCGAGCACTCTCAACTATTGAGAGCCAAGTCTCCAGCGCGCATGGGTTCTCCGTGGTTTGCACAGGTTCTGGGGAACAGTCAAAGGGCCTTGTGTGCTCCTGGTAAGCACTGCACAGGGTCAGCATTCTCCCCAGCTGTTAGCACTCACCGTAATCTCAACCCTGACCCGTGTCTTCAGACTCGAAGTGGGGGATCTTGTTTTCTCCAGAAAGAAAGCTTTTTCCCATGAGGTCTCCAAACTCCACTTATTGAGCCCTACATACATTTATTTTGTGTGACATTGGAATATGGCCTTGACACCTATAAAGTTTATATATATATATATATATATATATATATATATATATATATATATATAATCATATAACTCAAGAAATGCACTATCAACTTACAAAAAGTTCAAAAAAATATCTCATAATATTTTGAACAAGCTGACAGTATTTGCGTCGGGCTGGACTTAGAACCATCCCCGCATGCAGGCTGTGGACCTTGGCTTGAACACCCTTGTGGTAGGCAGTCCCACTAGAGTGTGGGCTGGGCTGGTTTAGTCTGTCCTGGCATGTGCTCTGTGGCCACTGCAATGTATTCTGTGGAATCCTGTTCCCAGGAAGCCCCAGTTATGAGAATACCGTGAGTCTCATGAGAAGTTTGATAGAAATCCATACGCGACACCCTCAGCCCGTGCTTTACGTGTGTCTTAGTTGTTTTCCTCATCACTGTGACAACATGCCTGATGAAAGACACTGGAGAGAAGGGGAGGTTTGGTTTGGCTCGCCTGCAGGAGGATCGCACCCAGCAACGCTTCCCCCATCGGGGGTCGCCTTCCTCAGACTTCTTCCTTGGACCTCATCCCAGTGGGCCTCCGTCACCAAGATCATTCTGTACAGAGGCCTGTTGCTGGTCTCAGGGGTGGAAAAGGGAAAGGAAAAGAGAGGAGGGGAGAAGAGGGGAGAGGAATGAGACAGGGGGGGAGATGAGCCAAAAAGAGAAGGGATGAGGTGGGAAGGGAAGGGAAGAAGGGGATGGCGGAGGGGAGAAGCGAGGAGCACACTGGGAAGGGAAATGAGAAAGGAAGGAAAGAGGAAGGAAGGAAGAAAAATGGGAAGAAAGGTGAGTTGAATTATTACCAAAAAACTCCCCTAGAGGATAATGCAGAGATATGTACAATATTTTTAGAATTCTTACACTCAGATTGTTTTTCAAAATGTTATTAGTGTTTATTAATTGTACAAAATAGGGTGTTTTTCTGTGACATTTCTGTGTGCGTATACTATGCCTAGATCATACGCCCCACTACTGTTATTTGTTATTATTCTCCTTCACTGGTTTTTCTTTCCCTTTGTTCAAACTCAGACTTTAGCTACCTAATTCTTCTCCACAGGAAGTTCAAATGGTAGAGTGTAATCAGTTGTCAACTTGACCCAAAAGAATCACCTGGGGAGGGAGTCTCAGTGAGAGACTGTCTATTTTGGGTTGGCCTGTTGGACATGTCTGTAGGAGATTGTCTTAATTAAGATAATTGATGTGGGAAGACCTAGACCACAATGGGAAGCACCATTCTCTAGTGGGAAGACCCAGACCACTATGGGAGGCATTATTCCCTAGTGGGAAGACCCAGACCACTATGGGAGGCACCATTCCCTAGGCTGTGGGTTCTAAACTGTATAAGAGTAGATAAATGGAGTTGAGCACAAGCAAACAAATATGCATGCATTCATTTCTCTGCTTTTCATTGTGGATGTGACATTCCTGACTTGACTTCTCCACCATGATAGACTGTAACCTGGAATCACAAGGTAAAATAAACTCCTGTCTCCCCTAAGTTGCTTTTTCTTTAGGCGTTTTTATCATATCCATAGAAATAAGACTAAGACATGGGGTTGCTTTGTAATTATGAAGAGAATGGACACAGGCATGTGAACAGGTTTTAAAGTCATTGACTTTGTCCACATAAGGGGTTATTTATTTTCTCCGGGTATTTCTGCTAAGTTTCTCACAAGTATAAAGAATGACTTGGGCTGGGGGTAGAGTCAGTTGGTAGAGTGTTCATCTAGCATGGACAAGGCTCTGGGTCCTATCCCTAGCATCATATAAAACAAGCATGGGGGTACACAACTGCAATCTCTCAGCACCTAGGAGGGGAAGGTAGGAGGTAGGAGGTTCAAGGTCATCCTCAACTACATAGTTACTCTGAAGTAGATCTGTCTTGAAACTCATAAGGATCCATCTAAAAGTAAATAAATAACTTTCAGTTAAAAAATGTGAATTTATTTTTTTTAGTCAAGACAATTTCTACATATGACAAAACTCACATCCTACTGAGGATATTAATATGCTCCTTCTGGGGGCCTTCTAAAATATCTAGCATAAGTCTTTGGTTGCTTTCAAATGTTTATTAAAGTCTGTTCTCATTCTTGGATATGATTCTATTCAATTATTTTTAGAGTAATACTTGATTTTCCTCTCAGTTCCTTTATCTCTGAGTAGAGATTAAGAACTGCATGGGGAAGGGATATTGATTCATTCAAATGGATTTGTTCAGCAAGATGAAAATAACCCTGTAATATCACCACACAAATACAAATATAAATATGAATAAGCAACTGACCATATGATTAACTGCCCATCCTTCGTGCAGAACCTCGCTCATTACTTTGCACATCTTCCAGCAAGTCCTTGTAACAGCTCAGTGCCTTGCCCAATAGGAATGAGTCTTCAGGATGTTCCTTTTATATCTCTTGCATTATCAGAAAGTTTTCTGGAGCTAAACATGGTCAAATAAGACATCTCCATATACAAGGAACAACATGTCTTTGTTGTCTCTCAGACCATCTTCCTATTTCCTTCCCTCCTGGCCTCTCCTTTTGGTGACTTCAGGGGTGTGTGTGTGTGTGTGTGTGTGTGTGTGTGTGTGTGTGTGTGTAGATAGAGGTCTGAGGCCCAAGATGTCTTACCTCAGATGTCTTACTTCAGATGCCTTGTTTTATGAATCAATATTTCTTGCTACGATTATCTAGATTACATTAGTCCACGGTCATATCTGTGATGGATTTCTGAATTAGGTAGCTTAGATTTAAAAACACACCCTGAGTGTGGGTGGCAGCACCCCATAGACTGAGGTCCTGAACTACATTTGAGGGAGAGAGAGAGAGAGAGGAGCTGAGTGTCAGCATTCACCTCTCTGCTTCCCAACTGTGCATACAATGTGACCAGACCAGTTGCCTCACACTCTCACTGCCATGACTTCCCCGCCGTGATGGACTGTGTCCTCTCAAACTGTGAGCCAAATCAAACCCTTCATCAAGTTGCCTTTATCAGGTATTTTTTTTTTACCAGCTGCAAGACATGGAACCAATACAGAAGAAATGAAATAACTAAGATGGGAGCACATGGGGAGAAAGGAAACCAGGAAGGGCGGTGCAAGGAGGGCGGTGAGGGAGAGGGGTAAAAGTGAGAATGAAGCGTAATATGTACAAAATGCCATAACAAAACCCACGGCATGGGGGTGGGGAGATGGCTCAGCAGTCCTTGCTGCACATGCAGAGGACCCCGGTTTGCTTTGTAGCAACCACTGTGGGCACCTGTGACTCAAGTGTTAGGTGACCCAGTGCTGCCTCTGGCTCCGCTGGCACCTACACTCACATGCACATAAGCACACACACACACACACACACACACACACAGGCACATAATTTCAAATTTTAAAAACTCTTAAAAAAAATCCAGAGGGAACTCATGATGCTATGTCATTTCCTGGTCCTAAGACTGGGGCTGTAGGGTTTTGTTGTTTCTGTTCTTGCTTCCATCACCTTCTGGGGAGAAAAGAAGATGCTACACCTGTATGAAGCGTATGCGGGTTGAAACCTTTGGCAACACACAAAACATGTTCCAGCCCACACCTGGGTTCCTCTACGTGTCTGCCTATCTATCTATCTATCTATCTATCTATCTATCTGTCTGTCTGTCTGTCTGTCTGTCTGTCTGTCTGTCTATCACCTACCATCTATCTATCATCTATCAATCTGTCTATCTGTCTATCTACCTATCTATCTATCTATCTGTCTATCTATCTATCTATCTATCTGTCTGTCTGTCTGTCTATCTGTCTGTCTGTCTGTCTGTCTGAATGTCTATCACCTATCATCTATCTATCATCTATCAGTCTGTCTATCTGTCTTTCTATCTACCTATCTATCTATCTGTCTATCTATCTATCTATCTATCTATCTATCTATCTATCTATCTATCGCTCTGTCTCATCTCCACTCTCTCATTTTCTTTCTTCCAGAAGAAAACAGTGGAAGAAGAAGGGAGGCACCTTGAGAATTTGCATGCATATTAATTGTGTCCTGTGGCTTCCTGGTGACAAGGTTTTATTTTGTAGCCTTTACGACTTTTATTAGAGACAGGACTTCTTTGTTACTGTTTGTTGCCCCAGGAGTTTTAAAAGGACTGATTTTCTGTCAGAAAAGATTGGGATCAATTGCAGTCTTCCCCTCTAGATAGTGCTAAAACATTTATTTAAGAGTTTAGCTGGTCGCCCGGCCTTATCTGTATTCTGAACAGCCTGTCCAATGAAATAAAACTCATTCACGCCTTTGCTCTGTGTTATTGACAAAGCCTGCACTGTATGTGACTCACAACCAGAGCCCTGCCTTCTGGGAAAGCTTCCCTCTAAACTTGTCTGAGAGAATTGTTTTATGGTGTGTGTGTGTGTGTGTGTGTGTGTGTGTGTGTGTGTGTGTGTGTGGTGTGGTACGTGTGTGCATGATGTGTGTATGTGTTGTGTGTGTGTATGATGTGTATACGGTATGTGTGTGTGGTGTGTGTGTGTGTGTGGTATGTGTGTGTGTTTCTGGTGTGGTATGTGTGTGTGTGGTGTGTGTGTGTGGTGAGTGTGTGTGCATGATGGGTGTGTGTGTATGTGTGATTTGTGTGTGGTATGTGTGTGTGTGCATGATGGGTGTGTGTGTATGTGTGCTGTGTGTGTGTGCTATGTGTGTGTGATGTGTGTGCATGATGTGTGTATGTGTGTGTGTGTATATATGTGGTGTGTGTGTGTTGTGCATGTGTGTATGTGGTGTGTATATGGTGTATGTATGTATGGTGTGTGTATGTGGTGTGTGTATAGTCTGTGTTTCTGGTGTGCTGTGTGTGTGTGTGTGTGTGTGTGTGTGTGTGTGTGTGTGTGTGTAGGGGTGGTGAGTATGTATGTGGGGGTAAGCATGTGTGTGTGAGAGAGACTGTGTGTGTCTGTACATGTATGTGGGGGTGTATGTTATGTGGGGGTAGGTATGTATGTATGTCTGTGTATGTCTTCATGCACAGCTCAGAAATCCCTGAATGCAAAGTTCCAAGGTTGGAGAGGGAGCAGGGCAGAGCCTGTAGGTTGAGTGGCTTGTGTTAGCTAATCGAGCAAAAATAAAACATCTCCTTTCTCTGGCCTGAGTTTCATTAGAATATCGAATTAAGAAAACTGTCCTCCAGAAAAAAAAATGAGCACTGTGAGTTGGGGATCCAACCTCAGGTCCTTGTGCTTGGGTGGCAAGTACTTTGCCCGTGAGACATCGCCCAGCCCCGGGGCTGCATACCTGAATTTGCTTTCTAAAGTCTCAGTAGCCCACCCATGCTAGTGCAAGAAAACTAAATGCAATGGGAGAAAGGCAGACAGACACAGAGAGAGATGGAGCCATAGAGACAGAGAAATAGAGACAGACAGAGAAAGAAAGAAAGAAAGAAAGAAAGAGAGAAAGAAAGAAAGAAAGAGGAGACATGAGTTCTAGTTCCACTTCTGCTGCAGTGGTATACTCTGACGAGAACAACATGGGGAGGAAAGAGTCTATTTTTGTAGGAAAGTCACAGAGGTGGGAGCCAGAAACACCGAGTCACATCACATCCACAGCCAAAGGCAAAGAGAAACCTCTGCTGCCTGCTTGCTTGCTCTCAGCTTGATTGCTTCACTCATGTAGTTCAGGGGCCTAAGGCATGATGCCGCCCTCAATGGGCTGGGTCTTCCTACATCAAGTAACAAGAAAGATAATCAATCAATCAACCTCTCTATATCTCTCTCCCTCTCCCTTCCTCCCTCTCTCCTCTCCCTCCCTCTCCCCTCCCAAATCCCTCCCTCCCTCTCATGGGCCAAACTGACCTAAATAATTCCTGAGCTGAGATTCCCTTCCCAGGTGACTCTAGGTTGTAGCAAGTTGACATTTACAAGTAACCAACACAGAAGAGGACTTGCTGGGTAAGTGGAAAGGGAACGTCTTGGGAAGTAGAAGGGAGGCAAGGGAAGACAATGGGGGTTGAACACCGTCAAAGCCTTTTATATGTTTATCTATAAAATTGTGAATTTTTCATTTACCAAAAGAACTGCATTGAGCAATTTTCTTGAAATCAGATCTTTGGGCAAATAACTTTTCTTGCAAAATAGAATCCGGGTACGCTACGCCTATAGACGTATTTCTTAAACCAGCAAGCCGTGAGCCTGGAGAGGGAAGGATGTTAACGTGTCTATAGGAGGAAGGATTAGACCGTCAAGGGCCCCGGATGATGGACGGCACGTGCCTGCCATGCATCTGGAAAAAATCAGCTGCTGAGGAAACAGCTTCTGAAGAACGCCCCGACAGAGGCGATTGCAAATGGAGCAGGCTGCTAACCGCAGCTACAGCGTATTTTCAGAGTGTCTGCTCATTGAGTGATTAGGCCTTGTTTAGAAGTTAAATGAAGCAACTGGCCCCTGGCTAATGACGTGAAAGATGAGTGGAGTGGAACTTAGCTTTCTTTATAAAAAAAAAAAGTATTTTATTTTTATTCATGTGTGTGTGTGTGTGTGTGTGTGTGTGTGTGTGTGTGTGTGTGTGTTTATGCCAGTGTATGCATGTGCACATGCCGGCAGCTGCCTGTAGAAGCAAAGAAGAGGGCGTCAGAGTTCTTGGAGCTGGAGTCATAGGGATTGTGACTCACCCGTTATGGGTAGTAGGAACTGAGCCCAGGTCCTCTGGAAGAGCAGCAACTGCTCTTAACTTCCAAGCCATCTCTCAAGCCCTAGAACTTACCTTTCCGTGATTCCAAAGAAAATAGCTATGTGACTGACTCAGTTTCCCCTCTCCCTCCTGTCCTCTTCCTTTCTGAGACAGGGTCTGTGATGGTGAGTGTTAATTACCAACCCAACAGATTCTAAAACCATCTGGGAGACAGGTCTGTAGGCATACTGATGCAGGGTTCTCTTGATTACTTCAGTCGATGTGAGAAGACCCGTCTTGACTGTACATGGGAACATTCCTTGGTTGAAATGCTGAACTGATAAGTGGAGAAAGGAATGGACATGGATTGGAGTTGAATTATGGACCCTCACAAAATAAAATGAAATAATTAAAAAAAAAAAGATGTACTGACTTCCTAGCCACTACTGCCTTAGATGGTAATAGTAAGAAGTAATCAAGGGCCCAGAGACAGCTCAGTTGATCAAGCAGGAGGAACACGAGTTAGATCCCCAGATCCGGTGTGAAAAAGCACACACCATTCCAATCTCAGCAATGGGGAGACGGAGAGCCAAGGCTTTCTGAAGCTTGCTAGGCAGGCAGCCCAGGCTACTTTGCATGCTTTGGGCCAATGTAAGCCTCGGTCTCAGAAATCAAGGTAGACAGGACCTAAGGAACAACACTGGGGGACCTCTGTGTCCACTACCTACACACATGCATGCTCACAGACACACACACACCCTAAATTTAAAATAAGAAAATCTCAGAAACAGATTAATGTCTAGTGGCTTTGAGGTTCACAGAGCATCTTTTTCCTACTGTGTCCTCGTGGGACAGAAAGACTGGGTTGGGGGGGGCGATATCTGCATGGATGTTTCTCTGTAAATTCCCGTGGGTGTGGTGCCCACTGATGCAAGAGCCCACTCCTAACCTGTGTTCAGACTTAGCTAAAAGGAGCTTAAAATCAGAACTGTAAGAATTTTTAGGGAAAGGTCTTAAGTGAAATGTTAGGAAGCTGCAGCTCCGAGCTGGATGTGGAGGCACACGTGCCGATAATCTCAGCACAGAGTAGGAGTGGAGGGTCAAGGCCAGCCTGGGATACACAGTGAGACTCTGTCTCTAAAACGGAGAGGGAGAGACAGAAGAAGGGAAGAAGGAAGAAGGGATGGGAGGAAGAAAGGGAGGGAGGGAGGGAGGGAGAAAGGACGGAGAGAAGGAAAGAAGAAAGGAAGGGAAAAGAGAAGGGGGAGATAGGAGAGAGGGGAATGGAACAGACAGGAGGGGAGAGGAGGGGAGGGGAAGAGGAGAGGAGGGGAAGAGAGGGGAGAGGAAGGAGGAAAGGGGATGGAGAGGAGAAGGGAAGGAAAGGGAAGGGGAGGGGAGGGGAGTATAAGGGAAGGGATAGGAAAGGAAGAGAGGAGGGGAAGGAGGGAGGGAAGGAAATGAGGGAGGGAAGGGAAGTTGGGGGAGGGAAAGGAAAGTAAGGGAAGGGAAGGAAAAATAAAAGAGGGGAGAGGAGAGGAAGGGAGGGGCGGGAAGGGAAAGCCTCACCTACCAGCGCTTCCAAGACCTTCAAGTGCAGAGTCACTGATTTCTGGGGCGATTCATCAGAGGTTCTGTGCGTGTCTGCTGGCCCATCACCACAGAGTTTAACTTCAACCTCTATAGTGTTGAGGAGACTTTAAGTCCACCGACTAAAAGGGCTTGTGTTCTCCTGTTTTATTAGAATAAGTGTTGAACAAACATTTCTGAAGTTGTCTGCCCTGCAACCTTTGTTAGACTCTGAGTGTTCATTACGGGAGGCTCCATTTACTGGGGGAAGAAAAAAAATGTTCTGTTGGAGTTGGGAAATATATTTACCACAAAGGTCACTTCTCTCACCAACTTTGTGATAATTAATTTGCCAGCCCGACCTCAGTGAACAAAGTCTAATTAACTGAACCAGTACCAAGAGTGCTGGAGAGTCTAAATGCTAGAGAACACCAAAGGCCATCCTTGTCCATGTAAATAGTAGTTTTACATATTAAAAACAAGTGATTGTGTGATAGGGAATCTCAAACTTGGTTACATATTGGAATTACTAGAGCATTTAAGAGACCTGATGTTAGGGCTGTAGTTTAGTGACAGAGTTCCTGCCTAGAATCCCCCAGTGAGGGGCTAGGGTGTGGCTCAGTGGTAGAGCACCTGCCTAGAATGCCCCAGTGAGGAGCTGGGGTGTGGCTCAGTGGTGGAGCACTTGCCTAGAGTCCCCCAGTGAGGGGCTGGGGTGTGGCTCAGTGGTAGAGCACCTGCTTAGAATCCCCCAGTGAGGGGCTGGGGGTGTGGCTCAGTGGTAGAGCACCTGCTTAGAATCCCCCAGTGAGGGGCTGGGGTGTGGCTCAATGGTAGAACACCTGCCTAGAATCTCCCAGGGAGGGGCTAGGGTATGGCTCAATGGTAGAACACCTGCCTAGAATCCCCCAGTGAGGGGCCAGAGGTGTGGCTCAGCAGGAGAGCATCTGCCTAGAATCTCCTAGTGAGGGACTGGGGGTGTGGCTCAGTGGTGGAACACCTGCCTAGAGTCCCCAAGTGAGGGGCTGTGGTGTAGCTCAGTGGTAGAACACCTGCCTAGAACCCCCCAGTGAGGGGCTGAGGGTGTGACTCAATGGTAGAGCTCCTACTTTGTTTGTACACAGAGTCTCACTAAGTTGCCCCAGCTGGCCTTGAACTCATTCTGCAGCCCACACAGGTCTTGAACTTATGACGTTTCTGCTTTGGCTTCCCTAGCAGTTATGATTACAGACTTATGTCACTAACCTGACAATTTTCTGGACATATGAATGCATTGAAGAAACCATGTGGAGTAGCAAACAGGTCTGCCCCGAGTTCTTGCCCTGTCTTCACTCAATGATAGACCATGACCCCAAACTGTAAGCCAGGCCAGTCTGTCCCTCTCTGACTTACCCTTTGGCCACAGTGTTTACTACATCAGCAGAGAATGAACTAAAATATGGGTATCCAGAGAGTTCGATCCATGGATGAAAAGTTTTAGTTGCATAAGAGGGCTAAGGAATCTTACTGCGCAGTCGAGTGACTAGATTCAGCAATCATAAAGTGTAGACTTTAAAGTAGCCAGAAGTAGGCTGGGGACACGGCTCAGATGCTAAAGCTCTTGGCATGCAAGCATAAGGAACTGAGTATAATGCCCAGAACCCGTATAAATAAAGGCCAAGTGTGGTGGCCTGTGCTTTGAACCCCATCATTGGAGAGATTGGATAGACCCCCTGGGGCTCACTCTCCACCAGGGTAGTTGAATTGGCAAGCTCTAAATAAAAAATGAGAGCCCCTATCTCAACACACACCACACACACACACACACACACACACACACACACACACACACACACACAAAATAAATGGCATTCCTAAGGAATGGCAGCTCAAATTGTCCTCTGGCCTCCACATACACACATCTACAAGTACACCTACACACGCATGTGCCTGTACACACACTCACACACATACACACACACACATGAAAAATAAAAATGAAATGTCTCTAAGAGAGAATTTCAGATGTTTCACTACCAAAAACAAATTTTTAAAAAACTAGAGAGTGTTTGAGGTGATGTATATGTTAATTAGCCTGATTTAATCATTATACAATGCATACATGTATCAAAACATCACATCATTCCCTATAAATATGTACAGTTATTTTGTGTCAATCAAAGACTAAATGAAGCTAAACTAAGTCTTTGCAGGAACATATGCTGCCATTTCTCTTGGGTAAATGCCTAGGAATGGACTGGCTGGATCTGATGCTATGCAGATGTCTACTTTTTTTTAAAGGGAAATGCATAACAGTTTCCAAATGTGAATGCTTTATCTGGTGTACCGTTGTCCTAGTTAGCATTAACTGTTAACTTGATACAGCCTGGAGTTAGCTGAGAAGAGTCTCAGTTGAAGGATGGCTCAGCTCAAACTGGCTGTCAGTGTGTCCTTAGGAGGAAGTCTTGATTGTCACAGGAAAGGTCAGCCCACTTTGGGTGGCACCATCTCCCAGGCAGGTAGTCCTGGGACGACGTATCAGAAAGCCAGCTGAGAATACATTGGTTTGCGCTTCAGGTCTCTCCCTTGGCATCCCTCAGTCATGAACTTTGACCTGTAAGCTTTTTCTCCCCTAAGTTTCTTTTGTTCTAAATACTTAAAGAGTTCAATATGAGTAATTCTTGATTAGTAATGTAAGACCAGTCTAGTGCTAATCATACATTGATTTATACAGTCTGGAAACTGATCTTCTATAGTCTTACGTTGGGTTTTGAATGAGTGACTTTACTAAGCATTTAGTGAGTCAAGGCAAAAGAATAGTGAGATAGATAGATAGATAGATAGATAGATAGATAGATAGATAGATAGATAGACAGGTAGATAGAAGGTAGGTAGGTAGAGAGAGAGAGAGAGAGAGAGAGAGAGAGAGAGAGAGAGAGAGAGAGAGAGAGAGAGAGAGAGATGAAGATACAGATGGAAGGCAAAATATCAAATGCTCAAAACATCCATCAGAAACTGATTGGAATCTGGGGAAGTTGCTTTGAAGCAGTCAGCAGGAATGTACAGGGCAGAGCAGAGTGTCCCCTTGAGTTCCAAGCAAAGGAACAAATACCATCAGCTGGGAATAATATTCATCTGAAACTGACTCAGGAACTGGTTCGCTGGAATTTTTGTTTGAGCTTTCTCTGTGGGTGACTTTCTTATGGTGGAACTTTCCAAGTTGGTTTCTGCTATTTTGATGCTGTTTTCCTGCCTATCTATCTACAATGGTTAGTTTTGGGGTTTTTTTGGTCTTTTCAACTCAACACAGGCTGCAGTCATCTAGAAGACAAACCTCAGATTGCCCATAGGCAACTCGGGTAGCGGCATTTTCTTGATTAATGGTTGATGTGGGAAGGTGCCAGTTCACTGAAGACAGTGCCTCTTGTGGGCAGGTGGTCCTGGGTGGTATAAGAAAGCAGGCTGAGCAAACCATGGGGAGTAAGGCAGTAAGCAACATTCCTCCATGGTTTCTGCTTCAGTTACTGCTTCCAGATTCCTGCCTTGAGTTACTTGCTTGGATTCCCGTGATGATGAACCGTAACTACAAAAACAAACCTTATCCTCCCCAACTTATTTTTGGTCACACTATCTATCTATCTATCTATCTATCTATCTATCTATCTATCTATCTATCTATCTATCTCTATCATCCATCTATCTATCTGTCTATCATCTATCTATCCATCAAATGATCGATCAATGAATCAATCCATCAGCCTGTCATTATTTATTCCTTCACTTTGGCTTGCTATATACTTAATAAACTCCATCATTCAAAACCAGCACTATAACTATGGCAGATCATTCTCTGGACCATACAAAATAAACAGCCAAATTTGAGAACACACAGGTGATCCTCAGTCATCTAGCACACTATCAGTGTTATAAAGAAAAAGGCATGGCGCAGACTAAGTTGTTTATGGAGAAAAAGAAAGAGTTAGCTAAGGGCTTTCCTTCTTCCCTTGATTCTATTTTACCATGACTTCTTTCAATCTATGCCTATCTTTCAGGATGAATACTCAACAGAGAAAAGATCGCCCCTTTAGGAGTATGTTTCTATATTATTGTAGTGGTTAGTTTTAACTGCCAGCTTGATACAACCTAGAGTCAACTGGAGAGGAAGTCTTAATGAGAAACTATCTAGGTCAAGTTGGGCCTATGGATGTAGCTATGGATTGCTAACTGATGTAGGAATGCCCAGCCCCTTGTGGGCAGCACCATTACTTAGGAAGAAATCCTGAACAGTATACAAGAGGAGAAAGCAAGCAAGCCAAGATGCATATTTTCTCTCTGTTTCTCTGCCTCTCTGTTTCTATGTCTCTCTGTCTCTGTCTCTCTCTATCTGCCTCTCTCTCTCTCTGTCTGTCTCTTTCTATCTCTCTGTCTGCCTCTCTGCCTGTCTCTGTCTCTGTCTGTCTCTCTGTCTCTCCGTCTCTCTCTGTCTCTCTGTCTCTCTCTGTCTCTGTCTGTGTGTGTGTGTGTGTCTGTGTGTGTGTGTGTGTGTGTGTGTGTGTGTGTGTGTGTGTGTGTACTCGACAGTATATGAGTTGACTGTGGGTGATGTATCCCACCGCTTGAGTTTCTCTCTTGACTACCCTGAAACGATGGACTGTGACCTGGAATTGTAAACCAAGTAAACCTTTTCTTCCTCTGCACTGCTATTTTGTCAGAATATTTCTCACAGCAACACAATTGAAGCCAGGACAGTTATATTTTGACATGCATAAGAATACAGACATTATGTGTTGTTTTTTGTTTTTGTTTTTGTTTTTTTGTCTACCCACTTGGATGGAAACATTACATATATAATTGACTTTTGTTTTTCTTGTTATATAAATTTAAATTATATAACATGGTGTTTTGACACACATGCATAGGGAAATAATAATTATGGTCAGAAGCATTAGTACACCCATTATCCCATTTACATTTTTATTTTTGTGACAAGTTGCATTTTTGTTTTTGTGACAAGAGCTCCTAAAAATCTACCCTTTCAGCAAAAATCCTGAATATGGAACAATATTGTTAACTAGAGTCTTCATTTTAGACATTTGCTTTCTAGGCTCATTCATTGGCTATAATTGTTTTTTAAGTGTGTATGGGGGGGAGAGAGAGGAGTGTGTGCATGTTTTTGTGTTACATGTGGGTATGAGTACATGATATGGGTATGGATGCATGCACACATACGTGTGTACATGTGGAAACCGGAGGTCAACTTCAGATACCTTCCTCAGTCAGCCTCAGTGTCTCTCACTGAACAGGGAGCTTGCCATTTGGACAAGATTAGATGGCCAGAGAGTTCCAGGAACCCCCCCACACACACCAATATGTAACCCCAAGAGCTGGGGTTAGAGATGTACACCGCTGAACCTGGCTCTTTACATGGATGCTAAGGATCCAGACTCAGGTCCTCATGCTCGCACAGCAAGCATTCTACCCACTGAGCCATCTCTGAAAGCCTCCAGAGCTGTAAAGCACATTTGAAAAATTGGCATACGGGGGTACGGGGAAACTGGAGAGATGGTTCAGCCATACAAAGTGTTTGCTGCTCCATCAAACGACTTCATTTGGTTCCCAGCATCCATATTGAGCAACTTGCAACCCCCTGTAGCTCCAGCTTCATGGGGTCCATGTCCCTTTCTGGATCCTGCAGACTCCTACATGCATGCCTATACACAGAGACACACGGGTATATGCATAATAAAAAATAAAGCCTTTTTTTTTTAATTGACATACATATCCACATCCTGGAAGCAGTGTAAATGGCTCTTTTCTCCAGACATATTCAAAACCATTTGACTTCTGTTCTGGAAGACTTATGCTTCTAAACATTTCAGTATTGGAATTAGCTTAGCTTTTGTGGACCGGTTTCTCAGGAGCAGGAGGGGATTACATCTTATGGTATGCTAATTATTGTCAGGGCCTCTTAATGTGGAAGTTCTTAGGACAAATAAGCCTGTCTCTCTAGTAGGATCCATCCCTGTTCCTACATTTTTCCTAACTACAGAATCCTCCTTAATGATGCCTTTGATTTAAATGGAACTTTCTGTGTCTGAAGTCTACACATGGTGGGCCTAGGGAATGCCATTTCTTTTTCCTTGAGTGCTTCAAGAGCTTTCCAGATCTTGGGTAGCTTCTCTTTGTCTTTCAAAAATGAAGAGAATCTGAGAGCCTGCCTTTTCCTATACTACCCGTCAAATCTTATGACTCAGTTTGGGTCCCAGCAATCTAGCATGCTTCTCAAGTTAATTGAATATGGTTTGCATACATTCAGTCCTGATCTTCATGGGCTCTGCATCACTTCTTTCTTTCCTGGATGATTTGCATGGATTATTTTTTAAGATTTATTTTCTTTTTAATTGTGGTGTGTGTGTGTGTGTGTGTGTGTGTGTGTGTGTGTGTGTGTGTGTGTATGTGTGTGTGTGGGTGCGTGTGTCACGCCCCCTTGAGTCTGGCTGTAGTACAAATAGAGGCCAGAAGAGGACATCAGACATTCCAGAGCTAGAGTTACAGTCAGTCATGAGGTGTCTGATGCCAGGGCTAAAAATCAAGCTTGAGTCCTATGTAAGAGCAGGAAACACTCTTAACTACTGAACCATCTCTCAAGGTCTTCGTGTGTGTGTGTGTGTGTGTGTGTGTGTGTACGCGCGACATGGGGTCTTTGCTGAGCCTTGAGCTTACCACTCAGACTAGAGTGGCTAGTCAGGAACCCCAGCAATCCTGTCTCTGCCTCCCCAGTGATGGGATTATAAACACAAGCCACGGTGTCTGGCTTTTTACTTGGGCTCTATATATTGAACTCAGGTCCTTTGCTTGCGGGCACTTATTGAAAGAGCCGTCTCCCCGACCCCCAAATTTGAAACAATATATTTGTGTGACCAGGACCCAAATCCCATCCTCATTGACCTTTATCCACAAGAGTCAATGGAGCAGTCCCCCTGTTGCTATAGTTTTCAATTTTGCTTAAGTGTCATAATAATGAAATCACAACATCTGTAACATCTGAGACTGGTTGCTTTTGCTCAGCATAATGTTATAGATTTATCTATATTGTTGCTGTGTTAATAGCTCATTACTTCATTGCTAAGTAATTGTCTGATGTGTGGATATAGCACAGTTTGTTTATTGATAGTTCCTGAAGCTTGTGTGAGCTGTTTCTCATTTGGGTAAGTGTGTGTGCATGTGCATCTGCGTGCATCTGTGTGTCTGGTGTGTGTTTATATGCCTGTATGCATATGTGTGCATGTGTGTTTTGGGATCAACTGTGGGTGCCTCTGAATTCCTTTCCACCTTATTTTTTCCATCATTTAACTTTTTTATCGATTCTTTGTGGATTTTACATCATGCATCTCAATCCCACTCATCTCCCCATCCCTTTGCATCCACCCTCTGCCTTTGCAACCTCCCCCCACCAATATAAACAAAATAAAATTTTAAACCTCATCATGGAAGCAATATACCTTTTACTCCATACATCTTACTTACAAGTGTTCATTGCAATGACTTATTGGTCTGGCTCGAGGACCTGGTTTCTTCTATACTATCAAATCTGGGCTCTCACTAAAACACCTCTTGGATATCCTCTTGTTGTCCTGTGTCATGGAAATCCTGTAGCTTTGGGTCTGCAGGATGTGCAGGACATGCCCCTTCATGTGCAGCAGCAGATTACAGATGGAGTAGATGTTGAAATGGGCCAACTCATAGCCCTGGTTCTGGGCCTAGGTGGTTGTTGCTGGTTTGATCAGCTCTCCCTCATCCTTGTCACCAGGGCAAGCTCTCTAGCACTGCCCTGTCTAGCTCACCCTATGCAGTAAGTAGCAAGGGGCAGGACAGATTCTCCTGATCTCATACCCTCAGCTCACACAGACGTACACCACCAGGGCCAGCTCTACAGTATGGCCCAGGCAAAGTGCAGGGGCCAGTCTCCTGAGTGCTGTAGCTGGTGAGAGGCAGGGACAGCTCTACAACCTGCCACAGATGGCCAGGGGTGGGGGAGGGGCTTCTCTCTCTTGCCCAGATCATCTTACAGGGGATGAAAGACAGTGCCTGGTCTCTCACACTCACGTTCTCAGGGCCGGCTCACCTACCAGGGTCGGCTCTACTGTGATGCCCAGGCAATGTGCCAGGCCTGCTTTCCCAAGTGCTGCAGCTGGTGAGGGGCAGTCAGCTCTCTCACCTGCTGCAGGTGGGGAGGGATGAGGTGGGGAGGGCATCTTTCCCTTGTCCTAGCCACCTCGGGGCAGACAAAGGGATGGGGCCAGCTCTCCCACTCTCATGCCTTCAGGGCTGGCGCACCCACATCCCCCACAACAGGGTCAGCTCTCCTGTGCTGTCCAGGTGAGGTGCAGAGTCTGCTCTCCCAAGTGTTGCAGCTGATGAGGGGCAGGACCAGCTCTCCCTTCTTGTGACCACAGGGCCAGCTCTCCTGCCTGCTGCCAGCAGTGAGGGACAGGAGGGTGAGGGGTGTATTTTTCTTTCGTCCTTTTTCCCATGCCCTTACCACCACATGGCAGACAAGGTGGGGTGCGGGATCAGTTCTCCCCACTCTCACGCCCTTGGGGACAGCTGGGCCATACCCTCACCAACAGGATCAGCTCTGTCCTGCTGCCCAGGCGAGGTACATGACCTGCTCTCTTGAGTGCTACAGCCAGTGAGAAGCAGGAGAAACTCTTTGTAGCCCTATCCTCTCAACCTTCAGTGGTAACAGGAGCCACAGACATCAGCACAGACCACAGCTGTGGTAGGGCCACAGACCCAGATATGGCCCTTGGCAGCAGCCCCAGGTGGCAAGCAGGCCACCGACCTCAGTCCACTCCTCACTGCCTTCACCTCTTCAGATCTGCCTCTCGCCACGGGACATGAATCATTCTCTCTCTCTCTCTCTCTCTCTCTCTCTCTCTCTCTCTCTCTCTCTCTCCCAAACCCCATATATTTGCTCACCATAATAGTGCCCGACTG
Organism: Peromyscus californicus insignis; assembly: GCF_007827085.1. NCBI lineage: Eukaryota > Metazoa > Chordata > Mammalia > Rodentia > Cricetidae > Peromyscus > Peromyscus californicus. The sequence continues at coordinate 23,915,852 of NW_026294540.1, forward strand.
CCCAGCACCACAAGTCTTAATAGCTCTGGCCATGCTCATGATTTTTTCTTCTCCACCCAGGGCCCCACCTTGTTTTTTGAGACAAGGTTTCTCACGGAGCCTGGAGCTCACCAATACTGCCAGACTGACTGGCAGTCTGACTCCAGAGACCCAACTGTCTCCACCATGTCCCAGCATTAAGAGTCTAGGTATGTGCCACAGTACCTGGATTTTATATGGATGCTGGAGGTCTCCACTCCCCCAAAGACTGTGTGCAAGAGTCTCCAAAAAGAGAAGGGCCAATGGAATGGATACATATTCAGAGGAGGGGATTAGATCAGCTTACATGATATAGACTGAGTATTCCAGTAATGTCTGCACACAGAAGAGGCTGAGAACCCACCCAGTGGCTTCTCAGTGTGCTGGCTAATTGCTTCAGCAACCCTGCTATGGTGCTGAAGACCTAAAGATCCCTGGGGAGCTTCTGGTCTTTGGTCTGCATTGGAAGCTGGATTCTGTGTTTTGATGTCAGTGGTGGATGACATTAGCCGCCACAGAGTAGACGCATGCAAGAATAAGAGGTAAAGACAAGCAGACCTCCACATATACAGACCGCCAATAGAATGTTTTGCCCACTCTAGGAAGGGTTGTAATGTGCAGAGGTATGTCTCTTCCTTGATGTCCAGCTCAGGTTGACAATCAAGAGAAGCCATCCCACCATGTTCCAACATGGTGGCCATGCTATAAAGTTTCTGTAGTAACAGAGCAAGGAACGCTGTAAATCAAGGCATTTTTTAAAAATACTGGTGGAAATATCCAGTAGGCAGTCTACACCATAGCCTCTACTGTAGGCCTCATAGCCCATCTAATGGCATTGTTGGCCCTTGGGTTGGTGGAAGTGAAAGGTTTCCACACCCCACTATTAGGCCTCTCTGCTGACACAATAAACCAAATCAAGCCAAATTAAAAATAAAAGACCGGGTTTATTGGGTAAACTGCTCCCAGGTGATCTTTATGGCCCCCAGAAATAAGATGAGTAGAAGAGACTAAGGGGAAATCACGTGGCTGCTCTCTAGAAGGCAGTTTAAATACCCTGTAGGTGTGGCCTCAACTTGGCAGGCTTTCTGAGAGGAGCGGGGTTTGGAATGGGAGTTGGGGCCAAGGCGGAGCTTCCAACTGAACAGGAAGCTAGCAGTCTGTTTATATTTTCCAAAAATACCTGATAGTCACAAGGATTTGGGGTCAAACACAGCAGTGGGCAATAAATGACTATTAAGGTTGCTAAAGGTAGCCCAAGAAAATTTGGCTATGGTCCTGTAACATGCTAACTCCACAAGTTCTAATCCATCAGACTGGCAGAGCAGTGAGCATTGGTGTGGCACTTCTTCTGGGAACTTCTGAGAGTTCTCAGCAGAGCTCTCCAGTGCTCTTGGAAGCACGTCTTCCTCCTTTCAAGTGTGGGCCTTTCCACAAAGCAGTCCCTGCATCGGCCTATCTCCACTTTCTTCTGTTAAAGAAGTTGCAAGATGCGGCAGACAAGCATGAGGTTAGAGTTTGATCCCCAGCACCTATAAAGACAAAAACAACAACAACAACAACAAAACAAAGAGCATGGAAGGCCACACCTGTAGCCCCAGCATTGGGATGGTGAAGACAGAGGGACCCCTAGAGCTCACTGTCTGTCTAGTCTTGCCATGTAGGTGAGCTCCAGGTTCAGTCAGAGAATCTGTCTCAGAAAGTAAAGTGAGACATCTGGAAAGATGGTGTCTTACTGTTTTATTGCTAGGGAGAGACACCATGACCAAGGCAGCTCTTATAGAGGAAAGCATTTGATGGGGGGGGGGGGCTTGCTTGCAGTTTCAGAGGGTTAGTCCATGATCATCAGGGTGGGGAACAGACACAGGCATGGCACTAGGGCAGTGTCTGAGAGCTTTACATCCTGACCCGCAGGCAGCAGGCCGCTGAACAGACCCTGAGCCTGCTGCTGTGGGATTTTGAAGCCTCAAAGCCCACCCCCAGTGACACTCCTCCTCCAACAAGGCAACATCTCCTAATCCTTCTAATCCTTCTTAAACAGTTCACCAAGTGGGAAGTAAGCATGCAAATATATGAATCTATGGGGAATACTCTCATTCAAACCACCCTAGATGGTAAAGAGCACTTGCTATTCTTTCAAAAGATCCAAGTTGAATCCCAGCACCCTTGTTAGGCAGCTCACAAGTATATGTAACTCCAGCACCAGGGGATTGGGTGCCCTCTCCTGGCCTCTGAAGACACCTGCATGTACACACACACACACACACACACACACACACACACACACACACACACACACGCCTGTAATTAAGACTTTTTTTAATCTTTAAAAAAACAAGTGCAGAAGATGTGAACTTCCAATCTACAACAAAGGATATGCACAAGTTTAATGAGCTATTTTCTTCAGACATTCACTGGTTTGTTTTTAGCATTCAGGGTCCAGGTGTCTGCATTTCAAAGCAGAAAAATCTAAACACAGTAAGCCTCTTTAAGCTGCATGTTGTGATACAATCCTGCAATTCCATATATTTAGGTGGCAGAGAGAGAAGATCGTGAGTTCAAGGACTTCCTTGGGCTACAGAGTGAATTTCAGGACAGCTTGGGCAACTAGTGAGACCTTATCGCAAAATAAAAAGTGAGGAAAGGGTTAAAAATATGGATCAGTGGTAGAGTGCTTGTCTGACACCTGCCAGTGAGGGGTAAGGGGTGCAGTGAGGTGGTGAAGAATTTGCCTAGAATCCCCCAGTGAAGGGCTGGGTGTGCTACCTGGTGGAGCCCCTGCCTAGCATGTGTGAGCGCCCCGGGTTCACTCCCCAGTACAACACCACAATAATAATAAAAGCAAGCCCCTTTAAGCCAGCTTTGAAGCTTGGTTCATTTCTCCCTTTATATAGAACACGGCATCTGTTTAATGAACACCCAGCATACGGGAGGAAATATGGTACACACGATGAAAAAGGAAGTTTGCCCATAAATCATGTGAGTGGAACCAGTGTTTTAAACAATGCCTAAGGGGCAAATAATGTTTATAGTCATTCTGGAAACACAGATCTGGGGAAATTACCCAGTAAAAGCCTTGCAAATTTCAGTTCCTTTATCAGAAAATAAAGGGCCTCTGGATGATTCCTTGTGATACCTGTTAGGCCCATTTATTCTCAATATTAATAAAGTCTATCATTTGACATTATGGGTTGACATTTGGCGTTCAGTGGTCAGTTGCTGCAATCAACTGCTGTATAGTTAGTGGGTTAAGGCCACCACAGTCTGGTCACTCCTCACATTTCAATGAGGTCAGTAGTTCTCAACCTTTGCGGGGGTTCCACAACCCTTTCACCAGAGTCCCCTGAGACCATCAGAAACACAGGTATTTACATTACGATTTGGAACAGTAGCAAAGTCACAGTTATGAAAGAGCAACGAAAATAATCTTATGGTGTTGGTGGGGCGGGAGGTGGGGGATCACCACAACATGAGGAACTGTATTCAAGGGTCGCAGCATTAGGAAGGTTGAGAACCACCGAATTAGGTGGATTGTCTCAGATGTTCTTCAAGTGGTCTTGAGACCAGAAAGCAGAGAGGGGGAATTACGGACATGAGAAGAAAAAAAAAGTCATCATCCAAAGTCTAGCTGAGGCCTCTCGCCAGCTGAGAATCACAAATTCCAACACAATTCACAGCGGCTTCGGCCTGTCTGCCTCTGCAGCTGTAACACTGTCATTTTCTAGGAAGTCCACCAGAAGCCCCACTTACAGGAAAAAGCCACGTCATAAACCACTTGCGCAACCCTAATATTGGCTGGTTTGGTGCTATCAGGCTGCAGTCCCATCCAAGGTGCCCCCAGAGCTGCCCTGTCATCTCAGTGATCAAAGCAGAGAACAGGTAGAGGGACAGTCCCTTAGGGACCTGTTGTTGTAGAATGGTGTCTGCCCCCGGCAAAGCGGCCACCATCTTCATCCGGTCACGTGTGCCTGCTCACAAGCATCTATCACAATGGGGCCTGTGAACCACTGACATGAAATTCCCTCAGAGAAAAGGGGTAAAATGAGGAATGTCATTGGAACCTTGCCTGAGTTTCCAGTCACTCTTCCCAGCCATTGGTATGCAATTATGCCTTAGTTACAGATGGCCTCAGAGTAAATTGTAATATACTCTATAATATAATGGCCAGAGAGGCCTTTATAGCACATTGTCTGTGGAAGATACTGGGGTTTACAGAGTATATAGTATATGGCATATGAGAGATGTTAGAGTATATATAGGATATAGGAAGTGCTAGAGTATGTAGTATATGATATATATGCATAGGATTGCTAGAGTACACAGTGTATCTAGTATATGGTCTATAGGAGGTGCTAGAGTATATAATATATAACATATAGGATATTGGAAATTATAGAGTATATAAAGTATATAGTATATGATCTGTAGGAGGTGCTAGAGTATATAGTGTATATAGAGTATATGGTATATAACAGGCTCTAGAGTACACAGTATATGTTCTATAGGAGGTGCTCAGGTATATAGAGTCTATACTACATGGAATATGGGAGATGCTAGAGCATAGAAGGAGATTAATTGGAGGGGAGCTCTATATATGCAGCTATGGGGAAGCTCTCATCCAGTACCCCATGTTCCTGCCCATAACCCCTCACCATGGTCTGTGAATAAGCGCAATAAACCCATTGGGTCCCCAGGAGAGACTGTAGTAGTATCATACTTTGGTTTGTCTTTGGGACCTTATGAGGAGGGAACGGTGCTTCTATTAATCCCCTGAGCACTGTTCTATTTTCAACAGAACCCTGACTCTACTTCATCCTGACTCATCCTGAAGCTCTCCTCTATGTTGAAGCCCCAAGTCCTGACTTTGCCTGAGCTGAGATCGCAAAATGATTAATGAAACTTATCAGTCTACTGAGGGTAACAATGTGGAGAGTTGTACCCAGAGTGCCCCAAAGACCACCAAGAGATCGAATGCAATGCAAAAGCTAAGAGTCTTTGTATTATTACGAATTAATTCGGGACTCTCCGTCCATCTGACGCAGCAGAGCGGGAGAGACCCCGAGTAGCAATGGAGCAGGGTTTTTAAAGCAAGGGGGCCTTGGGGTCTACAGACTACAGAGGAACAGACTCAGGACTGGTTTATGTGAGTGGCAATCATGTTAGTAACTTTTAATTGGCTAGGGCTAGTTGGGGGTTACAGTTACCATTTGGGGGCAGGCCTGGACAAGTCCCAGGCTTTGTCCTTGAGCTGCCTTGGAGGCTGGCTAGCCTAGCATGGCCTAGTACTGGCTGTGGGGACTGACTCAGTGGCCCAGGCTCTGTCCTTGACTCATGCACCTAGCTCTAAGTTGGTGAGGGGTCCTAGACAGTAAACAATTGGCTAAACCTTGAGCAGTCAGAGTACATGCAGAAAGGGAGCTACTGCAAGGACTGTGTCTTTTGTTCATGGCTCTCCCAGAAACTGCTTGCTTAAGTCTCAGGAAACTGAAATTGAGGCCTGGTCTCTGAGAGAAGACTGAGCAGCCTGTTATGGCATCTGCTTTGTCCTTTCATGGAGCTGTGTCTGCTCCCTCTCTACTGAAAGTTACATGACCGTAGCTAGCTGGTGGCTTGGCATGTGATCACCCAGAAAATCTGTTTGGGAGGGTTCCTTCTCTCCATAGATATTTTCCTCATGCTCCCACTCACAGGGCAGCAGGACTTCACCATGGTGGGTCAGAGCTCCCCCGGACCACAGAAACAGAAGCTACATGGACTCAGACAAGACAGGATGTAATTTCCACGGTTGGCCATTGGTTAAAGATAGTCAGGTCAGCATCAGTTCAGTGTGTGTGTGGTAGGAGCAGGGGAGCGCGGGGCGGGGACCTGGGGGGTGTCTTAGTCACTTTTCTCATTGTTGTGACTGACTACCTAACAGAAAGCAACTTAAGACATAAGAGCTTCATTCTGGCTCACAGTTTGGGGGTGCAGACAAACAACAGCAACAAAATAATGGCGCCAGGGGCATGAGTCACCCAAGTCAGGAAGGGACAGAGTGCTGGTGCTCAGCTCCCTTTCTCTTTTATTCGGTCTGGGACCCCAGCCATGGGATGGTGCCACCCACGTTTAGGGTGGATCAATCATGGTCCATTTCCAGGTGATTCTTCATCCATCACAGCTCCTCTAACTCTGAGTCAAGAGAACACTTCCTCCCCTCAGAGTACATCCTTGAGGTCATAAAATGACCCAAGGGCAGAGACACAGGCAATGGGAATTCGGACACTGAACCTCTCTGAAAAGACAGGATTTCAGAAGTGTTGACGTGAGGGCAGTTTGGGTATGAAATCTATTCTTCCTTGCTTCTGAGCTTTCCTCCACAGGAACCAGGAGGAAGCGCTGCCACTGTGCCAGATTATCTCTGAAGAAGAGATCAGGTTAGTAGCTGGGCTGGGGAGAGGGTTTGATGAGTGGGGAAGAGTACCTGCTCTGCAATCATCAGGACCTGAGTTCAAATTCCAGGTGTAAATGTTAAAAAGACAAAAAAGTCAGGCAGGGTTTCATAAGCGTGCCTGTAACCTCAGCATTGGTGGGCAGAGACAAGTGTATCCTGGAAGCTCACTGGCAGGTCAACACAATTGAATGGCAAGCTTCTAGCTCCATCCTTAGACTCTGTCTTAATAGAAGACGTCTAATGTCTTTCTCTGGCCTCCACAGGTATGTGCATGGACTTTTCTAATCTGCTATCTGTTGCTGTGATAAAACACTCTGATCAAAAATAACATAGGGTGCAAACAAGTCTATTTTGTTTGTACTTCCAGGTCACAGTTCACCATTGAGGGTGGGAATGATGACTCAAGCAAAAACTTGAAACAGAAACCATGGAGTAACTCTGCTTGTAGGCTTGTCCAGAGGCTCACGCTCAGCTGGCATCCTTATACATACCAAGACTACCTGCCCAGAGAATGGTGATGCCCTAGAGTGGCCTGGGCCCTCCTATATCAATTAACAATCAAGACAACACCCACAGACACACCCACACACCAATCTCATCTGGGCCATCCTCCAACTGAGACTCTCTTCTGAGCTGACTTTAAACTGTATCGAGTTGACAGTTAAAGCTAAGTAGGACAGGCATGTACACGTGAGCGCTCCTGTTCATGCACCATATGCCACACGTGTACAATACACACACAGAACAGATTAGTTCAAGAAAATCTGGAATTGGGATGATGGTTGTCTCCTGTAGGAGATAGTGCACATTTAGCAGAGTAAGCCTCTGAGAATTTCTGCAAGCATTAAAGGAAAAAAAAATCATTTAATTTTGCTCAAGTTCACACTTCCTCAACTTACATCACACAACACTCTTTCACAAGATGCTTATTTCTCTTAAAACCAGCATCCCGTGCAATCTCCTTTGGGAAACACCATCGTGGACTCATTCTTGGATCTGTGAACAAATCCAATTAACTTTATTTCAAATCTCGAGCATCTGAGGGAAGAGCTAATGGGTGTTGCATTTTCTTACTAAGCTGTTTCTTTCATAGTGACTCCGCACCAGATGACACCCGAAGTGTGAGCCTTTTCATAAACAGCAGAGCGAAAACCCTCATGCTCCATCCCAGGGAAGGAATCGGATACTCTCAACATTAGAATTGCAAATACTTTTCACTCAAGTGCTCAAGTGGTTCCCAACCCTATAACTTTACATTTGGGGATGTGTCTTTCAAAATGAATTGCATAATCTTTTTTAAAGTTTTTTGGTTATAGAATTAATTGCTTTCTTGCTTTGATTGATTTTAAAGGAGGAAGGAAGGAGGGGGAAAGTCCCTGCATGTAAAACAACTTATTTTGAAAATAAATATAAACCTGAGTTTCCTCAGGGAAGAAATGATTGACAGGAGTGTTGTGGAATATTTGAAAAATAATGAGAGGAAGAGGGAGAAGCATTGTGGGAAGAGAAGCACAGATAAAGGCAGAGGATTATGGGACTGGATGCCCAGCTGTGATGAGGGAGGAAACAGCTGGGTGGGAGGAAGGCGTCAGATCATGTGCTACCAGAACTCCAGCAGCCTAACCTAGGGGACACTCAAGGCACACCCACACTGGGTGTCATTCCTGTCCTACCTCAGGCAGTCTGCCTTGTAAACTAGCCAGGGTTGCATCCGAGAGAATCTGGGTAACCTTATCATGAAGTCTAACACCACAGAGATGCATAATGGCCCCGAGAACACAGCTGCCTATAATCTATCCATAATGGTTCTTTTTTTTTTTTTCAACATGATGAGATACAGCCTCACCACAGTTGTGTCTATAAGGATGTTTCCAGAAAAGTTTAAGTGAGAAGGGAAGACCTGCCCTGAATGGGCACAGCATCAGTGTGTGGACTAGTGTCTCTCACTGATGGAATAAAGAGGAGAAAGTGAGCTGAGCACCAGCATCCATCTCTTGCTGCTTCCTGACTGTGGATGCTCCTGATGCCAGGCCTTCCCCACCATAGTGAGTCAAAATAAACCTTCTTATCAGGTATTTGAGCATACCAATGAAAGTAAAAACTTATATAGGGTGTATTATTAAATGACACAGAGAGGCCATCCTAAAAGCTTTCTAGACAGGTGACAAACAGAAGTTAATAAAAATAGCATCTCAGGGCTGGAGAGATGACTCAGTGGGATTCAGAGCACTTGTTCCTGCAGAGGACCTGAGATCAAGTCTCAGCTCTCACATCAGGCAGCTCACAGCCACCTGTAACTGGAGCTCTATGGGATCCAATGCCCTTTTCCAGCCTCTGCAGGCACCTGTAGCCATGTGCACATAAACATATATAAGCACACCTACATGCACATGTAAAAATGAAATACATCTTTGGGAAAAAAATCTCATATAATTAAATGTTGCTGAAAACTGTCATGTATACTATTTTGATTTACTGATTGCTATGTGTCACATATGAACTGTTCTTCCCCAAAGAAGGCTTCTGTATTGATGGCTCAGTTTTCGATGTCAATAGCATGCAGTGGTGGGGCTTTTGGGGTGCATTGGATCATGAAGAACCTTACTTCATAAATGAATTGTGTTATGACTTTCTACAGAAAGGAGCTGGCATGAAATTATCATTCAGAAGAGCTCATTAGGGGAGTTACAGACTCATGGCCATAAGCAGCCACAATGAAGCCTTGAGGAAGAGCATCCAACAAATTCATAAGACAAAGTGGGTTTTGTTAGATAACAGGTTTTTCTTGGGGAGGCAACACACACACACACACACACACACACACACACACACACACACACACACACACACACACACACATTTCTATTTACCCTAGACAGGGAACCCAATAACAGACCAAAGTAGCAATAGTACCTAAGTCCAACTTGGTGAACCTGGGAGGTTGTATTGCAGTTACTAACGAGAGTCTGGTGAGGGGAAATATACAGGGCCAGGAGTGACTTGAGAAAAGCGGCTGTGTCACTGAAAAATCCCACTCTAGCATGGGTGGTGACTCCTAGAGCCCTCTATACAACTTGCAGGCAGTTGGACAAGTCAGAGATTGTCCCCGCTTCTGCTGGACTCTCCAAGAGCCTCCTCCTCTGCCCCTTGGGGAGGAAGCCATCATTGACTCTTGCATGTTTTCACTTTCTCAGACCTGTGACTTTTCCTTTAAGTCCTGAGTCCCAGGAGCCTCCCCATCACAAGCCACCTTCCCACAGGCTCCTGACTCTTGTGGGTTTGTTTGTTTTGGAGGGGAGGGGTAGGCAGCAGTGACTAATATGCCACATGCCTCATCCTCCATGCTGGCAGTCAGAAAGGCACTGATAAACACTAGCTATCATTCAAGCTTGTCTGGGGACTGAGCAGTAGGGCAGGGGGCACCCATAGCTGTAAGGGTGAGGGAGACTTCAAGGCCACAGCGGATTTTATCAATCCTCTGTCCCGCAGGAGGCTGCGGGGAGGGTCAATGAGCTAACAGATTAACTCATCATGGCCTCATAATCTGATGGCAGTGCTGGGAGCTGACGGAGACATTACGAGGGGGACCTCATTGGAGGAAGTAAGTGCCTGAGGGGCGTGCCTCTGAAGGTTGACACTCTCTCTTGCTCTCCGATTCTTTCTTTGCTTCCTGGCCACTGTGAGATGAGAAGCTTTTCTCCTCCATGCCCTTCCACTAAAATGTTCTCCCATTACCTGCAAGCCAGAAACACTGAATTAAATGATAATTCTGACACCTCTGTGAGCCAAAGAAAGATTTCTCCTTTAGATTGCTCTCCACAGTCCTTGTTACAGTGATTAAAAAGTCTAGCACATCAGTCAATATTTATTACTTTATCTTGGTAAAGAAGAATATAACCTAAAGTCTATTCCATGCTCACTGACACATCCTTTTAACTTTATTTTTCTGGTGAGTCATTATGTGTGGCGGTTTGAATAAGAATGGCCCCCATAAGCGCATATATTTGAATGCTTGCTGTCTTAGTTAGGGTTTCTATTGCTGTGAAGAGACACCATGACTAAGGCAACTCTTATAAAGAAAACATTTAATTGGGTTTGGCTTACAGTTCAGAGGTTTAAGTCCATTATCGTCATGGCAGGAAACATGGTGGCGCCCAAGGTGGTACACAGGCAGACATGGTGCTGGAGAGGTAGTTGAGAGCTCTGTGTCCAGATCTGCAGGCAGCAGGAAGAGACAGTGAGCCACTAGGTCTGGCTTGAGCTTCTGAAACTGCAAAGCCCACCCACTGTGACACACTTCCTCCAATGAGGCCACCCCTTCTCCAGCAAGGCCACACCTCCAATGATGGAACTCCCTATGAGTCTATGAGGACCATTCATAAATCACCACACTTGGTTATCAGGGAGTGGTGCTACTTGAGAAGGGTTAGGAGGTGTGGCCTTGTTGGAAGAACTGTGTCATTGAGGCTGGGCTTTGGGGTTTCAAATGCTCCAGTCAGGCCCAGTGTTGCTCTCTTCCTGCTGCCTGAAGATCCAGATGTAGATCTTTCAGCTACTATGTCTGCCTGTATGCTGCCACCATGCTTCCTGACATGAGGATAATGGACTAAACCTCTGAAAATGTAAGCAAGCCCCAATTAAATGTTTTCTCTCTTTTATAAGAATCACCGTGGTAATGGTGTCTCTTCATAGCAATAGAACACTGACTAAGACAATATGATTATTCAGTCATGATTTGTCTACAAGATTTAAGATTCTAACTTCTACCATTAAATAGAAATTATCATATTAAAATCTTGCAAAGGATTGGCCTAGGAAACTGACACAGACATTAAGAGCACTGGCTGCTCTTCCAGAGGACCCAGATTCAATCCCCAGCACCCACATGGCAGTTAACAAGCATCTGTAACTCCAGTCCCAGGGGATCTGACATCCTCTTCTGGCCTCTGTGGCACACAGATATACATGCAGGCAACACACTCATACACAGAAAATAAAAGTAAAATCTCAAAATAGTATTACAGAGGTCATACAATGGAAATCAAACTCTGATACAGAGTTGTGAATGCAGAAAGATGAATTCAGAGAGGAAATATGAGTTAATAGCTATCTAGCCAGGCACAGTGGTACACAGCTGTAATTCCAGCACCAGGGAGGCTTAGCAGGAGGGTTGTTAATTACAAAATAGTCTGAGCTACAAAGTGAGTTTCAGACCATCCAGGGATGCATACCGGGACTTTGTCTCAAAAAAAAATAAAACAAGGATTGGGGAGATGGCTCAGATGGTAGAGTTGTTGCCACACAAGCGTGAGGACCCGAGTGTGAGTCTCAGAGCTCACATTAAAGCCAGATATCATAGCATATATTTATAATCCTAGTTCAGGAGGAAGGCAGAGACTAGAGGACCCCTGGACATGCCTGACAGCCAGTCTAACCAAATGGGCATGGGTGGTGATTTAAAAGAAAATGGGCCCTAGAGGGAGAGACACTATTAGGGGCTGTGGCTTTGTTGGAGTAGGTGTGGTCTTGTTGGAGGAATTGTGGCACTGTGGGGGTAAGCTTTGAGGTCTCTTATGCTCAAGCTAGGCCCAGTGTAGCACAGAGCTGCTTCTGCTGCCTGTGGATCAAAATGTAGAACTCTCAGCTCCTTCTCCAGCACCATGTCTGCCTGCACACCTCCATGTCCTACCATGATGATAACGGATTAAACCTCTGAACTGTAAGCCAGCCCCAATTAAATGCTTTCCTTTATAAGAGTTGCTGTGGTCATGGTATCTCTTCACAGCAATAGAAACCCTAACTCAGATAGCATGCCCCAGAGTTAGTGAGACATCCTGTCTCAGGAAGTAAGGTAGAGGATCAGTGAGACAATCCAGTGGGTAAAGGTGCTTTGCTTACCACCAAGCCTGATGGCATGAGTTTTGTCTCTGAACCCCAAATGACAGAAAGAGAAAACAAACTCCCACAAGTTGTCTTCTGACCTCCACACTCTACACATACCATGGTACATATACCTACACACATACAATAAAGTCAATAACTAAATAAATGTAAAAGAAAAATTTTAAATAATACTATGGTACAGAGTGAAGGAGGAAGACATCTGACATTTTACAAGTGTGTGAGTGTGTACAAACACACTCACAAAATCTAAGTTAGCCAAGCATGATACAAAAATTATCTGCTCTGGTGATCAGATGGCCCAATACCCTGGCTGTCATGATAGAACTCTCATCCAGTGTCTGATGGAAGCAGATGCAGAGATCCACGGCCAATCCCCAGGTGGAGCTCCAGGAGTCCACTCAGAGAGAGAGAGGAGGGATTGTATGAGCAAGAGATATTGAGACCACGATTGGAAAAAGCACAGGGACAAATAGCCAAACTAGTGGAAAGGCATGAACTGTGAACCAATGGCTGAGGAGCCCCCATGGAACTGGACCAGGCCCTCTGGATAAGTGAGACAGTTTATTAACTTGAACTGTTTAGGAGGCCCCCAGGCAGTGGAGCCGGGACCTGTCCTTGGTGCATGGGCTGGCTTTTTGGAGCCTGGGGCCTATGCTGGGACACTTTGCTCAGCCTTAGTGTAGGGAGGAGGGAACTGGACCTGCCTGACTGAGTCTACCAGGCTGAGCTGACTCCGCAGGGGAGACCTTGCCTTGGAGGAGGTGGGAATGGGGGGTGAATTGGTGGGGAGAGCTGGGGAGTGGGAGGAAGGACGGGGGAATCCATGGCTGATTTGTGAAATTAAGTTAATTATAAATATTTTAAAAAGAAAAAAATTATCACTAGCCTTTCCAGTGTGTTCTGTCCCAAAGACACAGACGTGAATACATTTGGATTTGTACTATTCAGGTCAAAATATTGACAGTGGGGATCTAGACACAGTCTGCTGTCCTCTGTGTGGACATACGTTCCTCTTTCTGGCCACTGTGCCCACACCCCTGCAAACACTTGGTTTCCCAGATGACCTCTCTCTAGTGGGTCATTGGTCTTCCTTACCATTGACAGATGTTCTTCCAAAGTCTCACTCGGGTTCGTGGGTCCTGTTCTGTACTGTACTGCCCTCCGGGCCCTTCAGCTGAAGGGGCTCTCAGTGAAAAGTGACGATTGCAGATCTGAGGATGTCTTTGTACAGGTCTCATGTCTGAGTGACAGCGGATGGGAAGAGTCATAACTAGATCTCTTGATAATACTCAGATGTCAATGAAGAGACTTTGAGAATGACTGTGGAGTGGAGACCATGTCCTTTCCCTGACTGGGGCATCTGGCAGCTGCTCCCCAAGACGGTGAACAACTGCATGAGTTTTGTCCATTCTATCAACAGCTTTAATTAGTAACCAGCTATTGAAATATTTCCAGCTTGCTGTTTCTTCCTCCAACTCCTCTTCTTCCTCTTGCCCCCTTCTTCCTCCATCTCCTCTGTCTCTTCCTTTTCCTTCTTCTCCTCCTCCCCTTCCTTCTCATCCTCTGCCTCCTTCCTGTCTTCATCTTTGAGGCAAGTTCTTGCTGTTTAACCCAGATGGACCTTTAACTCGCAATGCCTCTGCCACAGCCTCCCAAATGCTGAGATTTTCACACAGGCACCTCCACACTTAAAAGCTTGATTTGTTTTGTAGTCTGGAAAAATCCTTTTTGGTGCACATTGCTGACTTTCATGAATACATGTAAAGCAGTTTCAGTGAACTTTGTAATTTGTTGGAATTGCTGACTTGAGCTTCATTTAAAAAAAAATCAAGTAAATTTTGGCTTTGGACCAGGAGAGAAGTTCTTAAAATTTCTACAAGAGCCCTAAATATCCTTCTACCATTTGCATCATGGATTTGTGCAAAACTGCATTCTCAGCATTGACAATTATAAAATCAAAATATTGGTCAATGCTGAGAAATATTGTTTACATCCTACAGTCCCATATACAGCCAAGATTTAATTCTTTATGTAAAAATAAAGAAGCACATCATTTTAATATGCAAGTATTTATTCAATTTTAATAAATGAGAAAATTGTATATGAGAAAACTGTATATACACCAGGAATTGCTTTAAAAGAGATTTCTTTGCGATTTATTATCAGTAAATGTTGGATTTTTATGCTTAGTTTATACACCTAGGATTGTGTAAAAATTTCCAGGTGAAAAAGGGTGATGAGTGGAGAAGAAATTACAAAACCTTGCTTGGGTCTGGGGAGATGATTCAGCCAGTAACGTGTTTCCTGTGCAAACATGAGGATCTGTGTTCAGATTCCAAGTACCCACATAAAAAGTTGGATGTAGACACACATAGGTGATTCCAGTATGCTTGCCAAACAGCTAACCTGTACTCAGACACACACACACACACACACACACACACACACACACACACACACACACACACCAAAGAAGGAGGAGGAAAGGAAGGGAGGGAGAGGAGGAAGAAGCAAGGCAGGGAAGGAAGGAGAAAGGGAAGAAGGAAGGAACACTACGGTGAGGAGTCTGGGTCAGTGTGGGAGTGTTGCAGAACTCTGTGCCCTGCACATGGCATAGCCGCTGTCCTTCTGAACTATGAGCAACTATAAATACCCTCAAAGAGGCTTGCACCAAGTTGGGTCTATTGACTTCGCTATTGAGAATAATTGAGCAGATGGCAGCTGCTGGGACAGAAGGATTTTTTTCCGGCAGCGATAGAGCCACTCTCAAGTTTCCCATGGCCCTGGAAGTAATCACCTTATCCACGCTCCCTTAAGTAACTTTAAATGAACTCATCATCTCAAAAAACGAGACTTGTGTGGAATCAAAGCTTTGCTCTATGCGTGGTGCCTCGTCTGAGACGAACAGGTCTTTGTTCATCTCTTCAGGAAGAATTCCCACAACAAAGAGCCCTTGTGAGTGATAGACATTTCTTTCCAAAGATTTCCCAAAGCAGGAGCTTCACCACTCCCAAATAACAGGAGAACACAGCAGTGGGTGTGGAAGAAACGAGTTACCCACACTCCAACTCTTCCATCTAAGGAACATTCAAAAGACCATCATGACCCATACAGCATCATACAAGGGAGCCCTGCGGCCAGAAGAAGGAATAGAGATAGTTGGCCATTCTGATGCATTCTTTTGAGATAGTCTCACTATGTAGCCCAGGCTGGCCTGGAAGTTACAATATTCTCTACCTCAGCCTCCCAAGGACTGGAGTGATCGCTGTGCACCATCATGCCAGATGTTAATGCATTTGTAATGTTATTTGTCAGAGAGGTTGCATACCCAATAGGTGGAGGGCATAAGAAGACGTCCATTTGGAAGTCATGGTGAAGGTCAGTTCTAGATGATTTAGGATTTGGCCTCATGAGAACCTCACACTGCCTATGACAGACACAATGGCATATATATCGGCAGAGACGAATGGCAAATAGAACCCAAAAAGGTAGAACAACTCTGGGAAGCCGGTGAAATAGAATCATTGTTTCCTTAAGCCTCAGCTTCTTTCTTCAGCCAGACAACCTGATTATAAGACTGGAGAGGGTTTGAGGCCAGCCTGGTCTACAGAGCAAGATCCAGGAAAGGCACAAAGCTACACAGAGAAACCCTGTCAAGGCAATGTGCCCTCACCACCTGGCCTTGAATACTTGTTTGCCGGGCAGTGGTGGTGCACACCTTTAATCCCAGAACTCGGGAGGCAGAGCCAGGCGGATCTCTGTGAGTTCAAGGTCAGGCTGGGCTACCAAGTGAGTTCCAGGAAGGCACAAAGCTACACAGGGAAACCCTGTCTCGAAACGCCGCCCCCCCCCCCAAAAAAAAAGGCTGTAGAGCCTGGAGAGATGGCTCAGCAGTTAAGAGTACTTACTGCTCTCATAGAGGACCTACAATAGGTGGCCTAGAACTGCTTATAACTCACTCTCCAAGGGATCCAACACCTTTTCTGACCTCTGTGGGCATACGCATGCAAATGATTGGAGATTAGGCATGGTGTCACACGCCTTTAATCCCAGCACTTGGGGAGGCAGAGGCAGATGTAACTCTGTGATTTCCAGGCTTGTGCCATCATGCCTGGTAATGAATGTATTCTGGTCTACACAGCAAGTTTCAAACCAGAATGGCCTTCTCTGAGAGATGGCGGAGAGGAAGTGGAAGAAGTAGGTGATTGAGAGGAGAATGGACACATAGGGAGGGAGAGGAAGAGAGAGAAAGTGACTTGTCTCAGCCTCCATCCTTCACCAATTCAAAATACTCTGGCTACTTAGAGGATTTTAGAATTAAAAGTCAAATTGAAGTCCATTTTAAGAATGAAGTTTTAAAGTATACTGAGTGTCTGAGAAACAAAATGATGACTAGAATGTTACTGGCTCTGAGGGTGATAAGTGGTGCAGCCTGAATCTCAGCACTGAAGGCAGGAAGGTCTTGAGTTTGAGTCTAACCTTGGCTTCATAGTCAGACCCCATATCTAAAAAAAATGAAAAAAAACAACAAAAAAACCATTACCACCAAAAACAACAACAAAGAGATGTCCCCATGATAGTAAAGGACAGTTCATCTCCTGGTTGACTGTGAACAAGGCAAGCGTTTCATTGTCCATATCACTGAAGCATAACTTCCCAACAGCTAAATCAGCTCGCATTACTTTTCGACTCCACAGAAGGCCATTTAGATGCCACACCTTGGTGACAGTGCTTCCTTAGTTATACCTGGAAGAACAGTTTTTTCATCTCCTTGCTTTATGAGTTATGCACATTCTCTGTTTCTACTCCTCTTTTGTAAAGATTTTTTTTAATTATGTGTAAGTGCATGTGTGCCTGTGCATGAATGAATGCGGTACCTACAAAAGCCGGAAGAGAATGTCAGATTCCCCCCAGAACTGGAGTTCCAGGCAGTTGTGAGCCCTCAATTGTGAGTGTTGGAAACCAAACTTGGGTCTCCTATGAGAGCAACAAGAGCTCTTAATTGCTGAAGCATATCTCAGCCATTGACTCTTAATCATTAATTCTGCACTATTGCTTGGTCTCTGGTTTCTAGGAGCCCTTGTGTGGCTGGTTTTCTACCAGGTCCCACAGTCTTATGTCCAGTACCCATTGCTTGTCTTCCTTTGCTATGGTCTGTTCTGCAGGATTTTGTATAGTTTCTTTCCTTTTATTTATTTTTCTTTTCTCTCTCTCTCTCTCTCTCTCTTTTGAGTTTTGTAGCTTCTAATACAGTTATATGTGTTGTTGAATTTTTAACTAGAATATCTTTTATTCATTCCTTAATGATTTCATACATGTAAATAATGTATCTTGATTATATCTACCCCCAATTTCCACCTCCCCCTCCCCACTTTGCAGCCTGTCTTTTAGATATTTTTTTATTTTAATTTTCCTATAGCCCACTGAGCCCCATTAGAGCTGCCTGTTGGAATATTGACTGATCTTTTGGCTCTCTCTGGTGCAGGTCCTGTGCAGGTATCCACAGCTGCAGAGCATTCACAAGGGCAATGGCCACTTAATCTATAGAAGAAGCCTGTAATTGTTTCATGAGACAGAGTCTCCTGTAGCCTAGGCTGGCCTCATACTCACTATAGACATGGCCAAAGGCGACTTTGAACTCCTGATCCTCCTGCCTCTGCCTCTGGCGTGCTGGGCTGGCATTTCAGGCTTATACCACAGAGCCTAGCTGTGTTTTCTTGATTCTAAATTTATTTGACTAATTTGATTTTCTGGCCCATCACTTTCACCTTTTACTATTTCAGAAACGGCCTGATTCGGGTTGTTGCATTTTTTTGGCTTTGTCCATTAACTTTGCCATCTCAGGCATCTTCCCAGACCTATTAAACATCTCTTGGAGGATAAACATCAGATTTGTTGTAGGAATTAAGATTACTTGGCTTTGAATAACTGACCCAGCCACTTAAAAGCTTCTTGACCTTAGAATTATAGAGAAAGGGATAAACTACCCCATCTAAATACAGAAAATACAGCCTGTGTGTTCCCTGATAGTAGGAAGAAACTTGAAGGCTGCTTTATTTAAAGGGCAAAGAGATGAGGGGAGGGAGAGGGAACTGTCCAGAAATGCAGTATGATGGAAGTAGAGATTACCGGCTTTAGATGCTTAGACAGAAGGTCAAAAAAGGCTAGATGATGAAGGTGCCTGTATGAGTCAGGCATTACGGAATTGTATCCTATAGGCATGTCCTTCTCTTTTCCATGCTGGGGACTGAACCTGGGACTTTCCACGTGCCAGACGTGCATACTCCTATCAAGTCATGCTGTAGCCCCTCCCTGAGGGATTTTAGGCAAGTGTTCTGTGGCTGAGTCCTATAGCCAGCCCTTCATTGCTCAACGAGTCTTCTGATATTCAACTAGGTCTCCACCCGCTCAACTTCCCGTTTGGAGTCAAGGTCTCACTAAGTTATCCAACTCATCTTAAGCTTTCTCTGTTGCCTGAGCCCACCTTAGAGCTGCCATGCTCTCGTGCAAGCCTTTTCCAAACAGCTGAGGTTAACAGCCTGTTAACCACCGGGCTCAGCAGACAGGTATTTTGTAAGTGTCTGGCCTGTGTTTTGACATAGTATTCCAGACACACAGGAAGATTCAAGTCAATCCTCCCCTAATCCTCTCAATTGGTAATATTAGTTGGTGCAAGCTCTTTTCCAAACACCATTTTAAATTTAAACCAAACATATACGTTATGACAGAGAATGCAAAAATCAAACTCAAATCTTAATATAGGCATTTGTTCAAGTACCTATGGTGGCCACAGTGAGTTGGAAGAAGGTCCATTCAATCCTTTAAGGTCCTTGAGATGGTCACAGGGAGACCTTGTCTGCCTCCCTGCATCTTCTCAGTGCAGGTTTTACCTCCTCTGTAAGCCACAGGGCGCCGCAGCCCTCCCTGAGCCAAATGCAATGACCATATTAAGTGTGTGTGTGTGTGTGTGTGTGTGTGTGTGTGTGTGTGTGTCCACGCATGGAGGTTGCACATGTCTGTATATGTGTGTGGAGGTGCCTGCGTACATGTGTACATGTGTGTGTAGAGGTTAGAAGTGGAAAAACCTGTATCTTCCACTCTATGTCTCCTCTTTTGCTGTTGGTTGGTTGGTTTTTTGCTTGTTTGTTTTTTGGCAAGGTCTCTCACTCAACCTGGAGCTCACTGATGGAGCTAGATTGTCTAGTCAAGAACTATGAGAACCTTCCAGCTCTGTCCTTTCCCTCCCAACGCTGGAATTACATAGGCACTTCATTGCCTTGTAGCTTTTACAGGGGTGCTGAGGATTCAAACTCAGATCCTCGTGCTCACTCAGCAAGGACTTTATTGACTGAGCCCTCCCCGCAGCCCCTTAAGGGGCTTAATGGTAATAACATCCCGGCCCTTCAGAAGCCACTGCGCCCTAACAGAGACCAATGAAAGATGGCATTACCCACTAATCCTGATGTATTTTCAATTTATGCAATCAAGAGTACATAGGTCTGCACTGTCCCTTGCCTGCCATGATTAATGTCCTGGCCCCGGCTAAGGTCCAAAAAAGAAAGGAACCCAGAGAAGCAAAGGCAGGGAGTTTTATATTATCATGACTACAACAGACTCATTCGATGGTGTCAGTGCTGACTGTGGGCTCTGATTATGAAATATGATGCATGTTGAATGTAATGACTTTCTCTGCCCTTCTGGGGAGTTCACTGCTTCCCAATGTCATTTTCTGTTCTCATCTGAGTGGTAATAAAAGGAATATCATTGACTGTTGGAGCACCGTGGCCACTGTGTGTTTTACAATAAATTGCATTTCAAGACCTTTCATCCCAGGAGAACAGCACATGGCCAGAAGGATGATCCTGAGTCCGGGTTCTGGGACCCCAATCTCCACGACAATGGGGAGCTTCACTTTCTAGGGAACAATTCCCAAAGAACACTCATTTTTCAAGCAGTTCTATATCAAAGGCCAGTTTGGACTAGGGAGGGAGATGATAAAACGTAGCCTCCTAAGCAGAAAAGACTATGGTCCATCCAACCTAATGTGGAATGGATCAGTCAGTGCCTTGCACTGGCCCCAGTGATGAATGACCAGACTCCAGCTCAGCCCCAACCTTAGAGTCTAGCCTCTGACCAGTTCAAGAAAAGAAAATTGGAAGAACACAGATTCAAAGAGAGAAGACATCCTTGAAATCCCTAAGCGCTTGGTACTTTTTAACTAAGCCTTGCCATTCACTATTCCCTGTGGATTAAGTAATATTGTGTTTGCTGTAGCTAAACACTTAAGGAAAAAAAATATGTTTGCACTGTTCAAGATTAAACATAGGACCTTGCATAAGTTAGGCAGGGACTCTACCACTGAGCCACACCCCAGCCCCTCACTGGGGGATTCTAGGCAGGTGCTCTACCACTGAGCCACATCCCAGCCCCTCCCTGGAGGATTCTAGGCAGGTGCTCTACCACTGAGCTACACCCCAGCCCCTCACTGGGGGATTCTAGGCTAGCACTCTACCACTGAGCTGTGCCATCAGATCTTCTGGGGGATTCTAGGAAAGTGCTCTGCTGGTGAACATGTCTCTAGGCCCCATTTTAGTTTGTATTTTATGGCAGGTTCTTTTTAAGTTATCCACACTCATCTCGAACTTGCT
The DNA here is from genome assembly GCF_007827085.1 of Peromyscus californicus insignis. Lineage (NCBI taxonomy): Eukaryota > Metazoa > Chordata > Mammalia > Rodentia > Cricetidae > Peromyscus > Peromyscus californicus. Next base: position 23,936,849 of record NW_026294540.1, read on the forward strand.
CTGTAGCCCATGAAGTCCTTGAACTTGTGAATCTCCTGCCTCAGCTTCCTGAAAACTGGCATTACAAAGCCTGTACCACAAAGCCAGGCTGTGAGAAAACTTAAAGAATGGTTTTTTTGTTTTGTTTTGTTTTGTTTTTTTGGTTCATGGTTTCAGAGAGCTCTGGTCACAGTCTTTTGGTCCCATGCACTTGGGCTGAACAGCATGGCAGGGAATATATGTGACCCTAGCTATTCTTCACTTCTCGAAGGACAGGATGCTGGGTAATGGTATGTAGGGAGGGGCCGAAGTAAGATATGTCCTTCAGGGACTATCCCACCAGTAACTTACTGCTCACAACTAGGCCTCACCTCCAGCCTTTCACAACTTCCCAATAATGCCATCCTATTATGACTCTATCAAGGGATTGATCCATTCATTAGGCTTGTTCACATCTCTGCAGATGAAAAAGAAGAGAGCTTGAGCTGGAAGTGAGCCAGGCTATATACATAGCCCTCTGCCCTCAGTGACTCACCTCTACCAGCCGTTCAATCACTACCTGTGATCAATTATTGCAACCCTTGATCCTGTGGGAGCATTTCATATTCCATTCATAACAAGAGGGGCCAAAGGTCAGGCATGAACTGTTCATGTCTTACTTGCACTGGGTGGTGGTTAAACAGGATTGTCAACCTACAGTGTCTAGAATCTTTTTGAAGATCATCTCTGGTCATGTCTGTGCTAAGGGGTGAGGTACCTGGACTTTTCTGGAACTTTCTCTCCATGCCTCAAGACCATAGAAACATTTTGTTAAGACTTGCAGGTAACACTCTGATGAAATCTGAAGGCCCCTCTTGTTTTGTCTAAATTCCAACAAAAAAGAGATCTAACGGTCTCTTTGGCCATTGCCAACTCTCACCCCTTGAAAAAGTGCTCCATTTTCTCTGTAATAATTCTTTTGATAGAGATCACAAGGACCAGGGAGCCAAGGGGGGCCAGAGCCAGAGCTTGGTGGTAGGTTAGTTGGCTCCATGAGTAAAGTGCTTGCCTTATGTCAGTGAAAAAAAGACAAAAAACAAAAAACAGAACAAAACAACAACAACAAAAAAACCATAGCTCTCACCTCAAAGGAGATGAGAGATAGTTTATTCTGGAGTCAAATATGAATGACCATGGCCTGGGAACACAGATTCAGATTACCCCAGACTCCATGTTCCAACACAGTGACAGGTTGAAGTTTATAGGGACAGAACTCCAGTAAAGAAAGCCATAAATTAAGGCACTTTTCAAATATGTTGGTGAAATCATTAGGTAGGTATTCAGTTACAGTGAATTGAAGAAATCTCTACCATAAGCCTCAAATGCTGTCTAATGACATTCTTAGGCTTTGGGGTTCATAAAAAGCTGCATTCCATACGTACATTCCAAAGGATTTGCCTAACAGTTACAACAACAACGTTAGGTCACGCATAGAAGAAGGCAGTGAGTGGCTATTAAAGGAGCTGAAGTTGGCCCAAGACAATTTGGTTCTGGACTTGAAACTCTCCAGACTCCCCTAATCAGTCAGTCAGCCTTGCAGAAGGCTCAGTGGTGGGTACAGCTGCTTTGCAAGAATTTGTATTCCTACTCTCAAGTGTGAAGACCTGAGTTCAATTCCCCAGAACCCACGTTGAAGGGCCAAGCATGGTGGCAGTGGTGTATGCCTGGAATCTCAGTGCTGGGGCGGTGGAGACAGGAAGACTCCTGGGGTTCACCAGATAGCCAGCCTAAACAACTTGGTGAGCACCAGGCCTGTGGGAGACTCTGTATCAAAAAAATAAGATGGACAGCACTTCAAGAACTACACCTGAGGTCCTACATCTTATAGGTGAGCAAATTGGATTTAAAGAAGTAGAAGACATTTCCAAAAGCCACACAACAAAGTAGCGCTGACCCCCTAGACCCAAGGCTCAGCATGCCTGGCCCAGGAGTCTGTTATGATCAAGGATTCCAGGTTCCCTTTAAATATATATCTGATTTCCCTTACTAAGAATGAAGCATGTTAATAATGCTGCCCCCCTCTCTTTCTCTCTCTCTCTCTCTAAACATCTTTTCCCTGAGAAATATTAGATCACAGAGAGAGGTTTGCCTTCATAAAGGAAAGGTTATTATTTTTATACAAACGCTAAAACAATTCTGAACTCTCAGGTCAGAGCCAAGCTACCTTTGTCTTACCTATGGCCTACACCTGGGAAACTTGGTTTAGAATTTCTTTTTCTTTCTTTCTTCTTTTTTTTTTTAATGAATCAAATCCATTTTGAATGGTCTATCTTAAGCTTTTCAGTTTGCACTCAATTTGTTTTATCACAGTGATAGGAATTAAAGACCTTCGCTACGGTTTAGGCAGACTGCCAATACCTATTTTATAGCAGTAAAATATGTACAAATTAAGGAATCTCATGTGGAAAATCCATTCAACGGCCTCAAAAGCCAAATGAATGGTAATTACTCCAAGCACAATGAGGCAGCAATCAAGCACGATTGGATCATGCTTTTAAATGTACGTCTACATTTTAAGAACGGCGATAATTATGAATTATGAAAATAACCAACAGAGACAATGGAGCAGCAGAGATGTTGTTTGTGAAACATGAAAGGGCCATTTTCAGAGGGGTGTGGGGAGCCAGTCATTCTTCGCACCTGCCAGGGAATGTTGAACAGGAGCTGTTTACAAAGCACAGGGCTGGGATGGGTTTCTCTCTCCCAGTCATTCATGGAGCCGGGGTGAGGGGCTGGACGGGTGGGTGGGTGGGGGTGTCCTGATGAGCTACAGTGCTTGTAGAAGTTGATGCGGGGGAGGGAATGCAAAGACACCCCAAACCCATGTCGCACATCATTTCCAGTTGTACCATCTTTGACATGCAAATGATGATCATGTAAATTGAGGTCATGCAAATCAGGGCCATGCAAATCAGGCCCATGCAAATTGGGGTCCTGCAAATAAGGTCAGCTCCAGTCAATTGAAGTTCCATTCTGGGTAAAGGCTTGGATCACTGGACTATAGCTGTGTGGTGTCTGCTTAGAGCATTTTATGGATAAGGGCTTGGGGCTTGTTGCAGAATTTGATCCTCTGAACAAAGCCGTCATCTTCCTCAAATCAGTTATACCTACTCTAAGAATCCATCAGATTGGGCATGTTGATCATTAATATACCCTTATAGGAAGAGGGGTTGGAGTGAGCCATGGGACCCTCATCTGAGATTCCAGTCACTCTCCCTAGCTATTTGTACAACCCTACCCTAATTGTGGCCTCTGGATCTAGGAAACGCTAGAATATACGTTGAGAAGGTTAACTGAAGCAGGACCTCCTTCTGTAAGGAGGCCATCATCTGTGCTGGGAGCAGACCTTCCAGTGATGCTTTTTTGAGATCACTCATGCCCCTGTAGGCAACTTCTCACCTGTGCTCTATAAGCAATCTCAATAAACTCCCTGGTTCCCCAGGGTGAGCTGGGTGGAACTGCATTTCATTAGCATCTATGAGAAGGGGGTACACTTTTTTTAACATCTCCCCAAAGAAGGGATTCTAGCAACAGGATTTCTGAACCAAGGTTATAGAAACTTTATGTCAGGTATTTCGTCACAGCCAACAGAAAAGTAACTAATGCACCTGGTTAATGATGGACAACTATGTTTCAGCAGTTACTTGACGTTCCATGGTTGGGTTGATCTCTTCTCAGGCACACCATCACACTGTGGAGTAATTTGTGATTCTCATCTCGTCCACACGAGATGAACTTGCTTCAGACCATCTCCATGTCCAAGGACTCTTCACAGTGACTCTACTATCAAGATGTATGTTGGAGGACGCTCAGCTTTGAGCAGCAGGCTACCATGTCACCCAACCTCCTTCATCCATCCTCTTGGTCTCACTCAGGCTGGCAGATTTGTAAGTTGTCCTGTGAGTGGGTCAGAATAGGGTTTTCAAACAAAGAGCAGAATACGCAGCCTCTGAAATCCACAAAGCTAAGCTCAGTGCCTCCTTTTTGATGGCGGTCACATGGTTCACTAACTTTGTCCCTTGTGAATCCATTAATATTCCACTAATGTGGCAGAATCCGGAATTTTCATAGGCTATTTCCTCCAGCTTTCAAAAACATGAATTATATTAGTGTATCCCAGAACACTCAACACTTCCTGTAGCAGACCCTATTGGCATGACATCACAGAAACAGTGGACCACTGTGATGTTCTAGGAGTTTTCAAGACCACCAGAGCCCTCAGGAACAACATTATCACAGAGATCAGCTGAGGGAACTGGGGGAAGGCAGTGAGTGGAATTGCTGTCACTGTTGTGTAAATGTTCACTATTCAGCTTTTCAGAAAACTTCAAGACTTAACAGATTCAACTCAGAGCTCCACTTGTTTTCTGGTTTCCATAAGCCACTATACATCTATAGGTCACCTATAACTATATATCTATATCTATTTCTATATCTATATCTATATCTATCTATCTATCTATCTATCTATCTATCTATCTATCTATCTATCTATCTATCTATCTATCTATCACACTAAGCTACTTATTAACTGGGTGTGTGGCCCATGGTTCTAGTATCAACACTTGCAAAGTGGAGGCAGGAGGATGAGAAGTTCAAAGTCATCCCCGACTGTGTGGTGAATTCAACACCAGACTGGCATAACTGAGATTCTGTCAAAATGGAAAGAGTGTGGGGGGGAGAGGAGGAGGAGGAGGGATGGGGAGAGGGAGAGAAGAAGGAAGAGGAGGAAAGGAAAAGGTGGAGGAGGGCAGAAGAAAAGAAGGAGGATGAAGTGAGAAAGACAAAAGAAGAGAGGGAGAGAGGTAAAGGAAGGAAAAGAGGGGAAGGGAAGTGAGCGAAGGAAGGAAGAGAAGGAGGGAGAGGAAGAAGGGAGGAGATGATGCAGAGACAAGATTGGGATGAATACACTTGTTAGGAGCCAGCTCCCTACTCTATCCTAGTAGACACTCCTTGCTTAGCGCAGCGGTTAAGTTTGGGCTGTTGCCCGGCTCTGGTAGCTCTCTGCCGGCTACCGTAGCGTGCCTGAGTTCCGCTGAGCTCATGGGACTGAATGGGGTATCTACGTCCTCACATCATTTAACTCCTCAAAGGTGGCACTTAACCAGTTTCCACTTCGAATGCAAATCTGAGGTTTCCCATTCGCTCCTTGCTCTGCTGAAGGCGCTTGCCACACCAATCAGGAAGCCAGTGCGTGTATTCTGAGTTCAGTCACACCATGAGAGAGGCTGAGATGTGCATTGTATTGGTAAATTGTCTCATGCTGTGTGAGCTCACTGAGAGGCTGGCTCTGGAAGTGGGGCTGCCCCACCCCGTTTCAGACCCAAGCATGTTTGTCTGAGAGTGCCCACCAAGGCCCCTTGTCTGGCGGATAGACTGACCAGCTCTCACTCTGTGACAGGGAGGGTAAGGGAACAGTAAAACAGCCCAGGCAGGAGTGAAGTAGGATCCTGGAGGACAGCTGGAAGGTGACCCATTTCCAACAGAGAGGTCACTAGTGTTCACAGCACAATATAAAAGTGCCTGCGGTGGGAGAGAGAAGCTGGACACTCAGCCATGGAGAGAAAGCTCTGTCTGGAATCCACCTGCTGCCTCAACTTCCCAAGCCTTGGGACAAAGTGTACAATTTGATGCTGCTATTTTTATGCTTTTTTTTTTTAAGCCTCAGAAGCCTCACCAAAGGGGGCACTCTGTTCTGCCAGGGACTCACAATTGGAAGCTGCAGCTGATTGCTTCAGTGGGGACTTCTCTACTTGATTCTGCTGGATATTTTTTTTTGAGTGTCTGACCTTGAGGGTGTTTGGGTGTCTGTCTATGTGTGTGCATGTATGTCTATCTCTTGGTATTTATTCTTTTGCTTTGCCTTTCTTTTCACTTATTTAAAACCCCAAAGGGTGGCTATCATAGATCACTCTCCAGATCTATAATTATCTACTACAGAACCACACTGTCCGGTCTACACCCGTGGATTCCTCCATGAGACAGAATCACGTCAGAACTCCATTTGTTACCAGTTTCCATAATCCACTGCAAATAACTGGGATCATGGTGATGTGTTGGGTACCCTATTGCTGGGGGTCAACTTGGATGATGTCTCCCAGCTCTGGAACATTCTATTTACTTCCAATGCACAGTCACTCTGACTGAGGTTCCTTTGTTCTATATGTTTATGATGGCGCTGTGGAGTCACCTGTCCTTTTAAGCACATGAAGCAACTGGCTTTGTTCTGAGAACTTAGTAGAGCGTTATCGCCTCCATCCAGCACCCAACGTGGGCCTTTGAACTGCTGGCTGTCAGTTTCTTCATTTCAGTTTTGGAGACTATGCAAGAAGATGGCGTTTTGTTCTGTCCTTAGACATGTCATGGCTTATACCATAGTTCTGTACCAATCAGGGTAAAACTGCTTTCCCGTGTGTGTGTGTGTGTGTGTGTGTGTGTGTGTGTGTGTGTGTGTGTGTGTTTATGTACTTGTGCATGAGTTCGTGTATATGTGTGCACACACACTCACATTTGTGCACATGACAGAGGCTAACCTTGGATGCTGTTCCTCGGGTACTGTTGCCCGTGCCCTTTTTTTGAGTAAGGGTCTCTCATTGAATCCAAAACTCACCCACAGGCTTGGCTGGCTGGCAGGCTAGTGAGCCCTAGGACTGGAATTACAAGTTTAAACCAAGATATCTACCTTTTATTAACCTGGGATCTGAGGATCAATTCCAGGTTCTTGTGCTTGGAAGGCAAGCCCTTCACTGACGGAGGCATCTCTCCAGTCCTACCCCAGATTTATTTAGCATTGCATTAATGTTTCCGCCCTTCTCTGCCAGCTCAATGTCACCACCTGACCTTTACGGCTTTCAAATCTTTTAACTTCACTGACTCTTCGGAGCTCAGTGGTGTATCAGCATCTCCTGTCACCAATCTCAGCCCACGAAGAGCAGCTACCACTAAACCCCACAAAGAACACAATGCTCCATCCACCCACACATGGCTTACTCTTTTCTCATGCATTGTATATACATTCGGGTACATGTTCATGGGTGCACTTGTGCGTGCAAGTGCACACATGTAGGGGCAAGAGACAGGCCTGGGGATCATCTTTGTAAACACTATTCCCTTCCTTAAGGGTCCCTCACTGCCCTCGAACTACCAATAAGGCCGGGCTGGCTGCCTAGCTAGGCTCAGGGATCTGACTCCACCTCCCCAATGCTGGACATGCCTGGCTTTTTACACTTGGCCTCTGGTGATCAAGCTTAGATCCTCACACTTGTGAGGCAAGAACTTCCTGACGGAGACCATAGTGTCTAGTCTTGGTGAAGGAGACGAGGTAGGACAGTGCTTGATAAAGGGGCTGGATTTTCCTGGTTTCACCTAATAAATCCTCCTTGAATTCCCACTCTCTAGGCCTTCTGATGGCTAACTCACTCCCCCTTCAAACGGATGTTGACCGGTTTATTTACTAGGAGCCTTCACCAGGCACAAGCTTTACACAGGCCTCCTAGCAGTGACCTTGCCAGGGCAGTTACCATAAGTTGTGGGAGACTGTTCTCTGATAAATCAATTCTCCTCTCCTTGGCTGTCTATTCTTCAACATACACACACACACACACACACACACACACACATACACACGCACACACACATATACCCTGAGCTACCACCACCATCACTATTATCTAACACTATAAGCGTCTCTCTTCTGAATCCTCTTAATATGGACTTGATGAGTTTGGGTAGCCTCATGTGTTAAGTATGTGAGGGGAACAGGGCTGAGTGTACATGTGTTTGTGTGCAGCTATGTATGCACGTGTATGCATGTGTATGTGAAGGCCAGACATCAACCTAAAGTGACTTTTCCCATTCCTTTCTGCCTTTTTTAAAGACAGGATCTCCCACTTTGACCTGACGCTCCCCCGTTTGGTTAGGTTGGCTGGCCGACATCCCCAGATGACGACCTGTTTCCACTATTGTGCAACCGGGAATCTCATGCATATGCTACCATGCCTGGCTGTCTTTATGTGTTTTCTTGGAATCGAGCTCAGGTGCTCATCTTAAGAGATGTTCTAATTCCATTTCCGTTCCTGTAATAAAAAGCACTCTGACCAAAACCAACGTAGAGGGTATTTCAGGTTCATATGCTACAGTCCATTGTTGAGAGAAGTCAAGACATGAACTCAAGACAGGATCTTGAAGACACCCCCCACCTGCTATTCCACACAGCATTACCTCTGACGAAAGAACTCAATCACAGCCCCCCCCCCCCAAAAAAATAGTATAGCAGGAACCTAGGCAGATACTGCTTGCTAGCTGGCTGGCTATCTTAGAGGCATCTAGCTTTTTTCATACAGTCCAGGACTATATGTGTAACCTCCACAGTGAGCTAGGCTCTCCTACATCAATTAACAGCGAGACAACCCCCTCCCAGGCAAGCGCACAGGCCAAAGTGATCTAGGTAATTCCTCTCAGATGACTCTAGGTGGGGTCAAGTAAACAGGAAGTGGACATAAGCTGTAAAAAAGCAAATAGAGAGTAAAAGGAAATAGAGGAGGGTCAAAAGGAACCCCATAGAACAATTTTCCAAGGAGATACTATTGGTGAAAATCATTAAGGCCACTCCACATAGTTAATAGGAAGATTTATTTAGTGGGTAACTTACAAATGAAGGGATAGGTAGGTCACAGGGTCTGGGGAAGGTGTATCGCAGTCCAGCGGTGTTCTCTGGAGCTCTGCTCGGTCCACCTCCACCATCCAGGGTTCAGGAACCGAGAAAGAGAGCGCTGGCCCATCCAGATCTCAGTTCCCCAGGCGCCTCCCTTGGCCCCGCCTTGTAGGCATGACAGTTGCCGAAGCCTCAATGGGGGTTGGAACTTCCAGATCAAAGCTGGAATGGCTACCCACTACAAGATACCCCAACGAACCCCACAGAGATCTAGGAGACCAACAATAGGTACAGGGCCACTGCAGGGGCCATCTAAGATAGGTCAAAGGTCAAAGACAGCACCAACCACTTTCTACATCCCCCACCCTGTTATTGCTTTTTCTCTCATTGAAAAGAACTGACAGAAACAACTTAAGAGAGGAAGGATTTATTTGGGATCACAGTTTGAAGATGCACAGTCCATCATGCAGGGAAATAATGGAGCATAGAGCAGGTACAGTCCAAATAATGGAGATAGAGCAGGTACAGTCCAAATAATGGAGCATAGAGCAGGTACACAGGGAAAACGAAGTTTGAGGTTGCTTGGCTCATGTCTTGGCAGAAGCAGAAATTTCAGATCAGAATCATCAAGGGTATAACCCGTAGGGCAGCCCCCATGGGCAACACCTTGCTTCCAACTAGACACCACCTTCTGGCTTCCACACCCTCCCAAAACACTACTACCCGCAGAGGACAAAGTGTTCAAACACAAGAGCCTGTGGGAGATATTTTACATCAAACTATAATGCCCATATTATGAAGCTTCTAGCAAAATTCTCTTCCTCCGGAAGGTACCTTTGGAGCACTCCTCTGAAATGGCTCAACAGTTAAGAGCTATTACTGCCCTTGCAGAGAAGCAGAGTTCAAGTCCCAGGACCCACATTGGGCATCTCAAAATCTCCCATTCTAGTCTACACAGGCACCAGTACACATGTACTCTCTCTCTCTCTCTCTCTCTCTCTCTCTCTCTCTCTCTCTCTCTCTCTCTCTCTCTCTTTTCAAAAACTAAAACCTTAAAAAAAAGGAGTACCCTTTTAATGTACCAGGACTTGGTTATGAATAAATGTGTACCCTCTTTATTCTCACATTCAGAGGGCTGCCAATAATATTGCAATTCTCTTTTCAGACCACTTTTTTGAGCCTCCTTGTGGGGAAATGGCAAAATAAATGCTCTGATTTGCAGAAAGGAAAAAAAAAGCAAGCATGTAGGCTGTACAAGACATTATCTTAAAGCCACTGCAGAAAACCTCTTACTCCTTTATTGGAAGTGGCAGGCACTGTCAGAGTTGCTGGAGCACACAGGGCCAAGGAGATTGCAAGGGCAGTCCACACACCACTCAGTGCTAACAGGCGACAAGTTCTGATATTCTAAGAATTTCTAATTCGCGGCCACTTTCACTGGGAGGCCGAGCAAATGCCCAAATTGATTCTGCCTGCTTCCAGCCCAATGTGTGAAAACACTGAGTGACAGGAACACCGACGGGGGAGACATCCGCTGAGTGATTGGTTAAACAGCTACTCATTTTGAAATATATCTCCAAGATGCAGAACAGAGAGCCACTGTAGTATGCGGCCCATTAATTATACAGTTGACAAGAAAATGACCCTTCAGATCAACATGAAGTGGAGATGGGGGCTGGAAGGAGGGGTGGGTCAGGAACAACATTCAACGGGGTTATCGGCAGCCTGAGAGTGAGTGAGGGCATCTCAGCTCAGGAAGGAGGCAGCTTGTATTCACATAGCTGCCCATCCCTATCTGAGAGCTTTATATTCACTGATTTGACCAATAGAGAATTGAAGCATCCTTAGGATATAGATGTTGGCATCTGTAATGAACGTCTTTTAAAAATATTTATTCTCTTTATAATCATGTGTTTGTGGAGGGGGGAGTTCTGTGCATTTGTATGCAGGAGCCCACAAAGGCCAGAAGGTGTTGGATTCCCTGGAGCTGGAGCTACAAGCAGTTGTGAGTTGCCAAATGTAGGTGCTGGGAACTAAACTCTGGTCCTCTGGAAGAACAGCAAGCATACTTAACCACTGAGGATTTCTTCAGAGGTGATATACAGGCTACTTTTCTTGTCACCATTCCCTGAACATGATAGCATAGCAAGTGTTTGCATGATGTTTATATCGTATAAAACTAGTTGTGCTCCTTAGCTTTGACTGTCAACTTGACATAATCTCAAGTCACCTAAGAGGGAAGTTTAAATTGAAGACTTGTCCAGAACAGATCAGCCTGTAGGAATGTCTTTTGGGTGGGGAAGTTGTCTTGATTGATAACTGATGTAAGAGGGCCAAGTCTACTGTGGGCGGCACCATCCCCTGGGCAGGTGGTCCTGGGTTGTATAAGAAAGGAAGCTGAGCATGAACCTGTAAAGTGAGCCAGTAAGCATAGTTTCTCCATGGTTTTACTTCATGTTCTTACTTGAATTCCTACCCTGACGCCCTGCAATGATAGACTGTGACCTGGGAGTATAAGCCTCATGAACCCTTTTCTCCTCTAAGCTGCTTTTGATCAGAGTGTTTTATCACAGTCACAGAAAACAAACTCTAATAATTAGGCATGTCAAATGAGTTAGGGACAGTTAAAAGCATGTGAGATGGTACATAGCTGTGTAGAAGTTCTACAACATTTTATGTAATAAACTTAGTTGTTCTTATTTCTGAGCAGTTCTGAAGGTAGTGGGACCTACTCCCCTGCAGATACCAAGAGGTGGTTACAAATCACATGCAATGTCACTAGCCCAATGGTAACCATTCCGGTAGGACTGAAGATATTCCGAAGAGACCCATGGACCCTCTCTCTGGGTGTCAGACAATTGAAACAGTGGACCCCTTCCCCATATTGAAATTTTCCTAGAAATGTCATGTTGGAAGGAGGGAAAATTAGAAGCCTGGTGCCCCACCAGAGGAGGACCTGGTCTCACAGGAGGAGATTCCACAGAGTTCTGACAACTTGGGAAACCACCTTGCAGGTAGACTAGAGCAGGGACAATGACAAGTCATTGATGGCCAGGACCCCTCCTTGACCAGAACTGATTAACTATGCCTACTTCTTGCTCTAACTAAACCCAAACCTCATTAGAACCTTGAGTGATGAACTTGAGTGTGACTGAACCTCTTTGTTCCTCTTCCCAATGAGACTGCATTGAGTAAATCTCCTTCTATTTGCTTTTCACCGTCACCTGTTTAATTAGCCTATTAAAGATGGATACCTGGCATGCACAAAACCCTGGATTCTGTTCCCAACAATGGATAAATCTGGGTGTGACGGTGCACACCTATAATCTCAGCACTCAGGAAGTAAAGACATGATGATCAGAAATTCAATGTTATCCTCAACTGCAGTAGTTAAGCCCAATGCCTGATTGAGCTGCATAAGACTTTCTACAGGGAAATGGGCTTCCAGGCCCTATCTGTCATCAGTTTCTAACCTCTTTACTTCCCCAAATCAAGGATGGCCCATCAAATGCAGCATCCCCTCTGAATCCAGATCTGCCTCTAGAGTCAGAATCCCACTGTTAAATCCAGTCCATGCCAGGGGAGCCTGAGATCTAGATGGTATGTTTGTTACTAGGAAATTGCTCAGTTCTTGTCTTGCTGAAGGAAAGAATTAGATCAAGAGACATAGACAATTGAAGCAGAAATTTATTTAGCACAGAAAAAGAAATACTCCAAAGAGACATTGGACTGGGCTTCCCAAAGGCAAGAGGCAACCTAATGAGTTCTTAATTATGGCTTAAAACTGTTTTAAATATTTATGAGATAAATAGTATAGTTATGGGATGACTCTTTCCCCAACCATGATGGACTGGCTCTCCTATTAGGGTATTTCTTCCCATAATACCCACAAAAGAAAAATGAGGTAAAAATCACAATGAAGGAAATGCTATAATGATGTCAGGGTTTTTTTTTAAGATGTAGCCTCTTCATTCTCCTAGGAGAGTCTCAGTTTCTGATATAGCAGAAACTGCAGCGCCAAGGATGTGTAACCACAAAGGAACATATACAGATCTTTTTTGTTCACCATTCCTTACACAATGCAGAATAATATTTTACATTGCATTACAAGTCATCTAGTTATTGATGATTTAATATCAAAAGGAGGATATCATCAAGTGATAGGCAAATATATCAATTTATAGAAAATATTTGGTCATACACAAATTTGGGTATCTTTAAGGGTCCTAGAGATAATCTGTCATAGGCACAAAGGATGACTGTGGGGAGGTAATGATTTCAGAAGGTCTGGGGAGCACCAAGGGATGACTGTGTGGGATGCAATGATTGCAGGTCTGGGGAGCACCAAAGGTGGGAAAGGCATGGTGGAGCAAGAGGCAGGTAGTCAGGTGGTAGTCACAGGAAGCAGAAAGTGAACAGGAACTCGGGCAAAGCTATGGAGCAGGATCATGAATATGACCTAAGATCACCCTTGATCAATGTGAAATAAAGCTGATAAAATGGTAAATGTAATCCTCCTCTTTCCTCCTCTTTTTCCTCGCTCTCCCTTTCCTCTGGTTTCTCCTCACTCCTCTTCTTCCTCCCTCTTGGCTCTCCCTCCTCCCCTCCCTCCTCCTATCTTTTGTCCTCCACAACTCCGAAGAATATTCTTTAAAATGGATGTAGCTCAGAGAACCTGCAAAAGATGGGGAGGAAGGATTGCAGGAGCCAGAGAGGTTGAGGACACCACAAGAAAGCTCACAGAATAAACTAACCTGGGCTCATAGGGATCACAGAGACTGAAGTCACAATCACAGAGCCTGCATAGGTCTGCACTAGGCCCTCCACATACATACTGAGATTGTTTAGCTTGGGGTTTTGTGGGACTCCTGATAGTGGGAGTCAGGGTGTCTCTGACTCCTTAGCCTGCTCTTGGGACCCTTTTTCTTCTACTGGGTTGCCTCATCCAGCCTTGATATGAGGGTTTGTGCCTAGTCTTACTGTGTCCTGTTATGCTGTGTTTGGTTGATTTCCCAGTTAGATCTGCTCTTTGCTGAAGGGACATGGAGGAGCAGTGAATCTGGGGGAGAGGGGAGGTGTGGGTGGGCTGGGAGGAGGAGAGTGAGGGGAAGTTGTGGTCAGGATGTATTGTATGAGAGAGAAATAAATAAAAAGAAAAATAATAAAATGGTAAAAATCTAACACAAGTGACTTATAATAATAGTGAAGTCAATAACCCATCTCTTTGTTGTTTCCCCTTTCCTTTCTTACTCTGATTTCTCATTCCGTCACTCTTGCTCCCTGGAATATTTCCAGAAGTCATTTAAGTTTATTTTCTTATTTTCTTCTCTGCTTGGATGGGGAGGGTACATTTAGATAACTCTAGAATATTTTAACCAAGCTAAGTGAAAGAATGGTTAAAGACATTTCAAATAGTCAATGCGGAAAAAAGAGGAAAAGGAGGGGAAGAGGAGGAAGAGAAGGAAGGAAGGGGTGAGGGAAGAAAGAAGAGAGGGAGAGAGAAAGAAGAGGGACAGGAGGGGAAGAGGAGGAAGGGGAAGGAAGGAAGGAAAGAAGGAAGGGAGGGAGGGAGGGAGGGAGGAAGGAAGGAAGGAAGGAAGGAAGGAAGGAAGGAAGGAAGGAAGGAAGGGGTAAGGGAAGAGAGGAGAAAGATAGAATAAAATCAAGGAAAGTAAAACTCAATCCAAATCAGGCCTTGGCCAAGGCAAACTCCAGGGTCACTGCTGGGCAGCAGGTCCAAAGACCGAGCATGGTAGGCAGAACTTTCAGGAGAGAGAACTCTCAGGAACCACAGACTCGGCCCTTTAAAGATCTCACCTGTGTGAGCTTCGTGGGAGAAAATTACCATCCACAGGAAAAAAACCCAACAGGTCTCGAGGTAAAACTTAGATATGTGTGTAGCCAACAACATAAGTGAAACGTAAGCTAATTACTTCCCCTGCCAGGTTTCCAAGAGAGGAAATACAAGCATAATAAAAGTGTGTCCCATGAGTGAGCCAGCCATATTTAGACAACCACCATGACATAAATTTTCATGACTGACTTTTTTTTTAACACATAGCTGTATTGGTAGAGTGGGGGAAGGAAAGCTTATATACAAGGAGGAAGCTTGAAAATGAGCAAGTTCATCATTTAACACACACACACACACACACACACACACACACACACACACGCACGCGCGCGCACGTGCACGCACACATGCATACAAGGACAACGGAAGATATTTAAGCTGGTAAATGAAAAGGCTCCACAGGTAGTCAGCTGGGGTAGCAGGATGCTTCTGAGGATATTTCAGCTCTCAGCCCAAGAACCAGGCTCTAAACATGACATCACTTCATTTTCTCCTTCTGCTGTGATATAGTGAATTCCATTTCCCCTCCTCACTTAATGACCTCTCTGTCAGAACCCATAACATCCTGGTTATTTTAAGAAAGGTTTGATGTGACCAGCCCAGCTTTTTTCATTGTAAAACTTCAGTCTTAGACCTTGAAGAACGGCCTTTGCCTTCTCCATCTCCAGCTGTGCCTCAACCAAGGGTTTCAGAGCAAGGGTGAGACATGTTTCCTATTTCATCAGTTCCCACTTTGTTCATGAAATGGGGTTCAGACCACAAGGGTAAGTATCTTTATGATGTTGTGCTTCCCTGAATGTTAACCACATGATTATACTCTCTCTCCCCCTCTCTCTTTCTTTCTCTCCCTCTCTCTGTCTCTGTCTCTCTCTGTCTCTGTCTCTCTGTCTCTGTCTCTCTCTGTCTCTCTGTCTCTCTCTGTCTCTGTCTCTGTCTCTCTCTCTCTGTGTATGTGTGTGTGTGTCTCCTTTTCCCTCTCTCCCTTACTCCCTCCTTTCTTTCCTTCCTTCCTTCCTTTTAGACAGAGTCTTATATAGCCCAGGCTAGCCTGATACTCATGATCACCCCATTTAGCCTCCCAAGTGCTTGAATTACAGATGTTCATCATCATACCCATCTCTCTTGGTGCTCTAAGGCCTTCATGGGAGTTGTTTATTTTGCTTGATTGATTACTTATTATTTGTTGAGTTAGGATTTCATGTAGCCCAGGCTAGACTAAAACATTTTATATAGCTGAGAATGACCTTGAACTCCTTGTGTTCTTTCCTATACCCCCCAAAAGTGCTGAGATTACAAACATACAGCACATGAACAGGTTTATATGATTCTGGGATGGAATCCCATGCTTTGTGCTTGCCAGGCAAGCACTCTATCAGCTGAACTACATTCCCAGTCCCAGAGATAAATATCTTTATGCTGTTGGCGGGCCTCAAATGGTTGAGTGTGTAATTCAGCACCTACCTCATTGGGTCACTACAATAGTTAAATGATAATAAACTCATGACCTTTAGACTAGGATCTGTAACATGGTGGATACCATATAAGCATTATCTTATTCTTGTTATTTCCACCGTATGTTTGTAAGGTCTTGGGAGATGAGTCTCATTATCTTGTCAATTCTCTTCGGGTTCTGGGCGTTGTTAGCACCTATTATTTTTAGCTTTGAGGCTATAGCAACAATTCAGAGACCAAAGTAAAAATCCATTTAATGTTTTATGACACATATTATTGAGAAATAGGGAGATAAACACTGGAAGAAATAGCTGAAATAGTAGAGTGATTTCCTCTAGAGAGCATGCTAGGGAGTGGGGTGTGCAGCCCAGAGGCAGACTACAGCTCCTCATTACAAGTCCATTAGTGCTGTTTGATTTTAAAAACTAGATCCATGCATCACTTTGATAAAAGTTAATTCTTAATTTTTAAAAGGAGAAAGCATTCTGAGACTATGAAACAGAATTTTGTATGTTAATTAGCATCTATTTTGTTTTAATCACATCTTAGACTGCATGACAACATTGGGGAAAAAATACATATCACCCAAGGATAACAGGGAATTAAAACAGCAAAGTTTACATGGAGGGGCTGAAATTACAGGGCTGTGCTACATTGTGTGGCTCATTGGGGGAAGTGCTTGCCAGGTAAGCATGAAGACCTGGGTTTGGATCAACAGCACCCATGTAAGATAAGCCAGGCAATGAAGCACAACCCTGTAACTTCAGTTTGAGGGAGGTAAAGGTAGAAAGATTTCTAGCGTTTGCTGGCCAACCAGTCTAGCCAATCAGTGAGCTCCAGTTTCAGTGAGAAATCCTGCTTCAAAAAACAAGTGGAGAGCAACTGAGGAAGAGTCACAACATTGGCCTCTGTCTTGCACATGCACACCCAAATGCACCCACATATGCACACTCAGGTACCTTCCATCTCTAGGCTGTCGGTACTTTGTCATGTCAACACAAAGTCTAACACAGGTGAAATACTCTTTCTGCACTTTAGAGTCTCCCTGTAATTTGTTTTCTGGTCTATTTCAACTTGTAACTCTCTATTTTCCACGCTGCTCTGCAGATGTTAGACACTCTAATGGTTCAGTTGGATCTTTTCCCCCAGGACAATCCTATTTTGTTGGCCAAATTCACACCACAGTCGTCTTTTCTTCAATGTGCCAGATGTCTATATAAGGAAGGAGATATCTGGACACAATGCCTATAATCTCAGCACTTAGTTTGTGGAGGTAAAGGGATCATAAGTTCCAGGTCATCCTTGGCTACCTAAGGAGCTGAGACCAGCCTGGACAACATGAGACCTTCTTTAAAAAGTAAATGGATAAGGACTAAAGTGAGGCTCAGAGTTAAGAACACATACTGATCTTACAAAAGAACTGAGTTTTGTTCCCAACACTTATGTCAGGCAGCTCACAACTGTCTATAACTCCAGCTCTAGGGGATCTAATGACTTCTTCTGACCTTCAAGGTCACTGAATTCATATTCTCACACACACACACATAATTATAAAGTATTTTTATTTCAATAAATAAAGTAAGATAATGATAATAAAATTAGAGAGAATGACCTGACCTATCTCCTTCCTCCTGGTGCATGGATACTGAACCTCATGGGACAGGGCTTAAGAGTCATACTATAAAGAATCTAGATATTAAAAAAAGAGGTGATGGAAGTGCTTACAGTATTCCACATAATGTTCAATATTAATTTTGATTCAACAGACCAATTAAAACAATATATTCCAATCAGTTGCACAACTGACATGCTCAGTTGTGTGTCTAAATTCATTAACCATTTCTCTTCAAAGATGTTTCATTTTCAAGTTCTGTTGTATCTGCCTATTAGTGCATTTTTGCCTAGACAAATAACAGCTGATGGTTACATTACCAATCAGTCATTATCACATCCCCTGCAAAGCCAGGGAAGAATTGGCCACTTTGGAGAATAGTCAGAGCACATAATTAGAGAGTTTAGGTAAAAGTTAGACTGACTGTGTGAACACCACATTCATAGGAACTCAATAGATGCCTCAGTGGATAAAGTGTTTGTTGTACAAGAGTGAGAATCTGAGTTTGGATCTACAGAACCTATGTAAATTCTGGGGGGTGAGGGTGGCATCTGTAACCCCCACCTCTGGGAGGATGGAGAGAGTCAGATCTCCAAGACTTGGTAGCCAGCCAGCCTCATTCAAACTGTGAGTTCCAGGTTCAGTGAGAGACCCTGCATGCCACAATACCAATCTTCCTGGCAAGTGTGCACATTAGTGCAATAGTGACATGACAGTAACCAAGTGCTTTCTGATTAGGTATAAGACCTGCTCCACAGAAGAGATATCATAACTGATACATTAAACCTGGTCAAAACCCCATGACTAGGCATAATCATTGACCCCATGGGGGAACCTCCTGTTGTTATGCTAAAGGATAATGCTGTCAAGCAGCCTTCTAAATATTTATGTTTACATGCATAGATCTGTGTTGCTCTCAACTTTGGTCAGTATGTAACAGTTAATGTAAAGACTCATGTCTGGTCAAAGTGCCAAGTATAATTATTCATGAGCCCTCAGTTATGGATAAATCATCCATTTTAAATCTGCTCTCACCCAAGGCTCAGGCAATATATCAGAAAAGGAGATAGAAAGAATGTAAGAGCTGGTAGATGGGGGAAGTGCTGTTAAATGCTGACTCTTGGACATCATTTGGCTGTCCTGAGCTCACAGCATCTGTGATTAACTGCACAAGACCTGCAAAAGATCAAGCTCATCAGACTTCTAGCATGAATTGGGGAGGAGCTCCCAGAGGCCCCCCCTTTGCCAGAGGAACTATTGGCAGTTGTTGGATGCTGAGAGAGGGCGAGGCACTCTCCTTTGCCAATGTGGCAGCTAGTAAGTTGCCCATGCCCCAGTGGATGATTACACATCCATGAACATGAGCAGCACTAATTGGACTTGAAGGGTTATTATCAACAAAATGGACATGAAGTTGAGAGGGAGACAAAGTAGAAGACACTGGAAGGGTGTGTTGGAGAGGGGTATTTATAAATGGATATGATTGAAATATGTTGTATAACATGTGTGAAATTTCCAAAGATGAATTAAAACAATCATCATTTTAAAAAAATAAGGTGAGGAGTAATTCGGAGAGATAACTGAAGGCAGCCTCTCACCTCAATGCACAGATGTACAGGTGCATGCACTCACATGCACATATGCATGTACCAGAGAGAGAGAGAGAGAGAGAGAGAGAGAGAGAGAGAGAGAGAGAGAGATCACATGCACAGATGAATCATGAAGATGAGCTGACACCTTTGAAACTAACATATCTACCTTCTTTAGTCCTGAGCCTGGGGCTGAGGCAGAATTAGGAAACCCTACTGGGAAGGGGACATATTTCTTGGAACCCTCTCTTTGGTCCATCACTGACATTTGCTCTTCATCTGGTGGTAAAGTTAAAATATTTAGTGGCAGCAGAAGGGTGTTCAGGATGCATTAAATATTGAATGTCTCCCAGGGAGGCTCCAGGGCATTGGACAAGCCAGGCTCTCCCCAACGATCAGTTCTTAAATCATTCTGAGCACTTCTGTTCAGAAGGGCTTTCTGGAGCTTTTCTACGGAGAGTACTTATTGGGAAGCTAGTCTGTGCTTCCCTCTACCCATGAGAGGATTATCAATAATGTCTGGGTGAAGGGAAGGAGGGGTGAGGGCGACATCAATTGGATCTTGCACAAGACATTGCCAACGGAACTAGATGAAATACCAGGAATTGAGATGAGTATTTGAAGAGTCTTAACCTCAGGAACAAGAGAGAAATAAGTTGTGGTTTGTGGTACAGGCCTGTGATCCCAGCTGCTTTGGTATAGGAGCAAGGAGATCACAAGTTCAAGAACATCCTGGGCTACAGAGTAGGTTCTAAGCTAACCTGGGTCGCTTAGTGAGACAATATTTAAAAAGAAAGCAACAGGGTGTGTGTGTAGCCCAGTAACAGAGCTCTTCCTAAAATTCCTCAGTATGAACTTAGGAGAATGGATGAGTAATAGAGCACCTGCCTAGAATCCCCCAGTGAGGGGCTGGGGTGTGCTCAGTGGTAGAGCCCCTGCCTAGAATCCCCCAGTGAGGGGCTGGAGTGTGCTCAGTGGTAGAGCCCCTGCCTAGAATCCCCCAGTGAGGGGCTGGAGTGTGACTCAGTGGTAGAGCACCTGCCTAGAATCCTCCAGTGAAGGGCTGGGTTGTGACTCAGTGGTAGAGCACCTGCCTAGAATCCCCCAGTGAGGGTCTAGGGTGTGGCTCAGTGGTACAGCATTTGTCCAGCATGTGATACTTGGGTCACTATGATTCAGCATCTTGTGTAAATCACGTTATAAGACTTCAAGCCATGGAATATCATCCTGTTTAGATATAAAAAAATAAGAGTCAAAAGAATAAACACAATTGGAGGCATGCTCGATATCGGTCAGCACATGACATGCATCTACACAGGCTTTGATTTAACTCTAGCAATGGCATTGGGAGGTGGATATTGCTATCCCCATTTCACAGATAAAGAAGACAGTAGGAGAAAAGGCTCAAAATAAATAAGTATTTTAAAAAAAAATGAGATGAATCAATTTTCCTCAAAATTCTTAAATATTTGTCATTTAACCCAAATTTATAAAAAAGAAGACCCTGACCAGGAGAGTTTAAAGGGTCTGTGAGTTGATCCTCTTATGAGGCAGGTCATTGAAGTTCATTCTATTTTATATGTGTCAAGTCTGGCTCCCTATAAAGCATAATGATGCCTTTTTTTCAGGTATTGTATCCCTAGGACTCTAGTGGACACACAAAACTACAGAGAGTTGCAAATCCTATAGAAACCATGTTTTGTATTTGTTTCAGGGGTCCCAGATCACATTCAGCTGGTTCCACCGTTTTAGGACTGGGATGAAGCTTAATATCATGGCATTAGAAGAGTGTGTATCAGAGAAGGATGCTTACCTCATGAAGACCAGGAAGCAGAGAGACACCAGATGGGCTCAAGTGGGGATCAAATATTCTTTCTCTTCATGAGTGTGCTCTTGTTGATCAACTTCTTCTGACTACACTCTTCCTCCTAAAGTTTCCACACACTACCACAATAACTCCTTAATCTCTGAACCCATCAATGAAGCCCTTCACAATGTCAGAGCCCTCATGATTAAATCTCTTCCCAGAGGGCCCACTTCTGAGCACTGAGTACTAGGGTCTAGGCCTTTCACATATGAGCTTTTAGGCTATATTTCAAGTTGAAATCATAACTTTAAGCAAACTGACTTCTAATATCTCTTTACCCTTCTCCCTAGCCCTAGGGATTTCATTGATCTTATCCAGTTCCTTTCCTCTAACGAATGCACCAATGTGAGCAACAGAATGGGGTATACTATCCCCACTGAAGATTCTCTTAGGTAGTAAGGGCAAGGCTCATGGTGGAGCATGAGTTAGTCACATAGCATATGACTAAGGGGTGCTGGTGGTCACCAAGGGGACTACAGAGCTCATTCTCTGGCACTAGCAAAGAACTGAACCTCTGGGAATGACAGGAGACGGAGCCCCACAGAGAAAGCAAAAGTCTACAGCCATACCACCCTGGACATGACCAATCGTGTCGGGTCTCAGAAGCTAAGCAGGGTTGGGCCTGGTTAGTACTCGGATGGGAGGAAGCCTAAGTAATCGTCTTTACCTCTGAGGCTAGGAAGTGCCCTCCCTAGGGCTGAGAATATTCTCTTACTGGGTCCCCCATGTCCTCCCCTTCTCTCCTATTGATCCAGTTTAGATGCTCACCCCTGAGCCTTCCTCTTTGCAATGTCTTCCCGGAACAAGAAGCCACCACCTCAGGGAGCCTGTTTTTGCTTTCCTTGTCTACTTATGTGCCTCTGACCCCTCATGAATCTTGGGAAGGTACAATACAATCAAAAGCGCACACACACACACACACACACACACACACACACACACACACACACACCCTGCCATCTCCATAAAGGCTAAATAAGCAAAGGCTCTTGGACTATTGGCAGCATAGAAAAATCTCAAAGGGCTTTTGTGTTTGTTCCTTTGCCTTATAACTGTTTTCATTTGCCTTTTGTGGGCGACAGAAACTCAGAAGGCCAAGCGCATCTCTCTTTCCTGAGATGAGCCGTCTATCCCCTTCTTGTGGTTTTAGCAGGTGGTTCTGGCTTCCTTCTCCATGAAATCCTCAATCCCAGGAATTTCTGGATGAAATGCTCATGTGTCACCTCCTGGCATTTCACCTCTGAAAACTCCCACATGATCAGAATGCAGACCACTCAAGCCCAGAACCAATGGATCTGCACCAACTCCTGTTTTTCTGTGGCACTGTGTGTGGAAATAAGTGCCTTGGACATTCGAGGCAAGGGCTCTACCACTGAGCCATACTCATGGCCCTTCACTGGGGAATTCTAGGCAAGTGCTCTGTCATAGCCTCGCCCCTGTCCTCATCACTGGGAGGGGGAACTATAGATAAGAAAGCTATACATCCCCAACCCCTCACTGAGGGATTCAAGGCAAGTTCTCTCCTACTGAGCCACACCCACCAGCCCTTCACCGGAAATACAATAAATGTGAAGCCATATTGAGATATCTGGGCCTCAATTTACCCATTTGTCATAAGATGCAAATTTCATTCATTCTATATATTTCACAACCCCTCCAAAATATAAAAGACAATACAGAAATGAAGAGATGATTCCTATTAATTCATTTAACCCTGGATTAACTGTCCAACGAAGTTTCATTATATGGTGAAGCCCCCCAGAGGGGGGATGTTTTCTGAGTTCTCCTTGCCTTCACTAACCTCATCCAAACATTTTTTTCTTGCTTATGTGAGAGAAAGCCCAATGTTTCATTTAGCAAATTAACCTCAGACAATTGAAATGATTTCTTCCTAGCCACAGGGAGCTGCCTGGGTTATGCCAAAGTACTGTTCGGCAGGGGAGGCCAAAAGTCAATCTGTCTGAAAAGCAATCTGGATTTATCTAAAAAGGAGATTTATCCCTCAGAAAGCAGAAGGCGGTGTAAGGAATCAGCAAGAGCCCACAGATCAATCCTCTCTTAGCCTCTGAACCAGCGGCCTGTGCTCCGTCACTCAGAGTTCAACAGGGCCAACGCCTATTCTAAGCAAAACAATAATCATCTCCCAGCCAGTAAAACGGATGGAGTGGAAGGAATGTATTAACCAGCTCTGTAATGGGCAATTGCCTGTGTTCACAAGACGTCCAGGCCTTGTCTCCACACTGTTCAGAATATGCTACATTAACTCCAGCCTCCGAGTGAGATTGCTGCTCAGACGTGAAGTGATTGTTCTTTTAACAACATGTGACAACAGAGAAATGCTCGGGATTAATATTGACGCATTCAAATCCATCCTAATGGGTATTACGCGTGATTTGCCTAAGCGGTGTAGCAAGTCTTGAAGGTGAGATCATCTTCCCCAGCCCCTCACCCCCCCACCCCCAGTCTGAAAGCAAATTTAATCGATGTTACAAATTAACACTCCAATGCTGGAAGAATAATCAATGTTTCCTGCACGGAAGGGCTCTGTACACTTCCAATTATATTTATTATGCTGACTAAATGGAAGGAGACTGTGCTTGGTGGGGTTGCTTGGGAGAGGAAGGCGGTTATGCTGGTTTCTCCAACTGCTCTTTATACCTTGGTTCACTAGCCTTGCCATCTGACTAGACAGGACAACTTCTCACACTCTGTTTTCTGAAAGAGGGCTGCCAGGTGCAAGAGTTTGGCGATACCCTTTAGAGCCTTCTCCAGATGAGGGGATGTGACTTCACACAAGCCCAGGAGGTATGAACTCATCTCCTAATAACGTATAGTTTCAAGAAGGCTTAGAGCAAGGGAGATGTGGTAGCGCATGCCTGGAATGCCAGCACCTGGAGGCCGAGGCAGAAGGGTGGTGAATTTGAAGACGTGCTGTGTGCATAATGAGTTTCACGAGGCCAGCTGGGGGCCACAACACACGTGCTACCACCCACGCACACCAAAAATCAAAAAGGGAGGAGGAGGAGACAGGTGAGGAGGAAAAGGAGTAGGGAAAAGGGAGAGAAATCAATAGAAAGATGAAGAAGCCAGAGGAGGAAGGAGGAAGCAAAGGAGAAGCAGGAAGAAGACAGGAAGAGGGGGAGGAGCGCTGCAAGCACCCCACCCCCACCCCCGTGTCTACACACACACACACACACACACACACACACACACCCCACCTTTGACTGAACCATCCTAAGAGTCCTGTGAGACCAGGCTTCTCAAACCAAAATGGGCATTGGGATCTCTGCGGAGCTGGTTCATGCAGCTTTTGGGTGCCCGCCGATTTCCCGATTGCGAAGAACTGTAGTTGGTCTGGAAACTTTCCTTTGCCTTGAGTTCTTCAGCGATCTAACAGTCCAGGGACCGCGTGGTGCGGACATCAGTTATTATCTCCCCTTGACGCTGGGGAGACTAAGGCACAAAAACAGTGGGAGATTCTTCTAGGATGACACGGAATAAGAGGGTCTGGTCCTGTGTGCCTGAACTTGACCCCCTCAGCCTCTGAATCACATATGGCACTGTCTTGACGAGGATACTGACAGGTCACTAGATTGCTTGAGGAATCCAACTTCTTCCTTGCTGGATGACTTGAAGCTCTTCAGCACACAGAACTTCTCTAAAGGAGCCCCAAATGGAAGATTCATCTTCACAGCAACACAGACGCACACCGCCCAGCCCATCCACTGTTGTCTGGTCCATAAGCTGGGTGTGTACTTTGGATTTGGTGGGAAGTAAAGGTTTAGTACAATTTCATTTTTTTTTTATGTTTTTCTTTACATTTATTTATTTATTATTGTGTGTGCATATGTGTTAGGGCACATGTGTGGAGGTTACAGGACTATGTGCAAGAGTTGGTCTCTCCTTCCACTATGGGATTCTAGGAATTGAACTCAAGTCATCAGGCTTGGAAGCAAACACTTTCGTTCACTGAGCTATCTGCAGACCCCAAGTCAATTATTTTGTATTATCAATGCCAATGTAGAAAATGGGGTGCTCAGAAATTATTTACAGAAGCCAAGTGTGCTGGCACATACCTGTAATCCCAGCACTTGGGAATCTGAGGAAGGAGAATCACGAGTTCAAAGCCAGTCAGGAATACCTAGCAAAGATATTATTTCAGAAAAGTGAGGGCTGTGGAGTACTTGCCTACAATCCCCAGTGAGGGGCAGGCAGTGTGGCTCAGCAAACACTGGGGATATGTTCATGGGAAGAATCATCAAGATCAAAGAGAAACCCTGACCCCCCACTGTGGGGGCCGGGAGCAATCCCTGCTCAATGGTGACACATTTTAATAAAGTTGGCTAAATTATATGCTGGTGGCATTAATAGCAATCAGGCTGGTAAAACGTGGAACCTAATGGCTCATAAATGAGATGCAAGTTCACTTTTTTGCAAACCGTCCATAACAAACTCATTATTTTGCCACTCTCAGTCATACATTTCTCAAAAAGGCAGAATTGTGTTAAAAACCACGCTGTGCCTCAGAGATGTTGTCTTTGGGGTAAGAGGGACATGTATCTGTTTCAGGAGCAGCCAGAAAGAAAGGGGGAGGACAGGAGACACGGAGAGAGTCACGGGCAATAAGGACTAAGCCAGCTGCCAAAGGACACACGGAGTTGAGGAAGACAAAGAGCTGTCAGTTCCCCCATCAATTACAGCTGATCTCTAACCCACGAGAGACGGGATTGCCGCAGCCATCAGAGATGGCTCTGTTAGAATTATGGAACAGGGGAACCTCTCCTGATTTATTCAGTGCCTGGAGGACAGACGGGTGTCTGTGGTTTGGGGATTACATCTTCTCCGCTCAAAGCCATCCAAAGTTCAGGAATAACCCATCGTTGTCAGAAACGCTCGGGCTGTGCATCCTTCAGAAGGAGTCGACTACTGACAGGTCTGTCAGACAAGCCAGAGACTGCTGACAGGCCCACTGGAGGCCTGGGGTGATGCTGCAGGGAGGGTGGGGGAGGGGCTCATATGCCACGATCCCTAGCAGGCAATTAAAGGCAGGGACTGGTCATGGCTTAGACATTTGCAGGTGTTTATGACTACCCCCACTTGCCATCTGCACCCCTCCTTGCTTGTGTAATCCACGTAGGTCCAAGCCCAGGCTCCAGGGCTCCCCTCCCATGGGACAGACACCTGTATTGCCTAACCTTGCTGGAGATGTGTTAGGTAGCACTACCACTAGGGAGACATGGACAAACATCTACTTACCTCCTACAGAAAAATCAACAACTTAGGATGCTGCCTAAGTCCAACTTGGTGAGATAATGAGTTTATTGAGGTTACTTACAGGAGGAGTAATAGTTTAAGTAACTGTATGACCAAAGGCCCACCCCAGGATGGGAGACAACTCATAAAAGCTAGAACCCTGGATCTCACTATATGGCTTGCAGGCAGCTGGACAGGTCAGAGAATGTTCCTTCTAGGCAGCTCGGCTGATCTCTATCTCCTTAGTAGACCTTACTGCTCATATAACCCGTAGGGAAAGGCCTTGTGCATGTGGTCCATTTCAGGGACTTCCTGAGACTCCTGAGTTGCTTACTTCCTGAGACTTAGTAGCCTCTCCTTAGGATTTCCTGAGTCTTAACAAGTTTCCTTTAGAACTTGCTGGGTTTTAAGGAGCTCCATAGGAAATCACTACACAGCAATGTAGAGTGTCATTGTTGAAGGCTTATTCCATTCTTCTTTCCAGTCTTGGGAAAGAATGAATGGAAAAGTTTTACAAACATACAATGCACAAGGTTGGTCTCCTTGCTTTGCTTTGCTTTTTTTTTGTATGTGTGGAGTGTGTGTGTGTGTGTGTGTGTGTGTGTGTGTGTGTGTGTGTGTGTGTCTGTGTGTGTTATATATGTGGGGGGGGTATATATGAGTGTGTATGCTGTGCATGTGAGGTGTGTGTGTGGTATATGTGTGTCTGTGTGTGTGTGTATGTATGTGAGGTCTGTGTGTGTTTGTGTGGTATATTTGTGTGTGTGAGTGTGTGGTGTGCATGTGTGTATGTTGTACATGTAGGTATATATGTGTGTGGTATATATGTGCCTCTGTGTGTGTATGTAAGGTGAGTAGTGTATTTGCACATGTCCTGCCTATAGATCTACTACTACTCTGAAAGGTGCCTGTGCCTATAGGTACTGAGAGAAGGTGGCCAAAGAGAACCATAACCAGCATCTATCTTTGGTCCCTAAGGATTCAGCCCCAGTGGATTCAGAGCTTTTGGGTTTCAACACATAAACCATCAAAGAGATAGATTAAACTCTCTTTCCCCATGCTCCCTCTTAAGTCCACAGGATAAAGCCACTTGAGGGAACCAAAGGGAACTTACTGGAGGAGAATGCTGAGAAGTCACGTTATTCACATCGTCACATGAGGTATAGACAGTTGGCTGACAGCTGTCATATCAGTTCCACCTCTGTGTCAGGCTGCACTCATCCCCAGTTTTTCTATCCCTAAATAAAAATTTACTTCTTTTTAAGATACTTAAAAAATACTAATTATGTGTATATGTGTAGTGTGAGGAGATAGATTTGTGCGTGTGAGTGAAGCATGCATCCTCGGAGGCCAGAGGCCATCAGATCCCCTAGAGATGACCTGACAGGCATCTTCCAGCTTCCCCATGTGGGTAATAGGAACCAAACGTGGGTCCTCTCTACAAGAGCAACAAGTGTTCTTAACCACTGAGCCATCTCTCCAGCCCTGGCATGCTGTTAAATAATGAGATTTTTTTCAATTATAATTAAACATCCTCACAAGGTAGGTTATCATGAGGATTGGTCAAAGTGAACACATGGACTGTTCAGCAGGTGTTTTAATTTAATTACTTATTTCTCTACTGTTGGACCTTAGGAGTTCTTTTCAGGAGAATATATGCTCGACTTGTTTGTTTGCTTGTGTTTTTAGTGCTAGCAAGCACTTTACACTAAACTACATTTCCAAGCCTTTTCCTTTCATTTTAATTATTTTTTTTAAAGTGTTGGTCATCATGTACTTACTGTGGAGCAACATCCAGCCTTCAGTATTCTCATATAAACTTTCATCTGCATCTTGGATTTTTTTTCCTTTACATAACTTCCTGGAATTCTCAAATTACATAGTCATTTTAGAGAGTCTCAGTAAATATTGCCCAAATACTGCCCAAAGACCTTTTATTTATTTATAAGAACACGACACTGCTTATTTCTCTACAACTGTGCTAGCTTCAGGTATTATTATTATAGCCTCGGATTCTAGCTACTCAGGAAGCTGGAGTAGGAGGATTTCAGATTCAAGGTCAGCCTGGTTGACTTAGCAAGACTGTCTGGAAATGAACAATAATGACAGTAAGGACAATAATCATAGAGACTGGATGTAGAGCTCAACGGTAGAGGGCTTGTCAGCTCAAACACAGGTCTTATCTCAAAGGAAATAAAAGGCAGTTTCTTCTGGGGCCAACTGTGAGTGACCATGGTAACAGATCCAGGTTACCCCAAATGCCACGTTTCCATGTGGTAACAGTTTTATAAAGTTTTCATAGTGACAGAGCAAAACTATGAATCAAACACTTTTCAAATGCCTTGGTAGAAGCATCAGGTAGGTGGGTCACAGAAAAACAGAAAGTCTCTGTTGTAGGCACCCAATGTTACCAGATGACGTTCTTAGTGGTTGGGTTGGTGGAAACCAGGGATGTGTTTATGCATTATGAAAGAATTTACCTGATAGTCCCAAGAATGTTAGGTCAAACACAGAAATGGGGACTGTATGTTTTTTTAGGGGGCTAACATAGGCAAAGATAATTTGGTGTAGCTCTACAACATTCCTATACTCCACGATCACAAACATTTTAACCAATCAGTCAGCCTATTTAATACAGATGTAGCTTTTATTATTATTATTATTATTATTATTATTATTATTTATTAGTATTGTTATGGGAACTTCAGTTCACATTAGCATGTGCAATATTCTGGGTTCCATTACCCAGAACCAAAGAGAAGGAATAATTTGCCAATCATAGCCAAAGTTACCTTAATTCAGGGGCTAGAGAAAAGGTTCAGCAGTTACAAATGTGTACTACTCTAGCAGAGGACACAAGTTCAGTTGCTGACATTCACATCAGTTCACACACACACACACACACACACACACACACACACACACACACAAATAAGTAAATAAATAAATAACAAAAATAAATCCACCTCAACTTAATAGTTTCTTCAATCATAACCAGCAAGACAGATGATTATTACACACTATCTAACAAACTATGTTTTCTCTTTTGTAAATTACCACCTCATATACTTTGCTCACTTATTCATGATGTCTTCTATTTAAATATATATATAATTTATTTACATGTGTATGCAGGGGGTGGGTATGAACATGTGAATGTGGTGTCTACGAAGTCCAGAAGAGGGTGTTGGGTCCCCTGGAGCTGAAATTACAGGCAAATGTGAGTCGCCCACTGTGAGTGCTGGGAAGCCAGTCCTCTGCAAGAGCAGCAAGTGCTCTTAACAGCTGATTTCTCTCCCCACCCCCACCTACTGCTTTTCTTATTACTGTGTAGGAAGATGAACTTAGAAGCACCCTCACCTATCCAGTCAGGCAGAAATGAGGATGATGGATTCTATCTCCTGGTCCTCCATTTAAACCTTAATCTCACTTCAGGACCCTGAAGACAGACTGGAGTGGTACCACTGTGTCTCTGTGTCCCTCTTTCCAATGCAGCCATAGTGAATAAATATCCCTTCTTGGTATCATTTTTCACTATTAGTATGGCTATTTTATGCACATCAAAGCAGTCCTGGTCAGGTGTGTTCCTGTCCACCACTGGCCAAATGGATGCTTGGGCTCCAGTCTCATCCCAGAAGGTAGTCTGACAAGTTGTGAACTTCTGCCTAGGAGACACTCCCCCCTCTGCTGGCACCTTTTCGTTCCCCCAGCATGAGACTCCTAGGAAAATTCCCATTTCATGAGATCCATTATTTCAACAGTCAGATAGATGGAGGGACACAAAAGTCTCCTTGGAATACCTTCAATTGTGCCAAGGCAGTTGACACCCAGCCTCCCACGTGACTGGGGTTACCAATCTGCCCCACCAGGCTCAGTAAGTCTGTCTTTTACTCCTTTTAGCCACTGTGTATGGTTCACCACTAAAATTTATTTTGCATGTTTTTTGTTTGGTTGTTTGTTTTGCCTTCTTTTGTATTGTTGAGACGGGATCCTGTGTGTAGCTGAAGTTTTCTCTAGTCCTGCCCTGGCCCGCAGCCTCTCAGACCCAAATAAACACACAGAGGCTTCATCCCCAGCACTTGTGTAGTCTAGGTTGGTCTTGAACTCCTGATCCTTCTGACTATCCCTGCCAAGTGCTGGGATTATAGGCATGCATTCATGCCAGGCTTCTTTTTCACTCTCTCCCTCAACCCCCATTCTGTGTGTGTGTGTGTGTGTGTGTGTGTGTGTGTGTGTACTCTCACGCACATACATGTTGGGTACAAGTGTGCTCACACATGCAGAGGACAAAGATAAACCACACTTGTCATCCCTGAGATTCTGTCCTCCTTGTCTTTAGAGACAGGGTCTCTCATTGGCTTTAGACTCACTGATTAGTCTAGGCTAGCTGGCCAGCAAATCCCACAGATTGCCTGTCTCCAAGTCCCCAGTTTTGAGATTATGAGCATATGCCACCATGCCTGGCTTCTTGACATGGATTCTGTAGATCAAACTCAGGTCCCCACGCTCACACAGCAAGCACTTGACAGCCTGAGCTGCCTCTCCAACCTATTCTTCAAGTTCTTAATGGAAATCCAGCAGCTGGAGGGACCACAGAGGTCGCTTTGGAACCAAGTGCTTAGGTAAACAGCTCCTTTCACCCAAGGAGGGCACCTGGGGAAGCAGCTTGGGGCATCACATGCTTTTTCTACATGCTTTGCCAGATGGCTTTCTAGACAGTATAATTTTTAGCAGCAGGCTCTGCTGCCTCTGCCAGGAGGGAAGTTATAAACGCCCTCTCCTCTCAGTGAGGGGCTTTCTGCTAAACCAGTTCATCTTCCTCTGCCCATCTGAGATGCAGGCTAAGCAGGGTCTTTATTTACAAAGGTTAAACATTCCTTTAATTGGATTGCTGGCATTTCAGCCCCAGCCTTCCTTTTCCTTTGGCTTTGTCCCTCTGGTGCATACCTGGAGATGTGCCTGAGAGAAATGCCAAGGGGAGATTTCGTTTTAATAAAGCTGAGATGAGGCCAGGTCCCTTTAGAGACTTATGTTACAGCTTTGAGGCACCACAAACTAATGAATTGCATCACAAAAGGTCCCCAGCTGCTGGCTTGTTGAGCAGAGCAAAGGGAAGAGCTCTCTAGACTGGGGAGGGGAGGGGGTGGAGCAGGAGTCAGACTGTGCTTGGCCTGTTCTACACAAAGCCGTGTTTCCTGGACTGAGGACAGTGTCTTGTCACCATCACCGTGGGATGCACAGTCCTCATCTGTCCCTCTGCCAAGAGCCACGAGGTCATGACAGAGAACAAAAGAGAGGCAGGACCAAACTGCCTTCTTACCTTGTCTCCACCTCCCCAGTGCCACATTTCACAAGGACCATCCACAATGACCAGGTCATATCCTCACCAGGCCTCATGTCCTCACTCATAAATAAGTCCTAAGTTCCCTCCAGTGTCTGACCCTCCCTGCACCCCCTCTCTTTCTAGCTCAAGCATGCAGGCAGTGTAGGTGAGACAGAAGAATAAGGCAGACAGGGAGGTTCTGGAGACACCAAGGTTAGCATATGAGGACTGGGGAGATAGCTCAGTCAGTAAAGGTGCACCTTTAATCTGAGAAGCTGAGTTTGGATCTTTAGAGCCTACATAAAAAGCCAGATGCAATGGCATGGGCCTGTGATCCCAGGAAGGGCAATGTTTGAGGTGGAGACAGAGGGATACCTGGAAGCTCAGGTTATCCTCTGACCTCCACACATGCACTGTGCATGCATGCAGCTGTACTCACATGTGCACCCTTACACAAACACACACATGCAGACACACAAACACTGTGCATACATGCACCTTCACTCATGCCTGTACCCTTACACAAAAACACACACATGCACTGTAAATGCATGCACCAACACTCACAAGTGCACCCTTACACACACACACACACACACACACACACACACACACACACACACACACACCTGCAATAATAAAGAAAGATTAAGATTAAAAAAGTGTCCACACAAAACACAACTCTCATCTCAAATAGGTAAGAAATAGCTTACTCTGGGACCAAATATGGGTGACCATGGCACAGGAACATAGATTCAGATGACACCAAATCACATATACCAACATGTTAACAGTTTTATGGAGGCTTTCTTGTAACTAAACAAATAAATTAAAAATCAAGACACTTTGCAAATGCATTGGTGGGAACAATATCAGGTAGGTGGATTCTGGAGAAGTAGAGAAGTCTCAGCTCTAGGCCTCAGATACTATGTGACCTGTTCTTAGCCTTTTGATTTATACATTCCTAAGGATTTACCTAATAGACACAAAGAAGTTAGACCATACACCAAGGAGGGCAATAAATGGTTATGAAAGGGGCTAAAGGTGGCCCAAGAGAATTTGGCTCTGGATGTGGCAACATTCTAACCTCTCCACAATCTTTAAAGTAGTCATCATCAATCAGCCTTTTGGAGAGGTTCAGCGTAAGGTGTGTTCTTTCCTGGGACTTTCACTCACAAAAGAAACCAGTGGCAGAGGAAGAACTGAACCCCACCAGCAGCAGTTGCACGTAACAAAACAGAGCATGGGTGAGAACGGCCGGTCATCCCAAACGCCAGAGAAAGCATTATGGAAGTGGCGTGGCCCGTGAAAGGTCCCCAAGGTCCTGGCTGGCAGTTCCTAAACTGCCCCATTCTCAGTCCACTCCCACTCTCAAGAGTGCCGCTCTTTCTCAGTAAACTGCCTCTGTTGCTACCCCTCTCTGTGTGTCCCTGACCCTAATCTTTGTACCCAGATCCCAGAACCCTGGAAATCACAGTGGGTGACTCTGAACTCCGACCCATGCCTACCACCCAGGGGAAGAACCATGAAGATACAGGAATGGAAGAGCATGAATCCAGAGCTGGGAACGCTTGGCCACTCCCGTCTCAGAGACTACTATGTCATCTGAGAAGGTCCAAAGCCTAGACACCAGTCAGTTGTGGTGGTGCACACTGTAACCCCCACACTCAGGAGGCCGAACCGGAAAGGATGGAACGTCTGAAGCAAGTGTAGGCTAGGTGATGAGTTCCAGGCCAGCCTGGATTCTAAGCACCCGGGCAAAAGTGGAGTTAA
Organism: Peromyscus californicus insignis; assembly: GCF_007827085.1. NCBI lineage: Eukaryota > Metazoa > Chordata > Mammalia > Rodentia > Cricetidae > Peromyscus > Peromyscus californicus. The sequence continues at coordinate 23,970,243 of NW_026294540.1, forward strand.
TCTGAATTTCTAATTGTATTATAGTTATCGTTATTGCTAGTTATTAGTATGTGTGATATGTGTGTGACTGTGTATTGTATGATGTGTATGTGGTATATATGTGGTTTGTCTGTGTGTATGATGTGTGTGTGATGTCTGCATGTGGGGGGGGGGGGGTGTCAGGCACATGCGTGCCACGAAGCTCAAAATGAAGGTCAGAGGATGACTTGCAGGAGTTGGTTCCCTCCTCCTACCATGGGTTCTGGGACGCTAACTCAGACGACAGGCTTGCTCAGCAAACTCTACTAGCCCTAGCCACCTGCCCATCCCTGAAGCTATTCTAAAGAAAGATATGTGGGTGCTCTTTGGGGCTGTCAGACTGCTGCAAACCATGAACCCCGAGAGACTGGGACTTCCTCAGATGGATGGGATGCCTATTAAAGAAAGGGCTGATGCCTGGTGCTGACCAGAGGAGAATCTTGTCTCTGGGAAGGGATTTCACGCCCTTCTGACAACTTGTCGATCACCACAGGAGAGGCTGGAGCTGAGAGAATGGAGTGTCACTGACAGGCCACACCTTAATGAGGACTAAGTAGCTCTGCACACCTCTTGCCCTCTATTTAAACTTGAACATCAAATCAGAAACCTAAAGATGGACTTCTGGGGGTGGAAATCATGGACCTCTTTATTTCTCTTCCCAATGTGACCACATTGAATAAATCTCCTTTCTCTGCTCTCACTATTACATGTCTGTTTAATTAGCCTAATGAGTGTGGGTGGCCTCGACTGGCTCATTAGAGCTGCCATGGCCCAGGCTCTTATCTGAACAATTCTGGTATCAGGTTGACACAGAGAAACTCTGTCTCAACACACACAACTCAAGGAAACAAACAAAACAACCCGAACTCCTCATATTTGTGCTGAGACTCTTTCAAGTTTGATTCGGCTGTTCATCCTCTATAGTAAAGAAGATGGAAGAAAGCATGAAAAATCACCCTTCGGTGGAAATCGAAACAAAACAGAGTAGAAGAATACGCAACAGAAAGCTGGACCAGAAAAGGATGTTGAATCTCTTGAAATCAGGGTTACAGAGGGTTGTAAGCTACCAAGTGAGTGCTGAGAGTTGAACCTGGTCCTCTGGAAGAACAGTGAAAAGTTTTATCTCCTGTTTAACTAAAAGAGGAGAAAAATTCATCACTTGACAGATACTAATATCCATAACACATGTTTCAACCCTCAAAAGGTATGATTCATCTTATCTCCAGTGGCAAAGAACCACTGTTTATTCATTTACTTATTTTATTTTATTTACTTATATGAGTGTGCATGTATGATCTGTGTATATGTGTGCAAATGTGCATTGTACATGCTTGTGTGTATGAGTATAGGCACATGGGTGCCATGGTATGCTTGCATAGGCCAGGATATTTAGCCTGAGAGCTTCGGGGGAATCCTCCTGTCTCACCACAGGAGCATTGGGATTATCAATGTTTGCGCACCATGTCCAGATTTACATGAGTTCTGATGCTCTGGACTCAGGTCCGCACACTCACACAGTCAATTGCTTTACACACCCAGCTGTTGCCCAAGCCCGAGAATCTTTCTTTAATAAAATCGAGCTTATTTGTCTTTCAAGTCACAGCAAAGCTTATGAGGCTCTACCTCTGGGTATGAAAGAGGTGGGGAGTGGGCGTTTTTAATAAGCAGCTGAAAGACCAGCACATAATTCACAGTTCCTTCTGTATTTGATTATAGTGATCCAAACAGAAGATCATATTAAGGGAGTTATAATCAGCCAATCATTTGCAGAAGATAAAGTGCCCAGCTGGAAGGGCAGCAAGCACCTATATATTATGGAGCTGATCTAATTGCACAGCAAGCAGCCCAAGAGATGTATGAAATTGCTCTACCATTTGTCTCTCCCACAGTGTTGAACATTCTGTCCTAAGAGGAGATGAAACCGTCAAGTTAGTAAGTCACTCACAGGAAGGCAGGTCGTTCATGGTGGAGCACTTGCCTAGCAAGGATAAGGCTTAGGTTCTATCCCCATTATCTTAAGGAAAGAGAAAGAGGGGGAAAGTAATATGAAAGAAAGAGAAGGGATTAAAGAAAGAAAAAGAGGACAGAAGGAAGAAACAGATCAGAAATGAGAAGAAAAGACATCTACTTATGGTTATTTTTGTGTAGTGTAGCCTATTGCCTAGATCTTGAACTTTACTTGAATTATTTTCCAGTTGTTGGTGGCCTTATTATTGTCATGATAATTAAGTGTGTTTTGATGGGACAATTTTATTTTTTGTCTTCCTTTGATTAATTCAGATGGCTACTATCTATCTATCTATCTATCTATCTATCTATCTATCTATCTATATCTATATCTATATATCTATAGACCAACAGGCAACAGGAAGTAGTCTGCCTCACTGGGTGGTATCTTGAGCATATATGAGACCTCAAAGTCCGCCTCCACAGTGACACATTTCCTCCAAGAAGACCACGCCTACTCCAACAATACCACTCTTCCTCATAGTGCTGTTCCCTTTGGGGACCATTTTCTTTCAAACCATCACATATAGAATATTCATTCCTTTTCATTTTTGAGAATATATGTAGTACTTAAGTGTATGCCTTGATGAGAAAATGTTTACGTATTATTGTAGTTATTTCTTTGTAAGAATAATCTAGAAATTGAAGTCTGGATCATCACTTATAAGCAAATTTTGAAGTAATTTCCATAGACTATCAAATCTAGAAAGTTTGGGGAAACTTGTACTTCCACCACTGTATAACACTACTCCTTCACACAGGATACTAACCCACTGTGAAATTCGTGTTAGTCAGTTTTATGCTGCTATGGCAAAATACCCAAATCAAACAATTTAAAGACAACAGATTTATTTTGGACCATGGTTTCGGGGTTTCAGCCCATCATAGTAGAATGGGTTGGTGGAGGAGAGTCATTCACAATATGTCAGCCAGGAAGTAAAAAAAAAAAAAAGATGCCAACACTTGCTGGCTTCCTTCTTCCCCCCTTTTATTTGATTGTGCCATGAGCCTATGTGGTGCTGGCCACACTCAAGAATGAGTTTCCCTCTTTAGATAGTCCACCCTGGAAATGTAAGCAGCCTAGCAGAAGTAGAGACCATCCTAACAAGACACTTGGGTCTCTCACTCTGACTATCAGACTACTGAAGCAATGGCCCCCAAGGAAATGGGGGAGTTACCAGGAATCTTATGCTGGGGGAAGGCACCAGCTGCAATGGGAAATTGTCTCTCACAGAGAGATTTCACAGAGTTCTACCAGCTTATCAGACCACCTCACAGGATGAGTTGAAGGTCGGACGATGATGGGTCAATGATGGGCAAGACCACACCTTGACCAAGACTGTTTAAATGTGCCTTCTTTTTCCCTCTACTGAAACTTTACTCTGACTTCAGGACCCCAATAGTGAACTTGAAGGGTTCAAATTATTTTTTTATACCTCTTCCCTATATCACCACATTGAACAAATTTCCTTCTTCTCCTTTTTTTTACTATTAATTTAGCTGTTTTAGCGGGTCTCTGGAGGGCGAGTGGCCAAAATTACTTGTTGGCATACAGACTGTGACCCCCAAGCTCAGTGGCAGTAACACCTTATCAGACAAGCCTGTAAGTATACTTTACAAATCTCCTAGGAGCCTCTTATTCCAACCAAGTCAACAGTTGAGATGAGCCATCACAGTGTATTAAAATGAATGTTTAAAAATCTGTAAGAGAAAAATCACATAGCACCACTCAGTTCCTCATCCCTTTGATTACAAAGTAAATTCAATCATTTATTACTTGTGTTTATTTTAGAGAGCTTTGTTTGTTGAAGGAAATCTCATCACTTTTATTGTCTATTTTGCATCCGTCTTTTTAATCAACAGATCTATTCCCCCAGCAGCTATAAAACACCTTCCCTCTCTTTTTATTCCATTGTAAGAAATGCTTGACTT